>NC_062561.1:4347916-4656875 GCF_022837055.1 Prionailurus viverrinus
AAGAAACTAAAACTCTACCAAATGTAAATCTATGGGATACTGCAAAAGCAGGTTGAAGATGGAGAACCTCAAAAAAGAAAGAAAAAAAATCAACCTATATTTATACCTTAAGGAACTAGAAAAAGAGGAACAAACTAAGCCCAAAGTTAGCAGAAGGAAGGAAATAACAAAGATCGGAGTGGAAACAGATGACATAGTGACTAAAAAGACCATAGAAAACATCAGTGAAACTAAGAGCTGTTTTTTTTTTTAATTTTTTTTTTAATGTTTATTTATTTTTGAGAGAGAGAGAGACAGAGCATGAGCAGGGGAGGGGCAGAGAGAGAGGGAGACACAGAATCCGAAACAGGCTCTAGGCTCCGAGCCGTCAGCACAGAGCCCGACGCGGGGCTCGAACTCACGAATTGTGAGATCATGACCTGAGCCGAAGTCGGACGCTTAACCGACTGAGCCACCCAGGCGCCCCGAGCTGTTTTTTTTTAATAAACAAAATAGATGAACCATTATCCAGATGTACCAAGAAAAGAAAGTGAAAAGATAAAAATTAGCAATATTAGAAATGAAAGAAAACATTACAACTGATACCACAGAAATATAAAGGATCATAAGAGACAAGGAATAATTACACACCGACAAATTGGATAACCTTGAAGAAATGGAACATAGATCAATGGAACAGAATAGAGAGCCCAGAAATAAAACCACTTGGAGAAAAGTGGTATATCCCCACTTCTCGGGATATACCCAAAGGAAATGAAAACATCATCCTGAACAGATGTCTGTACTCCCACGTTAACTGCAGCATGATTCACAAGAGCCTAGGTATGGAAATGACCTAAGTGTCCATTAACGGATCAATAGATAAAGAAAATCTGGTATGTATACGGAATATCTGGCCTTCAAAATCAGGAAATATTTGTTCGTGACAACATGAACGAACCCAGAGGGCATTGTGCTGAGTGAAACAAGCCAGACGGAGAAGGACATACAGGATGGTATCACTTATATGTGGACTAGTAAAAAAAAAAAAAAAAAAAAAAAAAGCCAAACTCACAGAAACAGAGAATAGAAAGTGGTTACTCAGGGGTAGCAGACACAAGGGATTATACTTTGCATAATAAAAGAGTACAAACTTTTATTATAGGATTGATAAGATCGGAGGATCGAATGCATAATACGATGACTATAGTCATACTCGACTCTATAATTGAAATTTGCTGAGAGTAGATTTTAAATGTTCTCACCAAAAAAAAAAAAAAAAAAAAGACAAAGGTAAATATGTGAGGTGATGAATGTGTTAATTAACTCGGGGGAAAGGGATCCTCTCACAATGTATACGTGTATCACATTACCATGGTTTTATACTTTAAACGTCTTACAGTTTTGTTAATTATACCTCAATAAAGAGAGAAAAAAGAGCATACACATACTTTGAAGGAAAAAAAAAGAAGGGATGCTGCTTCTGTCTTCATTGTGGTTGTGAACAGTTCGAGAAAAGAAGTCGGTGTCTGTACAGCGAGACAAAAACCATGAAAGCAAGCCCGGAAGACATGAGTGCTCCTTGTAGACAGTGGGGTTTTCTGCTCACGCGTAAAGAAGTGATGCAGAATGGACGGCAGCTTCTCAACGTGGGAGAAAATCCAAGAGCAGGTGCATCGCCCACGGATTCCACATAGGAACTCAGAGGAGTGAACGCACACAGTCGGGCCGTGTGGGCAACCGCTTGACTCTCACTTCCCTCCTCCAAGGGACCGGCTGGTCTACAGGTTTAGAACCAACACGTCCAACCTACCTTCGAGCAGGCAGACAAGATCCCCAGCCTGGGACGTAAAGGTCAAACACGGGCTTGTCTACCTCTGGCATTAAACAGACAAGCAGAACCCTGGAATCTCTTCCTCAGAGCCCTTACCTGTTAGATTTCAGGCCAATCACTCTTCCCTCCTCGCTCTGCTGCTTGGCCCACCAGAGAACACAACAGGGAATATCCCGCTCCTCCAAGTCTTTGCCCTGGCTCTTCCGCTTGCCTCAGACACTTTCCCCAGAGATATGCGTACGGCTCAAGGCCCGCACTTCTCTTCAGTTTCTGTGCAAATGATCTTTCACTGCCCAGGGCTTTTCTGAGGTTGAAAAAGGGACATTTGTCACTCAGTGCTGATCATGGGCACAATCAGGAGGCTGGCAACGAAGGCCACTCCTCAGTTGTACTGCTGCCCTCCTGCCCCTGGTAGCTCTGGGCCCTCATGGCCGGAGGGGCCCGCTCGCCCCCTGGGTCCCTGCTCATCCTAACGCCCAACATGGAGGTCTTTGCTTGACCTTCCACGACACGCCCTCGCACGTGGTCGGGGCCCGGTTCCCCCCTGCCTGACGCCTCAGCCTCACCCCGGTGCCTTCTGGGGCGGCGGATCTCCGTGAGGTTGGACCCAAGGGCTCGGCCACAGGGCCACTTTCCCCCCGCGCCACAACCACACCTGGCCCTGTCCTCCTTCACTTCACTGGTCAGCACCTGGGAGGACTGCCACTGACACCAGGAAAGGCGAAGGGGAGAACGGTTTATGGAGGTGAAAGGTGAAAACACACGTGTTTAATATTTTCAAAGTATTATCCCAGGTACAAACGAGTTTTTATTGTGCTTTTAAAGTCTTCATAGAGAAACCTGGAGAGGCTGTGTGTGTTTCCCTCCCTGAATCCCCAGAGCCCTTGGGATCTGTGCGAGGAGCAAGGGTCCGCATCACTCCTTACAGACGCCCACATTCCTCTCCTCCTCACCTAGGGCACAACACCCAACAGTTACGCACACAGGCTGGAAAATCACCTATCTTTTCAAGGTTCCCCGAACGCTCACGGCATGCCAGGGACCGCTATGAAGGGGAGCATTCGTGGACACGGCCCCCCTGGCCACACGGCCTACTGGAGAGACAGACACTAAATAGTGTCATGGGAATGATTACAATGTGACAAGGGCCATGTGACTCCAGGCCAGGCACCGACCAGCCGTATGGTTATCGCCCAATGCTATGACCTCCCTAAAGCCGCATCTTGAGCACATGACCGTGATCACATCTGCCTCATGGGATTGCTGTGTGGGTTAGATGAGAGAAAGTAAGGACAAAGTCTGGTGCTGGCCTTCATGGATGACTCCGTCTGTCAGCGACTAATACAGGCCTTCGCAAGCAGGGACAATACCACGGACCTCTTTGCATCTTGTGCCTAGCACAGTGTCCTCGAAAAATATTCACAGAAAGACGAGAAAAAGAGTAGGGAAACTAGAATCAAGCTACTGTAATTTAGACACAATTAACATCAGTAAGTCTAAATTCTCTTTCTATAATTAACTAGTTTCAATAAACACCAAAGTCATAACAATGTCAACAAACAGGTAAAAAGTCATTTACTGATTACACACACACCCCTCTGAATTTCTGGAGCGATAAAACACAATTAAGATTGCCACCAAAAAAAAAAAAAAAAAAAAAGACTGTCACTAGCCTTTATTAACTTCTCATAGGATTGAACCAATGGATATAGTTCACACTGAAGAATTCAGGACCCTTATGCAGGTAATGCGCCCCAAGACCTAATACTTCATCCCTGAAATCTGTGAAGTCTTCCGTCCGCACAATATCATCTTCATTTCACTGGCGTTTACCTATTAGCCCTTACCTAAGAACTTCAAGTGATATTTACTCGGCCTCCTGGATTTGAGTACCTGTGGCCTTCCAAACATATCTTCTAATTCACATGGCGGAAGATCCCTACAGATCACATGAGAAAGGGCATCCTGTGAACTTTATGTTGCCTAAGATGCACACAGCTAGACACGTTCAATGAGGAAATGTGTCTTACTGAGGGCCATGCTCCCGGTAAGGTGAAAGTGAGTTAATACAGTTGGTGAACACCTGCACCTCCAGGAACACACGGTGGCCACCTCCCGCGCCCCCTGTGCAGATACCGTGAAGGCACCCCAGCAGTTCACAAAGTGACGGCATGTTCGGAAGTGTAGCCCAGGGCCTGGGATAGTACATCTGCGGCAGGGTCGTGTTACTACCTGTGTTTTGTTCAGAATAACTGACAGAAATAAACGCATGGGGGATCCACTGAAATTGCGAGGGCTGCCTGCTATCGACATGCCGTCAATCCTCTCTGATGATCTCGTCTCAGGAATTCCCAAAATTCCTGGCTAACAGCTTTTAGCAATTTCTTACAAAAAAGGAACTGCCAGAGTTATGGCTGAAACATATGGAAAACTTGGGTAATGACAAACAGTACATATCACTGTAGTTCAGAAAAAGGGTTCGATACAAAGAATCGGGTAACCGTTAATTAAAAGTTGTAGTCACTATAAAAAAGCAGCACCTCAGTATTATTATAACTTCGTATAAAAATAGCATGAACTAGCATTATCTTATAATGCTATAATAACAGGAGTTATGTACTGACTTTCCTCTTCTCACATCTCCCAAGGTTGAAAGTTCAAGGTGTAATCTTCAAAAGGGCCGGCCCGAAGTGACAGCTTAAGGCTGAAATGAACTGATGGCCTTCTATTTCCTTCTAAATCTACACGTTACTAAGTTAACCCTTACTCCATATAACAATAGCCAGAACACGTGTTGGAGGCAAGCTGGCCAGTTCAGTCTCCTCCTTCCCTGAAAGGACTAGAACCCATCTGGTGTGACCTTCGCAGCCCTTCCCTGCTCCAAGGCTGCATGATGCCAACACCCACTCTTCTCTTAAAAATTCAGGTAAAATTTGGGGCGCCTGGGTGGCTCAGTCGGTTGGGCGTCCGACTTCGGCTCGGGTCATGATCTCACACTCCATGAGTTCGAGCCCCGCGTCGGGCTCTGTGCTGACAGCTCGGAGCCTGGAGCCTGTTTCAGATTCTGTGTCTCCCTCTCTCTCCGCCCCTCCCCCGTTCATGCTCTCTGTCTCAAAAATAAAAACATTTAAAAAAAAAAACAAACAAACATATAGGTTAAAACATACAAATAACTTGAGTGTCTGATTTATTTCTATCTACCCTCTAATTCAGATGCTAAAAGACTCCAGGGCTATTGCTTAGAAATATGTAAACTGGGTTAAAACTATTAAAAATATATTGGGGCGCCCGAGTGGCTCAGTCGATTGAGCCTCCGACTTCAGCTCAGGTCATGATCTCACAGCCTGTGAGTTCGAGCCCCACGTCGGGCTCTGTGCTGACAGCTCGGAGCCTGGAGCCTGTTTCGGATTCTGTGTCTCCCTCTCTCTGACCCTCCCCCGTTCATGCTCTGTCTCTCTCTGTCTCAAAAATGAATAAACGTTAAAAAAAAAAAAATTTTTTTTTTTAATTCAGGTGAAATTCACACACCATAAAATTCATCCTTTTGAAGTGTACAGTCCAGTGATCTTGAGTATATTCAAAGCTGTGCAACTATCACCACTAATTCCAGAACATTTTTATCACCCCCAAGAGAAACCCTTACCCATTAGCAGTCACTCTGCATTTCTCTCCTCCCCCCGAGCCCCTGATGACCACCAATCTACTTTTTTTTTTTTAAGATTTTATTTTTAAGTAATCTCTACACCCAACATGGGGCTCGAACTTACAACCCTGAGATCAAAAGCTACTCCACCAACTGAGCCAGCCATGCGCCCCACCAACCTACTTTCCGTACCTATGGACGAGGCTATTCTGGACACTTCATATATATGGAATCATACAATAGATAGTGTTTGTGCTTGGCTTCTTCACGTAGCATAATGTTTTCAAGAGTTATTCATGATGGGGAGCGCCTGGGTGGCTGTCGGTTGCGCCTCCGACTCTTGACTGTGGCTCACGTCATGATCTCACGGTTCATAAGGTGGAGCCCCGCGTCAGGCTCTGGAGCTGCTTGGGATTCTCTCTCTCCCTGTCTCTCTGCCCCTCACCTGTGCGTGTTCTCTGTCTCTCTCAAAATAAATAAATAAACTTTTTTTTTTAAGTTATTCATGTTGTAGCATGCATCAGTGCTTAATTCCTTTTTATGGCCGGATATTTCATGGTATGGATATACAATTCTTGTTTATCCATTCACCCAAATGTCAACTAAAGGACACCTGGGTTGTTTCCACTTGTAGCTATCATGAATAATGCTGCTGTTAATATCTGCCTACCAATTTTTGTGTGGACGTGTTTCCACTACTATTGAGTGTCTAACTAAGAGTGGCATTGCTCAGTTACATGGTAACTCTGTTTAACTCTTTCGGGAACGGCCAAACTGTTTTCCAAAGTGTCGTACCATTTTATATTCCCACTAGAAGTGTGCAAAGTCCCAATGTCTCTACATCCTTGGTAATACTTATCATTGCCTATCTCCTTTATTATATCCATCACAGTGTGATTAAAGAGTATCTCATTGTGGTTTTGATTTGCATTTTCCTAAGGACCGATGATGTTGGGCATTTGTTGTCTCTTGTCTTTTGGTTGATAGCCACTCTGACAGGTGTGAGGCGATATCTCCTTGTGGTTTTGATTTGCGTTTCCCTGATAATTACTGATACCAAACAACTTTTCATGTACCTGTGGGCCATTTGTATGTCTTCTTTGAAAAAAGTCTATTCAGATCCTCTGCCCATCTTTTATTTATGAAAAAAAATTTTTTTTAATGTTTATTTATTTTTGAGAGACAGAGAGAGAGACAGAGTGCGAGCTGGGAAGGGGCAGAGAGAGAGGGAGACAGAATCTGAAGTGGGCTCCAGGCTCTGAGCCTTCAGCACAGAGCCCGATGCAGGGCTCGAAGCCATGAACTGTGAGATCAGGACCCGAGCCGAAGTCGGACACCCAACCGACTGAGCCACCCCGGCACCCCAAGATCCTCTGCCCATCTTTTAATAACATGGTCTTTCTATTGAGTTATAGGAGTTCTTTATATATGTTGGATATTAACCCCTTATCAGATATATGATTTACAAATATTTTCTCCCATTCTGTAGGTTACCTTTTCATTTTGTTGATGGTCTCCTCATGTGCAGAAGCTTTTTAGATTAATGTAGTCTCGCTTACTACTTTTTGCTTTTGTTGTTTGTGCTTTTGTTGTCAAATAAAAAAACTGTTGCCAAGACCAGTGTCAAGGAGCTTTATCCTGTTTTCTTCTAGGAGTTTTATGATTTCAGTTCCGATGTTTACGTCTTTAATCCATTTCAGGTTAATTTCTGTGAGTGCTCTAAGAGGATGGTCCAATTTAACTCTTCTGCATGTGGTTATCCAGCCTTTCCAATATCACTTATTCTTTCCTCATTATTGACTCCCTTGTCAAATATTTGTTGACCATATATGTGGAGGTTTATTTCTGGGATCAATTCTGTTCCGTTGGTCTATGTGTTTGCTGTTATGCCTGTATCATACTGTTCTGATTACTACAGCTTTTTTGTTTGTTTGTTTGTTTGTTTAGAGAAAGAGAAAGAGAAAGAGAAAGAGAAAGAGAAAGAGAAAGAGCGACTGTGAGCAGAGGAGAGGCAGAGGGAGAGAGAGAAACTTAAACATCATCCATGCTCAGCACGAAGCCCGACATGGGGCTTGTTCTCACCGTGAGATCAAGACCTGAGCCAAAATCAAGAGTTGGACACTCAATCAACTGAGCCACACAGGTGCCCTGATTACTACATCTTTGTAGTATAGTTTGAAATCAAGACATGTGATGCCTCTGGCTTTGTTCTTTCTCAGGAAGAACTTTGACTATCTGGGCCATTGGAATTTTCACAGGAATTGCATTAAATCTGTACATGGCCTTGGGTATTTATAGACATTTTAATGATATTAATTCTTCTAATCCATTCATATGGTGTATCTTTTCCATTTTTTCTTTGTGCCTTCTTCAATTCCGTTCATCAAGGTTTTGTAGTTTTCAGTATATAAATCTTTCACCTCCTTGGTTAAACTTATTCCCAGGTATTTTATTCTTTTTGATGCAATTAGAAATGGGATTATTTTATTAATTTCTTTTAGTTCACTATTAGTATATAGAGATGTAATAGATTTTTGTATATTGATTTTGCATCCTGCAACTTTACTGAAGTCATTGATCAGTCTAACTTTTCGTAGTCTAAAGACCGGCGAGGACTTCTAGTATGTTGAATAAATGTGGTGGGAGTGGGGTATCTTATCTTGCTCCTGAGCTCAGAGAAAAAGCTTTCAGTTTTTTATCAAGTATGACATTAGCTGTGGGTTTGTCATATATGGCTTTTATTATGTTGAGCTGTATTCCCTCTATACTCCTCTATACTCAATTTATTGAGAGTTCTTACCATCAAAGGATATTGAATTTCGTGAAATGCTTTTTCTGCATCTGTTGAAATAATCACATGATTTTTATCCTTCCTCTTGTTAATGTGATTTGTTACACTACTTGATTTGGGGATGTCAAACCATGCTTGCATCCTGGAATAAATCCCATTTGACTATGGTGTTATGATCCTTTGAATGTACTGGTGAATTCAGTTTGCTGAATTATTATTATTATTAATGTTATTTTACTGAGGACTTTTGCATCAATGTTCATCAGGCATAATGGCGTGTAATCTTCTTTCCTTGTGGTGTCCTTGTCTGGGTCTGTTGTCAGGGTAATGCTGGCCTTAAAGAGTCTGGAGTTTGGAAGTGTTCCCTCCTCTTCTGTTTCTTTGAAGAGTGAGAAGGATTGATATTCTTTATTTTTAATTGAACTAAAGTTGACATGCAATATCATATTAATCTCAGGTTTGCAATATAGGGATTCAATTACAGAATCCTCACCAAGTTACGTATAGTTATCATCTGTCACCATAAAAAATTATAACATTATTGCCTATTCCCTGTGCTGTATTTTTCATCCCCTTGACTTACTTTATGACTGCAAGTTTGTATCATCTATTTCACTCATTCCTCCCGTCCCTCACCCTTCTGGCAACCACCGGCTTTGATCTCTGTATTTATGAGTCTGTTTCCTTTTGTTTGTTTGTTTGCTTGGTTGGTTGTTTTCCACAGGGGCTGTACCAACCTACGTTCCCACCAGAAATGCACGAGAGCTCCCTCTTCTCCACATCCTCACCAACACTTGTTACTGTTTTTTTGACACTAGCCATTGTGACTGATAGGAGGTGGTATCTTCTTGTGGGTTCGATTTGCATTTTCCCTGATGATGAGCGATAGTGAGCATCTTTTCATGTGTTTGTTGGCATTCACATGTCTTCTTTGGAACAATGTCTATTCAGGTCCTCCTCTGCCCATTTTTAATTGGATTATTTGCTTTTTTGGTGTTGAGATATATATAAATTCTTTATATATTCTGGAGATTAACCGCTTATCAGATACATCATTTGCGAATGTCTTCTCCCATTCAGCAGGTTGACTTCATTCTGTTGATGGTCTCCTTTGCGGTGCAAAAACTTTCCAATTTGATGTGGTCCCAATTGTTTATTCTTGCATTTGTTTCCCTTGCTTGAGGAAACAAATCCAGACAAATATTGCTAAGGGTGATGTCCAAGAGCTTCGGGTGTATGTTTTCCTTTAGAAGTTTTAGGTCTTACATTTAGGCCTTCGATCCATTTTCAGTTCATTTGTGTGTATAAGAAAGTGGTCCAGGGGCGCCTGGGTGGCTCAGGGTTAAGCAGCCGACTCTTCATTTTAGCTCAGGTCATGATCTCTTGCTTCGTGAGATCGAGCAACACGTAGGGTTCTGCACTGACAGCACGAAGCCTACTTGGGATTCTCTCTCTCCTGCTCTCTCTGCCCCATGAACACACACTCTCTCTCTCTTTCTCAAAATAAATAAATAAACTTAAAAAAAAAGTGGTCCAGTTTTTCCAACACCATTTACTGAAGATTGTCTTTTTCCCATTGTGTATTCTTTTTTCACCATAGTTACATGGCCATATATTCTATGTGTTCTGATCCATTGATCTTTGTGTCTGTTTTTGGTACCAGTACCAACCGTTTGATCGCCACGGTTTTGTAGCTTGAAATCTGGAAGCTGATACCTCTAGCTCCGTTCTTCTTTCTCAAGACTGCTCTGGCCATCCAGGGTCTTTTGTGGTTTCATACAAATTAATAGGATTATTTGTTCCGGTTCTACCCCAGCCCATCTGTTGGCAGCGACAGGCCGTGGTTACGGAAGGAGCACTGGTGGGCCGGGCTGGCCCCCAGCAAGGCTGGCTCGGAGCCCCGGCCACAGCTGCTGTGGGCACGGTGGCAAGAGGGGCCAGCCCCTGGTGCAGCCGGCTGAGAGGCCCGGCCGCAACGGCTGTGGCTGTGCCGGTGGGCAGGCTGGGGGGAGGGCTCCCCCTCCCCAGGGCGGAGGTCACTTTGGAGAGGCGCCAGTCCTGACTGAGGCGGTCCACCAGGTGTGGCAGGGTGGGAGGCGGGAGGGTCTGAGGCATCTGCGGGGGCCCTCAGCGTCCTCAGTGGTGCTTCCAGATCCACACCGGCTAGGCACCAAAGCCGGCGGCAGCGGTGGCCCGACCCGGTGGCGTGAACTCCAGGTCACAGGGAGCAGCCGCAGGTGCGTGTGGTCGCGAGGGCCGGATGCGGACACGCGCAGCAGCAGGCGGCAGGGCAGGCAGAAGGGTCGGGGCCGGCTCTGGGCTCACGGGCAGCTGTGGGGGCCCTGGCCGCTGGCATGCTGCCCCCGGCCGGCCGGTCTCTCCCCGGGCACGTGCACCGCAGTGGAGACTGGTCACGGGGGCCAGGGGCACGCAGCTGGCGGCCCTGCGGGGGCGGCGACCTGCAGGTGAGCACGATCGCGAGGCCGGTGACAAAAGACAGGGCCCGGTCTAGGCCTGCGGTAGCTGCGGAGGCCTGGAAGTCTCACCCCAGGCAGGCGCGCACAGCGGAGGCTGGCGACGAGTGCCGCACACAGCCGTGGAGGTCGGCGGCGAGGGTCGGGGCTGGCGTGCTGCCCTCAAGTAGCCTCCGAGGTCCAGGCTGGTGGAGTGCTAGGGCTCCAGTCGGGGAGGGAAGGGAGCGGGGAGATTCGGGCGGCTGCTGTCCACAGACACGAACACCCGTGGGGCAAACGCTGGGGACATCTGCAGGGGGCCCACGTCTGGGCCCTGTCTTGGTGGCAGAATATGCTGGATCTGCCTGCAGGGAAGGCCACGGTTACCCACCATCGCTCCGACCGCCTGGCTGCTGTCGGTAGCCCGTTGTCCTTCCTCGGGCCTTGCCGTTTCTACACCCCTCGGTTTTGCCAGCGTAGGTGGGGAGCACCTGACGCGTGGCCTTCGTGTGGTGCCCCGCGAGGCGGAGGAAGCGGGCCGTTCACGCAGCTCTTGCTTCTCGGGTGTGGCTGGGGAGCTCCCTGCGGGCGCTGAGCGATGCCCGCAAAGCCAAGCCGTCTTCCTTCTCTTCGGAGGCGATTCTTCTCAGGGCTCTTTTGTTCCACTGCGTTGCCAAACATTCTTAAGTGGACTCCAAGCCTTTCCCAGGTCCGTTTGTGTTTGCGGGCGGCTATCTAATTGCTGAGATTTGTCTCTTACGCGGCCGGTCGGGGGAGGTCACTCCTGGAATTCTACAGCCTTGATAACTGCAGATTTTGTAGCAAGTTTGGAAACTGGGAAGGGTGAGCCCTCTGACTTTTCTCTTCTTTTTCAAGATCGTTTTGGCTCTTCTGGATCCTCTGCATTTCAGTATGATTTTTTTTTTTTTTTAACCAACTTTCAGTCTTGGTGCCCCCCCCCCCCAAAAAAAGAGGCAGTTGAGATTTCACGATTGTTTTGAATCTGTAGATCAATTTGGGGATTACTGCGTTCATGACGAGTCTTCCAGTGCATGAATGGGAGACGTCTTTCCATTTCTTTTGGGCTTCTTTAACTTCTTTCAATAATGTTTTACGGTTTACAGTACACAAATGTTGAACATTTTTGTTAAGTTCACTCCTGAGTTCTTTATTCTTTTTGATGCTATTACAAATGGAATTCTTTTCTTCATTTAATTTTGGACTGTCTGTTGCTAGAGTATAGAAATACAGTTGAGTTTCATTATTACTCTTCTATCCTGCAACCTTGTTGAACCTGTTTATTCGCTCGAATAGTTTTTTATGGATTCCTTGGGATTTTCTATATACAAGTTCATGTCATTTGCAACAGAAGTAATTTTATTTCCTCCTTTCCAGCCTGAATGCCTTTCTTTTATTCCTTCTTCTTGCCTAACTGCTCTGGCCAAAACCTCTAGTATAATATTCAATAGAAGTGGTGATGGCAGCCAATACTGTCCTGTTCCTGTCTTAGGAGAAAGCTTTCAGACTTTCAGCACTGACTGTGAACTGTGGGTTTTTCCGAGATGCTTTTGTTCTGGTTGAGGATCAGCTCTGCCTCATGATTCCTCATCTCCAGTTACCTTCGATATACCCTCAGGTCCTGAAAATTTGTATCTCAATAGATTTCTTGTATTTCTTCCCTTATGCAGATGCCTAACATCAATGCCTGGATTTAGACCTTTATCATCTTCTGCCTAGACTGTAAGACCTTTAAGGCAGGAGCTATGTGCGTGTGTGTGTGTGTGTGTGTGTGTGTGTGTGTGTGTGTGTACATACACATATACATACACTGACGAAAAGAACCACATTCGTTAAACAAGATCAAGGTGCTATGAAAAAGCAGCAGCAGCTACTGGCAATAAAACCGTAATTGTGAAAAGCAAAAAACAAAGCTAAAACTAAAATAACAGTAGTGAAAAAGGTAGCAAGGGAAAAAAACTGCAAGGTAATCTCCCAGAATGGAACACAGAGCAAACGCTGAATAGGAATAACTGAAGGAAGGAAGGAAGGGAGAAGCCGGACAGAGGGGCTTCAGTTTGATACTTCAAGTAACGGTCCCAAACGAAACAACTAAAATGCTGGGTAAAAGATATTAATGAAAAGATCTGTGAATGCACTGCTGAGGCAGGAGACAGTGAAATGTTATCGAAACGATCAAGGAGATCCATTTTTACAAATAAAAATGCATGTTTTTCAGTATCTTATCTGGTAAAATCCACGATATTTTTTGTATTTGTTCACATCTATTACTACCCCTGCCTTCAATGTTTCTGCCCTCCAACCCATGCTCGATACTGAAACCTTCACTCTCCCCTATAGCTGATCCCTGCCTGTGTCACTACTCTGCTTACGAACTTCAAACCTCCAGGGTCTCCCCTTTCCCTCCAGGATCATGTATAAGCCTCTGTGCAGACACACAGGACTCCTTAGTGTTTGATCCTAGTTTCATTTTCAACACCCAGCCCCCAGCCCCTGCTCCCATGCCTGTCGTCAGGCAACCCGAGACAAGCACATTCCCTCACCAGCCTCTGTCCCCATCATACTTCCCCTGTCCCCCTCTCCCTCCCCGCTACACTGCCCTAACCTGAGGTAAAACCTGACTTGGAGTGAACTAAGCAGAGATAAAATGCCATTTCTGACGCCAGGAGGCACGATTAAACACCTCTGTGTCTGTCTGTAACAGAGTTCTCACAGCATCACAATGCATCATTTTTCACACTAGCTTATTTATACATACCCTTCTCCCCCAAAGACGATGTCTGTCAAATGAGTTAACCCCCGTGAGGAGAGATGATACTGTTGGGATTAAATAGGAGCTGTAGTTTTATTTCTCAGTAATTTAGTTGCAAAATCTCTTGTTTCTAAGAAAGGTTTTTATGGTTGATTTGGAAAAGGAGGGTAGAAGAGGCAAAAAAGGGGGGCAAGATAAATGAACGTGGTGTTTCTCAAACTGTGGGGCCCTTATCTACTAGTGGTTTGTGAAACCAACAGAGTAGGTTGTGACCAGGATTTAAAAAGTGAAGATGCAGAAAAGAAAATACTGGACCACCATGCACATAGTTAGGATAGCTTTTAGTCCGCGGTACTTTGCTTCACTTTTACACACACACACCCCTAAACGTACGTACATGTATTTGTATCATCATCATAATACAATGCATTCCTTCCTGTGGGCTTGGTCAAAACGCTTGAAAGTCAATACGTTGATGGTTCAAGGACGCAGGTAAGGAAACCAGCACTACTCTAAGTAGAGAGAGAAGCCAAGGACACGCCAGCAGATGAGAAAGCTTAAGATGGGTGCTTTCACAGCCTATGCTAGATTTTACCTGCAGGGAAGTAGTTTATGAAGAGATAAATCACCTCTGTGCCTCTCTGCACTTAGCACTTTGATGTGTTTTCTAACATTACGTATAATCAGGACGCAGGCTCTCAAATGATGTGCCAGTCTCTACTGACTCTGCTTCTGTCGGTCCTGTGTTCAAGGAGCTCGCGAACTCTGCTTATCATCTACACAGAACAAAAGGAGTCGTAGGCTGTAGATTAAAATTATGAACTGCTTTTAGCTAACCACTCTGAGATGTCCCACCCTGAGAAAGAAAAGACAATAAGCTTCAGAGGTACTCATCACGAGCAAATACAGGATGTCGAAATAATTCACGACACGGAATAAACAGCACGGTGTCGGTACTCGTTTCTTGGATCCAACCATGTGCACTATGGTTATGGGGGATACCGTCCCTGGGGAAGCTGGCTGGAGGGCACATGAGAACTATGTTTGCCACTCACGAATATGTGGAATGAATATTATGAAGTTTTAATTCAAAATAAGAGGTTATTAAACATAATTAGGATTAAAGTGCCCTGTGGATTCTTAGGATCGGTGCCAGCAGACTAATCTGAGATAACTCCACCACAGTGACCGCGCTGATTCCTCACGATGGAGACAAACCCGCTCACGGCTGAATTCTCTTATTTAAAACGAGCCAGCTCGGCAGCGTCTAGCATTACTCTACTCATTTTCAATACCGTGCCTTTCTAAAACTGTGGCCATGTATTATTCTCCAAAATCTTTTTGTACATTTCTTTGTTCACTTTAATTTAATCTCAATATAGGACTGGCCGAACATTTCGTAGAATATACTAAGTTTTAAGAGGGAAAACAGGTTGCAAAAAGTGGTTGTGAAACAAATGTAAACTACCGTTTGATTTATAGACCTCCACTGCTCTCGTTTAAAGGACTTAGCAGTGGGGAAGGGTTGTTTAGACTGTACTTGGGCTTAAGTGGAAAAAAAGTTATTGCTGAAATTGTATAAATCATCTCAAATATTGTTTGATTTTAGCTTTTAAGAGTCTGAGTTTTCCTAAGTGTGCCGAGAAAGTTTGGTTGAGTTTTCACTCTCCATAAATCAGCAAGTATTTCAAAGCCTCCCCGAGACACATAAAAATATACACGTGTAAAAAGAATGACTACACCATCAGTAAGTTAAGGATCTGAAAATAACGCATATTAAAGCGAGCAACGAGCTGGGTCCTCGCTTCTGTCATTATTAAATACATAAAGAGGTGGAAAAGACATCAAGATAAGCTATTCTCACACGTCAATAACCACGTATGGGCATGGAGAGCAGCTAGAAGGGCACAAAGCCACCATAGCGCTACTCAAGCAACCAGCCGTGCCTTACCTCGGGGGGCCTCCGGCTGTCTTTCGGGAACAGGGATCACCCTCAAAAGTCACCGACAAAAGAAGGTGGCCCACACACGAGATTCCCATCTATTTTCATGGGTTCATTTTTGCCTTTCCTGTTACCCATCCTACATGCAAGTGATGTGATTTTCTTCCTCAAATGCCATTTTTGACCATTTAAATCCCTCCTTTTGAATAAAAAAGCCAACGAAAGAACACAGTCGATGGTACTCTCGTAGTGTCGTATGGTGACAGGAGCTACACCTGTGATGAGGACAGGGTCACGTACAAACGCGTCGAATCGCTGTGTTGTCGTACACCCGAAACTAACGTAACGTTCTGTGTCAACTACATCCAAATTTTAAAAAAATGTCCCCTTTCAGTGATCGCTTACTACACTCACAATACTAATAATGTTTAACATCTGTTTTGTATTTACTATGTGCCGGGCATTGGGCTAAGTGCTTTTGACAAATATTCTCTCACTCTTACGATAACCATAGTGGGTTCGATATCACCATCTTACAGATGAAGATCTGATGCTTAAGCCCGGCTCTAGGCCATCTGATCCTGAAGCCTCACACCCACCTTATTCCTGCACCATCTCCCAGGCAGAGTCAACCTGGCCCTCCACGGGGGAGACGCCTTCACTCAGACTCCTTCCCCTACACAGAACCTCAGCTGCGGACCTCCTACTTCCTCACGGAACCTTCTCACTCCTACCTTTGTAATCTGAAGATGTGACTATCCTGGAGTATTCTTTTCTCTGGCCCTCACACGCTCTGGCCCTCTTTCAAATCACAGGTGAAACCTAAAACATTCCGTTAAAACCATAAACCAAACAAGTATGCTCAACTTCCCTATTATTATTCACCATTATT
The DNA here is from genome assembly GCF_022837055.1 of Prionailurus viverrinus. Classification (NCBI taxonomy): domain Eukaryota; kingdom Metazoa; phylum Chordata; class Mammalia; order Carnivora; family Felidae; genus Prionailurus; species Prionailurus viverrinus. The sequence continues at coordinate 4,364,221 of NC_062561.1, forward strand.
TTGAAAGTTCAGCCACCGCACCAGTCAAGGACACACGGACGCATAAAAATTGGAAAGGGGCGGCAAAAATATTACTTACATGTGCTGTGGGATATGTATCTATATAAATATGTATCTATGTGTATATCTGTCTATGTCTATACAGATGTAGATAAATAGATAAACATATATAGACACATATCTGGAAAAGCCCTAAAACCTGGTAAATAAGTATTGAAAACAGTCAGTTGTTCATCAAGACTGTCAGCCACAAAAGTAAAAAACGAAAATAAATAACTTCTATGTACCAATGGAGACTAGCTGGAAAAAGGTGCTGGGGGATATATAATATCCATTCACAACAGAAAAAAAATCTTAAAACAGGAATTCATGTAATAAGATACAGGAGGGACTTCCAGTAATAATGTTATAAATGTGCAACATGGTGACGGGAATAGGTAGATGACGTAAATAGAGGAACAAAGGCATCTCTATTAATAAACAACCAACAACAAACACCCAAACTTCCACAAATGATTATCCAGTCTGGGCAAGAACCCCTGAAATGGAAAGCCTAGAAACAAACCTTGTCGTGCAGGAAAACTTCACATCTCACAGAGGGCATCTTTTCAAGTCAGTAGGGAAAAACGGGTTATTCAAAAACCAACCAGAGAAACGAAAGCCGGTTCCAATCTCATCCCTTAACACTGCCACAAACGTAAACAGTCAAAGACTGAAACATGAAAAATAAAACCACAAGAGTACGAGAAGAAAATGTGGACAGAAAGTTGAATGCAGTTAGGCCAGAAAGCTCTCTTGAAGTCTGACAAAAAACTGAAAGAAAAGCCTAAAAGATTTAACTCCAAACAACATTTATTGCCATCAAGCTAAGTAACAAACATAAAACCTTCTAAGTGTTAAAAACATCATAAAAGAAGCTGAAAGATAAATAACAAAATGGGAGGACAAAATTATGACAAAAAGACTAAAAGGCTGACGACCCTATGAAAACGAGTAACAAAAAGATGAACGTAAAGACGGGAAAAAGACAAAAATAGACAAAACTCAATTCCTACTGGATGGCAAGACACCACAGGGGAAGCTGTCGGTTTCACCGGTAATAAAAGAATTGCAAGCAAAAATAAATTAAAGTATGTGTGGTCTATCAGATTGGCAAAAATTAAAATCAAATCCATAACTGGGGTCATCAAGGAAAAGCCATCTGGATTTTAACTTTGCGACGTGTACCAGAACATAAACCCTACACGTATCTTCTAGCTACGCCATTTCACCCTTAGGGATTTATTTTAAGGCTACAATAGTCAAATGGACAAGACATACGCATCCATAGTTAACTGCAGTTCTTCTACAATATTGAAAACTGGGTTCAGAACCTTGAACAAGAGCTAGGGATAGGAGTTAGGGTTCTGGGGCACAGTCTCAGAGCCAAGAAGAGAAAGGGTGAACACCAGACGGAGCCTGGGAAAACGCAAGGGGCGGGCGCAGGGGAGGCCTCAGTTTGGCACGTAGATAGAAGTCCAGCCTACTGTCTGCTCTGCACGTAGGATCAACACATTGTGCCTGGCACACAGCAAGAAAGGCCCTTGGAAGATGATGAACAAGAATGAGCCAAGTCTAAACTACGTTTTATCGAGGATTGAATTTAATCCTAGTAAAGACACCTGGGACTTCAAGGTGATCTGGGAAAGTGAGAGAATCACGTTATGGACTCGGTTGCAAAGAAATCCATTCATTTTCATTTATTAACGTCCGTGTAACTTTTGTCCAGGTGAAGAACACACTTTCTCTCTCTTTTACGTTCTCTGCCATGGTACTTTCGCACAGTACCCTGCAGTGAAAAACTGCCCGGTGCTGGGAAGACGCTGGGCATCACCTCGAAAGTCATCTCTTTTAGAATGTACCTTTTCCGGGACAAGAGAGTCTGCATTCCCAACCTCCAAGATCTCTCGAAGAAGGGAGGGAAAGTATTCAGGCTCAGGTGTGGTGAATTTTATATCCAGAACTCAAGCCACGGGGAGAAGGAGCTTCTCTTCTGAACCTAATCCAGGCTCAGCCCTGCTCCTCGATCTCAGCTGGGCTCTGAGGAAAGGAAGGGCCATATGGTCACTGACATTTCAATGGCCTTTGTGTCTTCAATGGCACAGAAAGAACTGAATGAATGCCTGTGTCACTGGAAGCCAACTGAAGCTATGTGTGTCTCTGTGTGTGCATGTCTGCCCTTCCAACTTTACAAGGAGTCTGTGCTCCTTGAAGAAAAATCGGAATGAAAAATACAAAAAGGAAATTGACACTCACCCGTAATCCGTGACTGTGATAAACAGTTGTTAATGTGAAAGCTCCCTTCGGTGTTCAAAAGACAAAAATCACACTATCTATGATTTTATTAGATGCTTTTCACTAACCTGATATTAAGAATTCTTTGTGAACGTTAACGGCTGTATATTATTTCATCGTGTGGCCTCTATGAGTCAGGATATACTAAGTGACGATGACAGTAACATGAATCCTACCGTCTCAGTGGCTTCCAACAGCAAAGATCTGTTCCTTGAGCAGACGACACATCTCTCTCGGGTGAGCGGACTCCTCTCGGCAGCTGCTCCTAAGTCAGCAGCACTTAGGCACCCAGGCTTTCTGAGTCTCCACCACCCAGAAGGTCACTGGTTGCTGGGCCAACAGGGAGGAAATGTGGACAAGTGCGCAGTGGCTCTTACCTGCTGCAGCCCAGCAATGAGCCCCATCACTTCTGCCCGATTTCTTTGGCCAGACCAAGTCACGTGGCCACCACTAACTGCACAGAGCAAAGATGTGCAATTCTACCACATGTCAGAGATGGCGCAGTGCTAAGTGGGCAGGCCTGACGACGAGCACAGCGTACAATACGGTTTGCTTAACCTTTCCTCCAATGTTGGACTCCAATTTCTTGTAGATGTGCTAATTATCAGGTGTTCCTGCTTTATTGGGTTTTCTATGTATATCTTCAGAATAAATTCCTCAGTGCTACCTTAATGGCTTTTCTAGACTTCCATGTTCTTGATCCCTCCTGCCAAACCCATTCCTCCTCGTAGAAACAAAAATAAAAATATCTACATCGGTGTATCAATACAATCACTAGTGTTGTCTTTTAATAGAATATGGAGTCATATGATAAGTGAACGTGTCATTTTGCTGTTATTTCCATTTGCATACTTTTGCGCGCCAGGAAAGTCAAACAATTTTTTGTAGACCTATGTTCACTATTTGCATTGTCTTCTTTTGTGACTGACTCCTATGCCTATTTTCCTTCGGGGGTTGTGTTGGGATTTTGTTGTTGTTGTTCTGCCCGTTTTTTATTTGTATTTGTACGCGCTCTTTATGCAGCAACAATATAAACCATTTGTCATTAAGTGTTGCAATTTTTGAAAACCAGTATGCTTGTCTGTGAATTTCATTCATATTTCCTGAGAGAAATTAAAATTTTTGTGGTCAAATCCATTCATCTGTATTTTCATTTGTAATTTCTTCCATCTCTTTTTAACCTACTATCCTTCTCTAAACGGAAGAGAAGATAAGAGGAGCTAAAAGGAGGCAGATAATGGCTTATTTTTTTTCTATTTAAGTGTTGGCTCCATCTGGTATTTATTTCACGACAGTAAATATGCATAAAGTGACGCAATATGTACACTACTCTTGCTTGGAACATCTTGGGTAAATTACTTAATCTTCCCTCTTCTGTCCCTATAACACAACTCCAAAGTTTGGAAAGCTTCTTAGCTTCAGTACGAAAGTGAATGGGCATCCCGGCCCCGCCCCCACGCAGAGTCCCAGGAACAAATAAACAAACAGAAACACTGCCCGTCCATTTCCAAACTAATGTGAACCCGTGTCACATTTCCTACGCCCCGTTCATCAACTCCCAGGTTCTTCAGTACGACTGGATTTGAGCTTACCCCGTCCAACTGCCATACATTCCAAATGAGACCACTGGTTTCCAGGACAGCGTGCTCTTACATTTCCCTCCTAACTCATTGGTTTCTCTCTCTCCTTCTTTGTTGGTCCTTCCTCATTTTCCAGCCCTTTAAATGATGGCCCAGGGCTCATCACTCCTCAGGGTGATCTCACCCAGTCCGTTGGCTTTGATATAATCTATGTGTGGATAACTGCAAATCCCTACCTCCAGCACAGACTGCTCCTCTGAACTTTGGACTTGTATGTCCACCAGCCTACGTGACAGCTTCTCTTGTTTGACCAGTGGCATCTCATACTTAGTACGCCTAAAACTGGTTTCCTGATTGCCCCAAGGACCTAGCCTTCCCACAGTCTCCTCTCCATGTTAAAGGCAATGCTTTCCTTTTGGCCACTTGGGCCAAAACCCTCGCAATCACTCTTGACTCTTCTCCCTCTCTTATGCTCCAAATTCTATCTGACCTCTACCTGAAACCTTCAGATGGCTTCCTACTCACCCACATCCGAGCCAAAATCCTTACACAAAGAGGACATTCAAGCGGCCCATAAACATACGAAGACGTGCCCAGAGTTCTTGGTCATGAGAAAAGAACACATTAAAACCACAATGTGATAGGGCTCCATCCTCCCAAAGTGGCTAAAATTAAAAGGACTGACAATATCAAGTATTGGACAGGACGTGGAGCAAACGGTGCATCCGAACATTGCCTGTTGGTGTGCAAACCCCGGAGAATTATTTTGAAAAACTGTTTGGCGAGAGCTGCAGTAAAGCTGAAGTATACCCCAAATTACTCCTAGCTACACACTCAACAGACATGAATGCTTGCGTCTATCAAAAGATATATACATGAATATTCACAGGAACTTTATTCACAATAACCCCAGAAGGGAAATAACTCAAATGTCAGTCAATAGTGGAACACATTAGTACACTGTGGCATATTAAAAATGGAATACTTTGGGGCACCTGGGTGGCTCAGTCGGTTGAGCGGCCGACTTCGGCTCAGGTCACGATCTCGCGGTCCGTGAGTTCGAGCCCCGCGACGGGCTCTGTGCTGACAGCTCAGAGCCTGGAGCCTGTTTCAGATTCTGTGTCTCCCTCTCTCTGCCCCTCCCCCGTTCATGCTCTGTCTCTGTCTCAAAAATAAACGTTTAAAAAAAAAAAAGGAATACTTCAAAGCAATGGAAAAGAAGAGGTCACTAAACCACGCAACAAGATGCATGGATCTCACAGACACGATGCCGTATAGAAGACGCTACGCTCAAAAGAGTACCTAATACACGGTGGTACTTGGCTCAGGTTCGAAACAGGCAAAGCTGGTGGTTACCTCGTGGGGAAGGTATATTGAAGGAATACTGACTGGCAGGTTGCAGGGGCCTCCTAAAAGCAGGTGCTGAAAACGGTGTATATCTTGACCTGGGCAGCAATGAGACAGGTATACACCGATGTAAAATTTCCTGGAGCTGTGTACTGAGATTTGTGTATCTCATGTAAGTTCCACCTCGATAAGACGCTAACAAAACAAAACACCTTCTGTTAACATTTGTTGGGCACTACCATGCACAAGTGACCTGAAGGAATAATGAACGGATCAGAAATGGGCCCTGCTGCTATGTGAATGTCACTCCCCTCGGGAAGACAGAAAGTAATCAAATGACCTCGAGAAATCAGGAACCGGGATGATCGACACGCAGGGAAAGAACTGGGTTCTGTGAGGGTGTGCGACAGAGGAACCGGCGAGCTCTGGGGGAGTGACATTCCCAGCAGAGCAGAGTGAGAAGACAGGAGAACGTGCTCCCGGCAGAGGGAAGTGAGTGCCAAGAACCTGGAGCCAAAGAAAGGAGGCTGTGTTCAGCTGGACAAGGCTGGGCTGACCAGGCCCCACAGGAACCCGTGGGCGGCAAAGGTCTTCGGCCTTTGGCTCAAGAGCAGTGGGAGGCACTGAGGGGTTTTAAGGGAAGGGCTGTTATAAGCGAATGTGCATTTAGAAAAGATCTCCCAGATAGCTGTGTGGATTTGAGAGAGGGAAAGTCGGTCAGGGGACACTCGTTAAAGGACTGTAACTGCCCAGGCTAGCATCCACCCATCTGGGAGACAGGGCAGGAGACGCGGTGAGGGAAGGTCGCCACCGAGACTGCGGATTCGATGTATCTTTATATCTCACAGAAGCGATTTCCGTTCCAGGTCAGTATGTGAGAGACAACAGGAACACCAGGGACCCCTATGGACAGAGGCGGAGGGCCAGGGGGACGGGAGCACGGCCAGGGGGACGGGAGCACAGGAGGGACGTTACACATGGACCCTTTCACGTTTTTACATCTTACGGTTTTCAGGCATGTGCATAGACTCCTACTCAAAATATAATTAAAACGTAAAATTAATATCACTCAAGGGGAGCCTTCCTTACCTTACCAATGTTGCCCTTGGCTTCTCTGTTGGTCACAAGGCACAGAGGTAAAAAGACATTGTAGCAAGCCCCTCTGGGTACTGTCATTCCATGAATAATAGTGAGGTCCCCGCGTCCTGCTCACAGCTCATATTTGCCATGGATGAGAACATAATTTACTTAGAGAATCACCAGAGAAGCCACTTCCTGAAACGTAAACTGCCTAAAATCTAAAAGACACGTGCATCATTTAAAATATACAGTTTACTTGCTATAGGAAAAACTCCTAATATCCTGGATTTTCATTTCATTATATCTAACGCATGTAAATTTGCAGGGGGTTAAAAAAAACAAAAAAAGTATAGCTCTATTCGTGAAAACCAAGACAAAAATGAAAGCCGGTGACTTGGCCCAAAGAGCTCTATTATAAAAACAACCCGGGTAGTCCTATAATTTCCCCGTGTTTTAAATCAGTGAAATCTAGAGTTGCAGCTGTCCCACAGACTGAAACCATATAAATTTTTAGAAAATGAGTCAATCATGAGATTAAAGTTTCAATTTATAACACTTCTGTGTTTTAGTTACAAAGTCGTAAATAAATCTAGCATGACAGAGAAGGTAAATATTTTCTCAGTTGTTTATGCAGCCAAAGAGGAAAGGAATTTAACATGCAATTAACTACTTAGGTTTTTTTTTAGATACGTACCACATGGTCTTTGTATTCCAGATAAGCAAAAAATAAATATTGTTTTGTTTAATCTAACATTTGCTTAGCAACAACAAATACTCCAAACTAGTGTGATACCTGGCTAATACCTTCGCTTTCTGGAACTGTTTTTCCACTTCCAAAAGGGCTAGCGCTTAAGAAAAGAGAGGAAACAGAACTGCTTCCCCAGGAAGAAGAAGAAAAAAAAACTAAATAGGAGGAATGAAGGTTTTTATTAAATAAATGAGGTTGAAGTCTCTGGAGAGAGAATGATGGACTTTCAACCACTCGGGGGCTCTACTTCTATTGTTTTCAGGTAGTATTTTTTTTTCCCCCACATTAAAAAGAGAGACCTTTATGCCATTCTTTTTTTTTTTTTTTTTAATTTTTTTTTCAACGTTTTATTTTATTTTTGGGAGAGAGAGAGACAGAGCATGAACGGGGGAGGGGCAGAGAGAGAGGGAGACACAGAATCGGAAACAGGCTCCAGGCTCCGAGCCATCAGCCCAGAGCCTGACACGGGGCTCGAACTCAGACCGCGAGATCGTGACCTGGCTGAAGTCGGACGCTTAACCGACTGCGCCACCCAGGCGCCCCTATGCCATTCTTTAAACCAACCTCTGAACAGGTGTGAGGTTAAGAACAGGTCGAAAGCAGACCTCAGATTTCTAAATAAAGCCTCCCATATGATCAGTTCCTCTTATCGGCCTTACTTTAACGTTTATTTATTTTTGGGACAGAGAGAGACAGAGCATGAACGGGGCAGGGGCAGAGAGAGAGAGGGAGACACAGAATCGGAAACAGGCTCCAGGCCCCGAGCCATCAGCCCAGAGCCCGACGCGGGGCTCGAACTCCCGGACCGCGAGATCGTGACCTGGCTGAAGTCGGACGCTTAACCGACTGCGCCACCCAGGCGCCCCTTATCGGCCTTACTTTAAAAGTAACTGGAAAAAAATGTGACTGCCGTTTTAATCGAGATGGTGGAATCACTTACGAGTGCTATTCTTTCTTACCGTCATGATTTACCAATTTTTCTAAAAATTAAAGCTTTTAAAATAAAATCATGAACACTTGAGTCTATGTGAGGTCACTAAGCTGTAATACAATTTTAAATTAAAATTATGTAACCTCCTCTGGAAACTTCTGAAGTATACACTTCAAACTGGACATTTTTAAACATGATTTTTAATCTGGACGCACAAGTGTCAGCTATCCACAGGGACTTCTACACAAATATACCGACTCACTCACTTACTTATTTTGAAGAAAGAAGCCCTTCGAGACTGCCTATCAAGTAAACAGGAAAGAGAATGAACTCTAACGGCAATAAATCAGTCTTCACACCCAAACCGTGTGTAGCAAGGCCGTTTTCTCATTGTGTTTCTGCTTATTTTTCTTCTTTTTGAGACTTAAAAAAAAAAAATCCATACAGTAAAATAAACACGGTAAAAGTACTCTCAAAATCTCTCTGTACTCTCCCACTGTGTTGATTTCATGTCCTTCCACATGGTTAAGAGGTCAGTTTGAAAGTTCGTCTGGGATGAGCCCGTTGTGCGAACAAGTGGGTTTACCACTGGTTGGTTGCACACCATCTCCCAACTGGTAAATTACAGGTTACTTTCCTTTGCACGTATTGTCGTGACATCAGCAATGTCAGGGTAAGAATCCGCTCTAGAAATTGAGCAATTTCAGGAAGGGAAGCCCTCAAATTGCACATAAACTGTATGCTAAAAGTTCATTTATTAGCCTGTTTATTTGGGAATGCAGAACACACACCCAAAATAGATGTTCTATAAAGCATGTTCTAAGCTACTACAGTCAACGTAACCCTAAAATAATAGAAAAGAGCAGAGCATTATACTGTTTTAATAGTAGCAGAAACGGAAAATAGTACGTTTAAAATTTTGGTTTTTGCTGGTACTTGAAAAAAAGCTGTTCGGGGTGGGGGGGGTGGGGTCTGGGTGGCTCAGTCGGTTAAGCATACGACTTCAGCTCAGGGCACTGTCCCACAGGTCGTGAGTTCCAGCCCCGCATCGGGCTCCGTGCTAACAACTCAGAGCCTGGAGCCCGCTTTGGATTCTGTGTCTCCCTCTCTCTCTGGCCCTCCTCCACTTGTGCTCTGTCTCTCTCTCTCTCTCTCTCTCTCTCTCAAAAATAAACAAACATTAGGAAAAAAAAGCTGTTCCAATTAGAAGATCTTCTCCAAACACACTGGCTGATCCACTGTGTGCCCACTGCTTAAATATTCCCCTCAGTTGTCTTCTAAATTTCCCTTCATCTTACTCAGCAAATTCTCCCTGCTCAGTGCAGTCTGTGATCATAGCTTATAGTTCCATCTGTATCTGTATCTGTATTTTAACTAACAATTAATTTTAACTAAAACTAATTTTAACTAAATTTTTTTTTTATTTTAGAAAGAGAGAGTGCAAGCAGGGGAGGGGCAGAGAGAAACGGAGAATTTCAAGCAGGCTCTGTGCTGTCAGTGCAGAGCCCGACATGGGACTAGAACTCATGAAACTGTGAGAAAATGACCTGAGCCAAAATCAAGAGCTGGACGCTTAACTGAGCCACCCAGGCACCCCCCTAAAATTTTTTTTTAGAGAGAGAGAGAGAGAGAGCATGAGCAGAGGAGAGGGGCAGAGGGAGGGGGAGGGAGAGAGGGGGGGGGAGGGAGGGAGGGAGGGAGGGAATATCTTAGGCTCCACGGTCAGCATGGAGCCTGATGTGGGACTCGATGCCCCGACCCTGGGATCACGACCTGAGCCAAAATCAAGAGTTGGATGCTCAACCGACTGAGCCACCCAGGCGTCCTTTCTTTTCACATTCTTTGTCGGTGTTTGTTCTAACAAGAATAATGAGCGGATATCAACATGTCATTCAATCCCAGTAAGTGCTTTCCTAGAACAAGTCTTGTATATTTTAGCTTTATTCAAGATAGCGAACTTTAAATTATGAATGGACAAGAAAGCCAATCTCCTCAGATATACTTATTGTGACGTTTTCAGGTGCTCAGGACTTTCTTATTCTGTACTCATCACTGTTTTCAACATGAGGTGGTAAAGCACAAAGAAGGCCTCACTGGCGGCAAGAGTTATTCAGAGAATTCTTTTATTCCCAGGATAGCTGCGTGTGAGACACGGCTTCACCGACAAAGTCCACAAAGGTAGCTCAACAGAGCGAGATACAAACGAGTCGTTAACAAATCTTGGAAAACTGCGGTCTGTCAGCAGAGTCAGTTGTTCATGCTTTGAACTTGAAAAATACTCACAAGGACAGAACTGAACGGTCACAAGGCTAGAGATAGGTTTTGACCCAGACGCTCCCAGACATGACTGCCTCTCAACTGCTTCAGAGGGATGAGCGACAGTGTAAAAACATAAACTTGGAATCCTATAAAAATAAAAATGCAGCATCTTCCACTCTCTGATTAAATAACGGAGGTGATACACAATCACCTAGGAACAGAATGTTCTGAGAAGAGATGGTCATTAATATCAAAACCAAACATCAGGCTCCGAACAGTACAAGACTAGCCCGTTGGATACGCTGTAAAACAGCTCTCTGTTTACAACCAGCTTTTGGGCCCCTAGCAAACTACTGTTAGAATAGCAAGGAAATTACAAATCACATTTGTCTATACATTACATACAGCACTAGAGCTAGGTCGTAAGTATCAATAAATTGCTGACGTAGTAAGTCTGTTCACTCGAAAAATAAGCACCCGTTATTTATTGCGGGATACGGCTGGAGCTGCCCGTGTTCAATAATCGCGTTATCAGAAGAGCAGAGTTTGCCAAAACATGATCTACACGGGGCTAATGTCCAGAAATGAACCAGGCAGAGTTCTGTGGTCATTAGTAAGCTTTCAAACAAAGCATGAGAGACTCAATGTTCATTAGCACATCACAGATCCTGAGAAGCCCGCTCAACGTTATTTAAACAAGTATTCCTCAAACGTAGCTGATGGGACACTTTATTCTCAAGGTATTAATGCGCTTGGAGAGACACTAATACAGACACATACGTAATCACCGTCTAAAAGTTTAGACCACATTACATGCATATAATCTGTGCAGTTCTATCAATATTATGAATACTCTGTAGGTTGGTGTTCAAATTATATTCTCCTGTTCTCATGGTTTCATTGGAGGGAATAAAAGGATTCACTGCAGAGAAACATCCCTAGAGATAAGTCTGTAGGGAAACCATCCCTCTTCCAGCCTGCATGGCGGGATGCTCTCAAGTCCCCCTCCCGGGTCAATGCTCGTGACGAACTCACACTCATTCTCCACCCCCTGACCTCCGCGTCCAGCCGACCACTGCGCCTCGTGGAGCCTGCCATCTACACTGCTCTCACACCCGTTTCAATCTTTCCACCTCCACAGCCACTTCCCTGGTTCGAGCTACCCACTCTACCCCAGCACCTGAAAAATTTCCCAACTGTTCCCCCTAAATCCATTCTTTACCACATATGGCACAGCCAAAATAACCTCTTAACGTAGAGAAATCTTTTCCACATACCAATTTTCTACTATTTCTATAAACTACTAAGATAAGGAGAATGACAAAACTATCAAGGTTATATGCACTATCAGTTTAAGAAACAAGACACTTCCAGGACGTGTATCATCCCATTCCTTGTTCCAGAGGTTAGCACCCTCTGAATTTTGTGTTTACTGTTCCTTCACTTTTCGTTAGAGTTTTACTGCTTATGTGTTTACCTGTGAGAAGTCCATTATCTGTGCCCCTCAGTTTCAGCTGCATGAATTCCAGACAATGAATATGGCACAAATTATTTATACATTTTTTTCCACTGACAGTCACTTGGGTTCTTTCCCGAATCCCACCTCTTCCTTTTTTTCCACTTTTACAAACAGTGCTGTTATAAACCTTCCAGTTATTATTATTTTTTTATGTTTCGAGGTTTTTGTTTTTTTTTAACGATTATTTATTTTTTAGAGAGAGACAGAGTGTGAGTGGGGGAAGGGCAGAGAGAGAGGGAGACACAGAATCCGAAGCAGGCTCCAGGCCCCGAGCTGTCAGCACAGAGCCCGACGTGGGGCTCGAACCCACGAGCCATGAGATCATGACCTGAGCCGAAGTCAGATGCCCAACCGACGGAGCCACCCAGGCACCCTTAATGTTCCAAGTTTTTATTAAATTCTAGTTAGTTAACAGGAGTAGAATTTAGTGATTCATCACTTACATATAACAGCCAGTGCTCATCATAAGTGCCCTCCTTAATGTCCATCACCCATTTAGCCCCTCCTCCTCCCACCTCACCTCCAGCAACTCTCAGTTTGTTCTCCATAGTTAAGAGTATCTTTGGGGCGCCTGGATGGCTCAGTCAGTTGAGTGTCTGACTCTTGGTATCGGCTCGGATCATGACCTCATGGTTTGTCGGATTCTCTCTCTCTCCTTCTGTCCCTTTCCCCTGCTCATGTTCTCTCCCTGCCTAAAATAAAATTTAAACACAAAACACAAACAAACAAACAAACAAAATACAATTTACTCAAAGAGCCATAGCTACTGCCAATGAACAAGGGAGACAATCCCAGTGAAGACATAAGTCTCTGTATTTTCTCAAAAGGAAGTAGGACAAGGATAGTGGGCTTAATAACATCATCCTTTCTTTTAAATTCAAACAATTTACTGATAGTTGATTCAGAATTTGTTTGCCACTGTGACTTCATCTTTGTATATTTCATCATTACGCAGAGGAATCTGGACGGTAGGGAAGTTTGGGTTCTCTTCTAAGGACAGGTACAGCTACGTCACCATACAACTGGAGATAAAGAAAGGCAGAGGAAGCAGCTCGGCCAAGCTCAAGTTCTGCAGCTTTAGAAAGCTTCCCGCTTCCTAATTTTTGCCTTCCTATGATTTAATCACTTACTGATCACGTTATAACTACATGGAGTTCACATCACATCCATCTGTAAACTAAGCAAAGAATAGGGCGCCTGGGTGGCTCAGTCGGTTAAGCATCTGACTCTTGGTTTCAGCTCAGGTCATGATCTCACGGTTCGTGAGTTCAAGACCAGTGTTGGGCTCCGAGCTGCTGACAGTGCAAAGCCTGCTTAGGATATTCTCTCTCTCTCTCTCTCTCTCTCTCTCTCTCTCTCTCTCTCTTCCCCTCCCTCCCTCTCTCTCTCTCCCCCTCACCCCCACCGTCTCTGTCCCTCCCCTGCTTGTGCACACTCTGTTTCAAAATAAACAAACTATAAAAAATAAATAAAACTAAGCAAAGACTAAAAAATGAGCACAAAAAACACACGAGTACAACAGCACATGATCAGGCAGTGTTCTGCAAACTGGAAAAAGCTATTAAATCTAGGCAACTGTTATGGTTTGTTCCACTGATGAATATTCTCATTGCCACAAATTTTCACTAACACAGACAATCCAGGGCTCAATAATACACAGCATTAGAGCAGTAAATTACACATAAAGTCAAAAACAGGTACGTAGTATGCCTAGCATTATATACTGGAGCAGATGATTAAGCGTCCAGACGACCAAAACTATTGATAAGAAGTATTATGATGATAAAATACGCCATTACTTTACTTGTGTGGTAAATTCGAACTATTCCAATGTATGTTTGAGTGTCAGGACCTGAGCACCCCCTGGACAATTACGGTTCACTGACGAGCCTCTTAGCACGGGTGCTGGCACCCAATACTGTAACAACACGTGTTCGGCATTGTACAGATCACAGAGCGCCTCCAAATGTGCTCTCTATCAGACTGGCTAAGCCGGGACGATCTAAACCAGGCCCTCCCGGCAGCCACCGCCCCACCTAGTCAGGGCAGCCCGCCTGAGGACGAAATGAACCCCAAGAAGGACAAGCCTGAGAAATGGAAAGAAAGAGAAACTTTTCGAATGGTATTTTGTAAGCACTAACCAGATCCAACTTACCTGAAACCAGATATACCCTTGTATCTTTCAGTGATGAGATTCCATAAAGCCTCTTTTCTGCCTAAGCACTATGAGAGCGAAATCAGAGGTTCTCTTGCAAAGCAGCCAGCTGGAGTCCTGGCACCGCGTTCTCAATAAATGGCAACAATACCCCTGCCTTCTATGCTGACAGACCATACGCAAAACTTCTATCATAATCCCTGATGCAAACAAGGTACTCAATAAATGTCAATTCCCTTTGCAGTGAAGATGATTAGGGGCTGATAATCACATTCATCTCGTATCGCTAACCATTGTTCTCATTGTAGGAAAATGACAAAAAAGAACTGTAGACTAACTCCAATGACCTTTTTCACCGCTTACCTTCCCAGGCATCCAGAAACACATTGCTAGCAGGAAGAAAATAAGCATTATAAATGGATGGCTAGAGATATTAAATGAGCCAGGCAATTGCTAGCATTTGCCCCATACAAAACCTCGGCACAAATGTAGCGATTTCAGGTTCTGCAAGGGGTAAGGGACCACAACCTACTCCCTCTGACGGAGACACTTGCTGAACCATTCGATGGCACACGGCAGGATCAAAATGCGAGACTCACGGTATTTGGAACGTATGGTAAGCCATAAAATTTCTCCTGGGTTTCCCTGAGAATGTCTGTGGTCGATGCCCTCAGGGGGTGCTTCCCATGGTAGATCTGATCCAGGGCGGCATAAAAGACCTAAGAAAGATGAAAACGTCCACTTAGTTCTGGCAGTCCAGCCTTACATCTAAGACGCAATGGGCCAAAGGTGTTAGAAGTATACCAGAATAAGAAGTACATGTAAGTTACGTATACGTAACGTTCACGAATATAAACGTATATGGCTTGAAATGTAATTTGAACCACAATTCAGACCATGCTAATGATGAAAAGGAAAGCTGTCAACCTTTTCGTGATGAGGGCTATTAAAATTTTTTGAACTGTATCTATAAGGTACTCTTTACGTACAACGTAGTAAATTAAATTTGTGACCACAAAACTGGAAGTTGGCCCGTTGATATCTATAGATATACGCAAAGTATGTAGTTGGAAATCGGAGAAAAATAATAAAGTTCCAACTTGTGACCCTCTGGATCTAATGCATCCTGCGTGGTTTCTTCCTGGAATCCTGATATATCTTAAATGAGAGAAATGAAATGGTCCGAATCCACGTTTTGTGACGAGAAGGGACGGAACGTTAAACAGATGGGGCGAGGTGAAGGAAGAACGACTCTCTTGCGACGGGTGAGTGGGGACGTTACAAAGAATTCTGGCGCAGCTGTTGGGGAGTCTGGAGCCCGGGTCCAGCCAGCTCCCACACCTGGTGTCAGCAGACACCAAGAAAACAGCTGCTGTGCGCGGGCAGTTCTGGCCGACGAGGTGACCGGGAGAGAAGGCTCCCTCACCTCTGAGTGGAGGACACAGGCCATCGCAACACGACAGGAGAAGAAAGCGTTAGTTTGCACGTGAAGTCGGCAGCTCACAAAGTTCCGAAAAACTAAACTTCACGTAGAAAACCTAACATAAAGATAAAAGTGCTTTCTCCCCGGGACATCTGGCTCGAATACTAGTGTTTGCGTGGAGTTCACCTGAAGCAAGAAAGTAGAAAAGGCTTGATTTTAAAGGAAAAATTCTGACACGCAATTATGTTTCTGATATGTATCTTTCTGACTTGAAAACGGAATTTGCAGAGAATGTGCAGCTGTTGACTTAAAAGAACTGAGGATTAGTTTGGATAAAAGAAAAAATTTAAATGACCTCCAGCTTTTGGTTTCCTCTAGATATAGAATTATGGTTCCAAATTATAAGTCAAGCTTAAACCTCCCCTAGAAAAATATAGACATCTCCTAAATATAAATATTGCTTCACTCTAAGTGGTAATCTAAGCATATAGCTAACTACAGCTCTTTCAATTCCATATTCTATAATGAGTAATCATGCAGAGAGAAATCAGAGGAGCCTAAATTACTCACCCACGTCTTGTCCATATTCCAACAGAATAAATTATCAGGAATCGAAAGTTAAATTCTAACCTCCACTAAGGTGTGAGGGGCTTTTTTGGCCTCAATCTACAAACAAATCTGAATTCAGAAGGTTCACTCCTACAGCTATGCCTCCCACGGGTAAGTATGAAATGACTTTTTTTAATGACAAAAGCAGAGCAAAATAAACGCAATGCGCGTGTGTCTCACCTCACCTGCTGCTCACCAAACAATTTGAGAGTGATGAGTCTACCTGCCTACCCAGCGAGTCATGCTCTCCTGGGACCAAGAACCTCAGAGCCACAGAAAAAAACAGGAGCCCATTTTTAAAACAATGCGCAACATAAAAAAAAAAAAAAAAGAAAGAAAATTGCAATTTTCAGAACACTTTGTATGCCTCCCTAGACACCAGACCCAGTTCATTTCCTTTCCAGCCTCGTGTGTCTGCAGCGTGCAAGGGGACTGCTGCGGGACAGGAAAGCCTGCAGGGGCAGCTGTCTGGCAAGCACTTGCCTCCCTCTCTTTCTCTCTTCCTCTGCGTCTCTCGGTGGGGGTTACTCTCTTTGGAGGGTGGAAGGAGGGAAAGGTTGGTTTTCCTTTTGAAAGAAAACCCTTGGAACAATTACTCAGAAAGAAAGCCACAAGGGCAGAGCTCCCACTATAGATATCGGCAAATCAAAAGACTTGAAGTTGAGTAACGCAGAAATTTTCAAATAACTTGAAAATGTTTCGAATAACGCAGAAATCCTTTTAAAATTATACTGATAGGCATGGGCATTAAATAACGTTAAGTTCAAGTGTAAGGCCATGGTTTTCTCGATAGCATGCATTTTCTTCGAATGTATATTTGAAAGTGCAACATAAACAGAGTTCGTAAAGGCTGAATTCTACAAAGCCATAAAGCAATTAAATGGTGCCCGCACTTTGAAATAGGTAGCTGGACCATTATAAAAGTGAACACTGCCTGACATGAAAGACGGGTGTTTGGGTTGTGTTTATAGAATTCTCCACATCTGATGAAGAGCAAGAATGTGATAAACAATCTGAGCAATTAAAGTAACCTGAACATCTGGTATCGTGTAGACCTGACATCCAGATGGTTCATAAAATTTTTCTAGTCTCTATCTGGAAACCGAGAAGACTGCCTTTGAATATTATCTAAAACTAACAATCCTCACTGTTTAAACTTCACGTCAAAACCAAAAATTTTTAAAAAGACAAAGTGACTAAAAACGTAACTTGCAGGCTGAAATGTAGGAGTTAGAAGAAGTCACGCGACTCCTCCGCGCTTTGACTTTCCCGGCTGAAACTGGGAAATAAACTTATTCAACGTCCATTTCCCAAGGACAGTGCGAGGCCTGAATGAGTCAGTTTTGGTCAAGTTCTTTGAACTCAGGTGAAAGATGTGTTAGAAGCATAATTATTATAATCAAGGTGGAGCGCTGGCAAGAATTTCAAGTTACATATTTATTTTGAATAACTGCTCTGGAAAACGTGAGAACAAAGGGACATACATACCTGAAGTTGCATATCGGCTGCAGCACCCACCTTTTTGGACTCACAAAGCCGAGACACCATATTTTTGGGCAGTGCCTTGAAAAACAAAAGAACACATGTGTGAGTCAATTGCTTCCCAAGTCACCGCACTGGCTGCTTATCAGGCAAGAGAGTTAAAAATGACATCAGACGCAAAAATTCATAGAATTTAATCGCAGTGGCTGTCAAATCAAGGTCTGTACACGCAAAGACAGCGCCGTGGGCAAAGAGCCTGGTAGCGTCGACCTCTGAACGTCTATTGAAAGCCTTAGTAAAAGTTGACGCTTTCTCTGTATCGCTGTTACCAGTGGAAGCCTGTCCAAGTGCTCTGTTGGCTCTTAAGTGCATACAACAATGGATGACAGGAATACAAGAGTGAAGTGTCAAAAAACAGACGACAATTCTCGGGTGTCAGCCTGCACTGAAGCTGACTGGCTGTCCCAACAAATGACCATGACGGTGAATTGCACATTCTCTTATTTTCCAGCCTGAGAGAGGTGCAGAACTTGGAAGCTCAGTGTCATGGCCCTGTCTGCTTTGGGGCTTCCGGCCTGAGACCGATTAGGCCTCATCACACAGCAGCACATACTCACGTAGAAATAAAATAACAATCTGGTCAAGGAAGCACGTCGGTCAACTGGCTCTACTTGAAAGTCACTAATATTGACGTTTCCTGAAAAAGGTGACCACTCTGCGCAACTCTACTTATAATCTAAATGACGCGAGAAGCCTCCCTACAGAGAAACACATCAGGGAGGCACAAGGCGGGTTACCAGCACTCCAGCGGTGCACATGAACCCCCGAAGGAGGACAACGGGAGCGGTCTGCTGGCAGGGGCACCGGGCACGGCGAGGTAGGGGTGTGTATCTCCTCGGAGTGCCCGCCCCACAGCAGATGCTCAGTAAATCTTCCCGGAAGAAATGAACGAACACGAGAACAATCATTTAAAAGGGCTCCTTGAGTGAAAGACTACACCAGGACGAGACGGAGGCTCAGACAACAAAGCCTGTTCTCTCCTCTTTCTGTTTGGCCGTAAGAAAGGCAAACAAGGCAAAAGAAAGAAAAGAAAAAAGGAAAGTTTAAGGCTGTAGAGTACACATTCCAGTGCAGGTGAAAGGCCCGGGGCTTTCTCACACCAGGGGCGGCCATCCTGAGTGAAACAAAAATTTCCTCAGACGGGATTTTAAAAGGTCAAGACTCAGTTAAGTCATGTATGCCAAGAACTCGTACCAGAACGTTCAGGTTTCCCTAAACCCTTACTTTACGTGATACCTTCCGCTGACGGGACTCGCGCGACACTTGGGTTTTTTTTATGACTCACAAAGCTTGAAGAGTTTTGTTTCCATTCTCGAAAAGTCTATGTGGCAGGATGGCATTTTCTCATTTGCCCAAAAATGAAGGGTACTGTGGACGAGCACTGTATCAGGCATCGGGGACACAAAAGGGCCACCAGACAGGGCCCCGGCCCCGCAAGCTTCACAAGCTGGCATCACCCACGTGGGCACAATTTTTAGGAGTCACCGACCGGTGTGAGTGCCGAGGTGGAAAAGCATGCAGGTCGGTGGGAGAAAACGGCGCAGACAGGCTTAGATGAGCAACCCACGTGGAAGTGCAACGTGCAAGACGAGCGGGCATTAACGAGACAAGGGATGGGCGGCCGGGAGCAAGGAGCTTCCCAGGCAGAGAAGAGGAGGGCTGCCGGCAGGAGGTGAGAGAGCCGTGGGCAGGAAAAGCGGGTCCCACCGGGCCGGAGAGGGAGGCAGGAGCCAAGCGGGGACACTGGTCTCCACCCTCGGGAGTGCTCGGGGTAAGCCGCTGGGGAGTTTAAAGCAAAGGAGTCACGAGGTCAGGTTTGTGTTTCTGAAAGATCCCTTTGGCTGCAGTGGAGACACTGGATAGGAGGGCGGAAGTGGATCAGGAAAAAACAGGAGGCTATAGTTAGTGCCCCAGTGACGCACGTCAGCAACCTAAGCAACTGCCGGAATGACAGGGGCAGGGGCACCGCTCTAGACGGCTTGAGCTGAGTGGGAGGTGAGACCCAGAGACGGTGAATACATATGACCCAGCACTGTCTCCAGAAGTGTGCGGAGAGGAGCAGGGTGAGGGCCGTAGGGGCAGAGGGGAGGAAGCTTTTGTTTGAGGTTGGGAAATGCACAAGCAGGCTCAAGACAGGCTGAAGGTAATGAGGCCTAGAGGGACACAAACTGGAGAAGAGGCCACGGGAGCCTGAGGTCCTTGAAGAAGAAGGGGACGCTGCACAGACCACAGGCGAGAGGCCGCTCGGGTGTAGGGCTCCCCGGATGGGCGTCTCATAGGGGACGAGGTGGATTCTGAGGCTTAAGGAAGTTAGGGAAAGTTGGGGAGAGTGGTCCACTGAATCATCAGCCCTGGGGGAGCTCTGGGATCGCAATGGGGCCTGGGATGCGGCAGCGCCGGGGACGGGGGAGTGGACGGTGGATGAGAAGGAGCATCCAGTCAGCAGTGGGAGACGCAGGGGTGGCAAGGCCCATGGCGGGGTGCCCCCGCTGGAGGGGTGTGGGGAAACGAGGAGCTGGGGGCCCCACAGCAGGCCAGGCAACTTTGAAAGGTTTACTCCTTCTGCTCTCTAGACAATGATACGGAAATGCCAAGTTCTGGATCCCAGACCCAAACCCAACATACCCCTTTCCGTTCGGAAGTCTTGACAGGCCAACCCCTCGGGGACAAACCCACATAGAAATGGCACACGTTAAAGAACAAATTTAATGAGGCTTAATTCTTTCCTTGTTGGGTTTACAATAAAACAAACGATGCGAAGAAAGACACCATGTAAGAGCAAGGACAGCTAAAAACAGTTCGTCGAAACTTATGTAATAAAAAGGAGACACGTGGGCTGCTGTAGTGACACAAAAAGTCACCGCTTGAGGAAGTGAGTACCATTGCTGGTGAAGGTGACATGGGACCTGAGGGTCACTTTTTGCCGCTTCCCGTGAATCTGTGATTATTTCAAAATCAAGGGATAGGTCCAAACAAACCTCCCAAAATTATGTCTTCAAGGCCCACTCTGCACTCCGTAGTGAATTCAAGGAACGTTTTACCAAAAATGTAAGTAGAAGTTACGTACGATAGGGGTAGGCTGGTTCAAAGAAAAGAATCCTAAATCCACCAAGTCGCAAATTAAATAGTATGTTTATAGCACGTGAGGTGTAAACAGGTAAACAGATTTTTTAAAAACCTAGTTTGGGGGACTAGGGATTCCCTCGTAAGGAGCACTGGGTACTGGACGGGAGTGCTGAATCACTGTTTCATACACCTGAAACTCTAATACTACACTGTACCCTAACCAAGTGGAATTTGAATAGAAACTTAAAAATGAATAAAAATCTAGTGTGGCTCTTGATCAATGGATTTTGGCTCTTCATCTACTGAAATTAATCAGTGCATTTCAGCGGCTGGAACGGATGTAAGCTTGTCACCACTGCTGTATCTCCCGCAGTTTTAGTTCAGACCTCCACACCAAAGTGAGTATCACAATAAAGCCAGTTAAATGAATTCTGGGGTTTTTCCCGGTGCATACAAAAGTTACATTTACACTATGCTGTAGCCTATTGAGTGGGCAATACCATTATGCCTAAAAAAAACAAAACAAAATATATATACCTTAATTAAAAAATACTTCATTACTAAAATATGCTAACCGTCCTCTAAGCTTTCGGTGAGTTGTAATCACCGATCACAGCTCACTGTGACAAATTCACTAATAACGAAAGTTTGAAATACCGCAAGAATTACCAAAATGTGACACAGAAACACAAAGGGGGCAAACCCTGTTGGAAATGCGGCACCCGCACACCTGCTTGGTGCAAAGTTGCCACAAAACATCAATTTGTAAAAAATGTAACATTTGAAAAGCACAATAAAGCGAAGCACAAGAAAATGAAGCATGCCTGTTTATGTTATTCTCTTAGAAAGTACTTCCTTTTTTTCTTACAAGAACAAAAATAGGACAAAACTTTAAATACCATACAAATTGATTTTCAAGTTATATGAGAATCTTTTCAATAAAAATATTTAGAAGTTAAATCTTACATTTCAAATTAGAAAAATGTTTCCTGGGGGCGCGTGGGTGGCTCAGTCGGTTGAGCATCTGACTTTGGCTCAGGTCATAATCTCAGGGTTCCTGAGTTTGAGCCCCGTGTCAGGCTCTGTGCTGATGCCTCGGAGCCTGGAGCCTGCTACCGATTCTGTGTCTGCTTCTCCCTCTGCCCCAGAGTCATGATAATCAACATTGAAATCAACCAAATTTTGCTGTCCTTCTGGAAGTGGTTGTATCTACCGAGTAGCACATATATTTCAACGGTCTCCTAATGTGAAGACACTCACATTTGATATACTGAAGAAACAGAATACGAATGCATCCAAGCTTCAGGTAACGAGCAACGATATATAAATAAAAATGCATTTAAGACACCCGAACCTCAAACAGTACTGCAATTAGTTTGCATTACATTAAATTAAAAATTTATAAAAGCCCATAGCATCAGAAATAACTGTCTCACCGTATCATCAACTGCATTTTTTCTTTAATTTTTAAGTTTATTTATTTATTTTGAGATGACACTGACAGCACAAGTGGGGGAGGGACAGAGAAAGAGAGGGAGAGAGAGAGAGAATCTCGGGCAGGCTCTGCGCTGTCAGCACAGAGCCCGACGCGGGGCCCGAACCCACGAACCATGAGTTCACGACCTGAGCGGAAACCAAGGGTCTGACAGACACTCAACTGACTGAGCCACCTGGGCGCCCCTCATCCCTTGCATTTTTTAGCAGATTCTACTTCAATCTTCGTAATTTCCAAGGTAGGAAGTACGTTCATGGACCACTAAGCCTCTGATCCCAACGATGACATGTTATTCCCAGTTCTCCTTGGGATCTGGACACTGCCATCTGCATTCAAGATTGAAAGGAATCCTACTAGCATACGAAGAATGCTATAAATCAAGAATAAAGTTCAGATCGACTAATTTGGGTAAGCAATGATGTCATGAGACCCCTGGGTGGCTCAGGTGGCTGAGCACCCAATTTCGGCTCCGGTCATGATCTCATGGTCTGTGGGTCCAAGCCCCACATCAGGCTCTGCGCTCACAGCTCAGAGCCTGGAGCCCGCTTCGGATTCTGTGTCTCGTTCTCTCTCTCTCTGCCCCTCTCTGCTTGTGCTCTCTAAAAAATAAACAAATAAACATTAAGAAAAAAAAATTTTTTTAAAAGAATGATGTTAAGAAATGGCACAACTGGACGGCTGTCTTGGGTCTTTGAGGCTATTTCCGGCATCTTTTTTTTTTTTTTTTTTAACATTCAAGTTAGTTACACAGTGCAGTCTTAGCTTCAGGAATAGAGCCCAGTGATTCATCTCTTACCTATGACACCCAATGCCCATCACCCATTTAGCCTATCCCCTCACCCTTCCCCCATCCAGCAACCCTCAGTTTGTTCTCTGTATTGAAGAGTCTCTTATGATTTGCGTCCCTCTTTTTTCCTTCCCTTCCCCTTCGTTTATCTGTTGAGTTTCTCAAATTCCACATATAAGTGACATCATGCGGTATCTGTCTTTCTCTGACTGATTTATTCTGCTAAGCAGAATACCCTCTAGTTCCATCCACGTTGTTGCAAACGGGAAGATTTCATTCTTTTTCGCTGCCAAGTAGTATTCCATTGTATATATACACCACATCTTCTTAATCCATTCGTCAGTTGATGGACACTTGGGCTCTTTCCATAATTTGGCTATTGTTGAGACTGCTGCTGTAAACACTGGGGTGCATGTGTCCCTTCGAATCAGCATTTCTATGACCTTTGGATAAACTCCCAGCAGTGCAATTGCTGGGTCGTAGGGCAGTTCCATTTTTAATTTTTTGAAGAACCCCCATAGTGTTTTCCAGAGTGGTATTTCCAGCATCCTTAACTTCTGGCTGCTAAAATGGCTACTTCACATCATCCCATATCCAGAAATACCATTCCTTCCAGGAACCTTCTTCTTAGACTCGTTGGAGGAGAGCTGAGAGCATGGTCTGCCTTAAACCAACACCTGCCTCTGAACTCCCATTATTACGATTCGCTGGAGCGTAAAGGAAAGAGAACAGGTTTCGGAGCCAGATTAAACCAAGTGTGAATCCTAACTGCACCATTTACCAGCACAGCGGCAGAATGTTGGACGATGTACTGAACTTCTCTAAGACACGCTTTCCTCACTGGCAAGATGTTAATATTTTGGCGGAATTAGACGAGGACTGAACGACATAATGTAACTTAAAAACATACTATGTTAGACTAGATGCTGAATAAGCGGTAGGTAGTATTATTCCCTATTACACTAGCCCTGGGTAATACAATCATCATGGATTTCGACAAATTTTATTTATGTGTTACTGTTTTGTCTACATATCCTGTAAACACGGTCTGTTTTAGAGTCGTAAATTCTTCGGAGACAGGAATTTTGGCTGAACAGTCCTCTTCCTGTGGCACCCAGTGATCAAGTTCTTCATAAGGAAATGTACTCTCATAGTTTCCGATCTATATTTCTCTTCATTTGTGAACTAGTCCAAACACGTGTGATGAAACACACGTGCCTCCTCAGATTGCCCAGCTTGAGAAGAGGATACTTTCTCCACCGTGGTGATTATTTTAAGGTTTTTAGGACCCTGAAGTGCACCAACATGTCATCAGCCTATCTTCCAGATTTCAACGTCTGCCGCAAAACGTGGTCATCAACGCTCATTCGGAAAATCACTTTAGGTAGAACCGGTTATCAGACACTGAGTTCTTCATCTGTAGGGTTCAGCTCTCACTGAGAAAACACTGCTACTAATCAGAAAATGTTCCCTTGTCTGATGACATTTTAACCAGACGTATCTCATGCTATGGATCTTGATAGTTCAAACTTCCATAGTTTCTGGTGAGGAGTCTGCCGTAATTTCTATCTGTTGCTGTCTTTATTTTTTCCTGTGGCTGCCTTCGGAGTTCTCTCTTTATTTTTGACTATGGAGTCTCTAAGTGTGTTCTCTTTGTTACCCGTCCCACTTGGGGTTCTCAAAGCGTCCTGGATCTCTGGCTTGGTTTTCATTATTTTGGGCAAATCCTCAGCCGTTATCCCTTCAAACGGTTCTTCTGCCTTATTAGCTCTCTCTTCTCCTTTGTGGAGCTGCATTTGCCCCGAAGTTCTTGGACGCTCTGTTCTGTCCCTGTCCCTACTCCTTCCTTCCCCTTGTATTTCAGCTTGGGTAATTTCTACTGACCTCCCGTTAAGTTCATGGAGCTCACATTCTTCCCTCGGCTGTGTCAAGTGTACGGATGAGCCCCTCAAGGGAATTCTTCTCATATGACCTCATGGCTTTACTTCCTGCATTTCCATCTGGGCGGGTCGCACACTCACCACCTCCTGTTTCATCTGTTCATACAGGTTGCCCACCTTTTCCTTCAACAGACTGACTGAAATCCCTGTTTTCTGACAGTTCCTTTAAAGCTGTGCTAGTTCTTAGTTATTCTCAAGTCCCTGAGTCTGATTCTGTTGCTTTCTTGATCTTTGCCCAAGGAGGCAGGGTTCTGTGCTGTTTCTGCACAGCCGCCAGTCACCTCCTGTAGGCCTGCAACACTGAGAGTGGCCCCAGGTGGTCTCCCACCCCGCACCCACAGGTTCTCAGCACACCTGGTGACGGCCGATGGAAAAGAGCCTACAGTGGGGTGCGAACTCCCTCTATATCGGGGCCCTCAGCTCTTCCGGACTGACAGGCCAGCCCACACTTGGCCCCCAACAACCTGTGAAGATGTTCTCTGGTTTTTCCTTACCCCTCTGCAAGGCAGCCTGGCCTTCCGCCATGCTTTGCCACAGGTGAGCCAGTCTGCATCTCTGGGATTCAGGCCACCTCACGGGCCTGTGACCTCAACTCTCGTAAGAGCTCAAGAAAAGTTAGGGTTTTATCTTTTGCCTGTGGTTAGCTTGGAAGCGGTGCCCTGTGTACCTTCGACATGCCCAACCATTCAGACTTTCATCACTAATACCACTTAGGCTTTTAGCTCCCAAAGGAAAAAGAAAGGCAGTAGGGCTTTGTAAAGGGTGAACTACTCTCCACTAAGTCAGGCACAGACACCGTTAAAGATTATTATGAAGAAACTTGCAATGCAGGCATCTACGAGTATCAGTTAGTAGGTTTTAGCCGAAAGACAGTTCACTCAACAAATATTTATTCATTGCCCATCATGTGACAGGCAAAGTTGATATATCAGTGAATAAGATTGATAAAAATCTCAGTTCTCAAGGAATTTATATTCTAGGAGACCCTGGTAGTATTATTTTTACATTTTTTAAATGTTTTTTTAATTTATTTTTGAGACAGACAGAGAGCATGAGCAGGGGAGGGGCAGAGGGGGGGGGGGGGGGGGGGAAACAGAATCTGAAGCAGGCTCCAGGCCCTGAGCTGTCAGCCCAGAGTCCAACGTGGGGCTCGAACCCATGAACCGTGAGATCACGACCTGAGCCGAAGTCGGATGCTCAACAGACTGGGCCACTCAGGCGCCCCTTAAATTTTTTAATGTTTTTATTTATTTTTGAGACAGAGATAGACCATGAGCAGGGGAGGGGCAGAGAGAGAGGGAGACACAGAATCTGAAACAGGCTCCGGGCTCTGAGCTGTCAGCCCAGAGCCCAACGTGGGGCTCGAACCCATGAACTGTGAGATCATGACCTGAGCCAAAGTCGGACGCTCAACCCACTGAGCCACCCAGGTGCCCCCCTGTTAGTATTTTTTTTTTTTAGTATTATTTTTAAATTACCAATGAGGGGATGGTACCTAGAATGGCACCTTATACTAAGAATTTATTGAGTGAATGGATGCTTTTAACATATATTGAGTGATCATTATATATATTGGTGCTTTTAGTATATACTGAGATCATGTATTTGTGTATTTTACCATTTCCTTTCCTTTGGAAGTCTATGAATGTGAATCACATGCAGTATCTAACCCTCATTGACTATCTGTTGACTACTGCTGTTATTTAAATGTAAGGTAAGCAAACTCACAAAGGAACTTAAAGTGTATAAACGGCATGGGAATCCACGCAGTTCGACCCTTTTGGTCAACCTGAAGGAGATGGTGCTTTAAATCTCTGTCATTTTATTCTTTAAGCCACAGGATTTAAATTTACTTTCAGTTCACTTAGATATCTCTCCTCATTCAACACCGTAATTCAGGTATAATGCCGCTTGGCGGTAAAACTAACCCTGTGCAAAATTTTATTAACACTCCAACAAGTTCCTCCCAAAAAAGGGTGAGCAGTGATAATAAAAATTTCAGTGAATATTAATTAGCGTTTAATTAACAGATGATGAAGTTAAGATGGGGAAGGAAAGACAGGAAGATAAAATGAGGTCAGCATGGAGGTTAGGCCTGCGATCCCACAGTTTTAGATAGAAAAACGATGAATCTCTATGTGGCGTATATTTTGCCTGAGGTACACAGTGAATTTTCCACTGAAGAGAGAACAGATGAAAAAACAGACAAATAAAGCTTTTCATTCAAAGTGTCCCACAGACAGCACCATGCACATCTCTTCCTGAAGGGAATTATAGATGTGTCCTTAAAAATGAGTCAAATAGGGGCGCCTGGGAGGCTCAGTCGGTTGAGCGTCCAACTTCGGCTCAGGTCACGATCTCACGGTTTGTGAGTTCGAGCCCCACGTCGGGCTCTGGGCTGACAGCTCGGGGCCTGGAGCCCGCTTCGGATTCTGTGTCTCCCTTTCTCTCTCTGCCCCTCCCCAGCTTGCACTCTGTCTCTCCCTCTCTCAAAAATAAATAAACATTAAAAAAATTTTTTTAAAAATGAGTTAAATAACCAAACAAGTGAGAGACTCTTCCTACAGTCGTCATTTCGTATCTAGGGAATCCAACTGCGTGTGAAGTTCCTCGACCTTCGCTGGGCACTGGCCGAGTCCCAGGCCCGTGTTCACTGAGGGGAGGCCCTGCTTTGTGGCGAAAGACACAGTGATAAAAGCAGGTCAGATTGGTCCATGAGATTCCCCCCAAATACATTTCTTCCCTGCAGATTCCCAATTCAAATCAGCATATTAAAAGTTATGAGCAGTCCTCGCTTCTGAGGATAGAAATCTTAATTAATTTCTACACTCGTTTCCCCAAATTATTTGAGCACAGAACATGTTTCCACTCCCTAATACATCTTTACAGAAGCAAGAGATTTAATATACAGGACACCAGTTGGGAAATAGTTTGCTACGGAAATTAAACGTAAGCCGTATGTAAAAGAAAAGTTATTACAAATAAAGCTTCTTTAAAAATGCACAAATGCAGCTGTTATCATGCTCATTAATCTTTACATTTCCTGCTGATCCTAACTTTATACACTCTTTCTTCGGAAAGCTTCTTTTCAGTTCTTTAAATCCCGTCTTGGCACTCTCCTCTCCAGAGGCCAGCAGGCCCCCCAGGTTTTCTGGACACTGGTCTCCAGCAGCCCCCCGCTGCTTCCTCGGCCCCACCAGTTGAGTGCCTTGGTCCGAGCGGTGGTTTCGAACTCACGCAAGCTGATGGAGCTCACGAGCGCGAACACACTAATGTGCCAGGAAACAAACGGGCCCGGTTCCAGAGGGACACTTTTCTCTAGCGTCCTCCCTGCATTAGCACATCCTGAAGCCCCTCTGCCTTCTCGGCTGCTAACCACCTGCCGTTCTCCGCCAAGCCGCAGACGGAAGACGGGCCGGCCTCGCACAAGAGTCCACACTGGAAATGCCAAACAATCCCGGGCCCGAACCCCACGCTGCTCCCCTGCAAAATTCTTTTCCTACAGCAAAAAGAGGCAAATTTCTACTTTGCTCCTTTTCAGGTATGTCCTGCTCTCGGTACTGTTTTCACAGAGCCATTTTCGTTAAACACGACAGTACATCTAGTCGTACCCTTAACAAAGCTTAGCCGTCTGCAGCCTTTCGAGCGATCTTAGGGTAGAGCTGTTCAGACATGGTGTCCTAAAGCCATCGGTATCTCGACAAGGGCAGACTGTTTTGAACAAGGTTACAAAACACCAATGCAGATTGATTTCAAAATGACATTTACTGGATGAACGTTATATGTCAGATAATTTAAGCCCTAGCCTGGGTTTCTTTTACAGACACACCTGCAGGGGTTTTGTCTCGTATCGAGGGTTGCCAGGTCTGAAGCAGCCCCGGCTTGACGCTGGCTGATTTCCGCGTGTACAGAGCAGAGCCCCGCCCAGGGAAGCGGACAAAGCCGTGAAGACAAGTCAGGTTTGGGAGGGAGACCCACCCACTGGGCTCATCTTCGCCGAGCATCCCGCTGTGCGCGAGGGACCCTCCTAAGCAGCTGGGGACCCTTCCGGCTCCCGCTACCAGGAACAGGAAAAGGGATGTATGCGGACACCAACAATGCAAGGGGAAACGCCCCAAGAACCACAGAAGAGGTACAAACAGAACAAGGGAGGAATGAATTGAGAAGACGGTCATTACTAAAAGTGTCCAAGAGGGGGCGCCTGGGCGGCTCAGTCAGTTAAGCATCTGACTTCAGCTCAGGTCCTGATCTCATGGTCTGCGGTCCATGGGTTCGAGCCCCATGTCAGGCTCTGTGCTGACAGCTCGGAGCCTGGAGCCTGCTTCAGATGCTGTGTCTCCCTCTCTCTGCTCCTCTCCGCTACTCTCTCCCTCTCAAAATAATAAACATTAAAAAATTTTTAAAAAGTGTCCAAGAAGCAATTACTCTAATTATTATTCTAATTATGCCTCCTATACTATTAGTGTGGTGGTATTTCTATTTCAAAGATTCACCCTCGCTCTAAAATACACAAAGACACTGTGGGTATTTATCCCCGCTGGTAAAGAGGAAAACGGTAGAAATGTTGTTTCTACAACGGGAGCCTAAGATGCCAATAATTAGCTAAGGTGACCTAATGCATCTGAATAATTCAATGTGAGTTTTTCCACAACTATCTTTGATCTTTATTTAAAAATAAGAATCCTTGGGCGCCTGGGTGGCGCAGTCGGTTAAGCGTCCGACTTCAGCCAGGTCACGATCTCGCGGTCCGTGAGTTCGAGCCCCGCGTCAGGCTCTGGGCTGATGGCTCGGAGCCTGGAGCCTGTTTCCGATTCTGTGTCTCCCTCTCTCTCTGCCCCTCCCCTGTTCATGCTCTGTCTCTCTCTGTCCCAAAAATAAATAAACGTTGAAAAAAAAATAAGAATCCTTGTGTTATTCTGAAGAAATAAGATCTGGCTTGGCAGGACTACAACAAAGACAAAGCAGTCGCTCTCCTAACAAATGCCAAGCCCCCTGTAAAGTACAAAACTGTGGCCCAAGTCTCAGAGTCTGGGAGGCTACACTGCCTCACCCCAGGGTTCAGCTATGTATAGAGTTCCTATTTCTCGACGTTAGTTCATTCACTCATCCTTTATCCACTGATGCATCCGGTGGTTTAAATTGAAATTTCGGGAGCCCCAACCAGACTCTGAGGCACAGCCACCACGGTGTGAAAGTTCCCTTGAAAGCACCCTAGGGACCAGAGGGCCCATCCTTCTCTGTGCACCCAAAGCACACGGCTAGCCTAGAGCCTGGTCCCACACGCATCTGTTCTTTTTAATTTTTTGTTAATGCCAGAACAGAACCATGGCCAGGAAGAGAAGACCGTAAAATTGATCCTTCCTTCTGTCAAGAAGGTGAAGTCTAGTCTCCTGCTTATAATTAAAATTTGAATAATAAGAACAATAATTACCCAGCTCCGTGAAGCCCAAAGCAAGTAAAGACCAGCAGTCTCAGCATGAATCGGGAGCTTCTCGGAAATACAAATTCTTGGGCGTTCCACACCCACTGAATCAGAATCTACATTTCAACCGGATCTGCAGGTGATTTTATGCATGGTAAAGTCTGAGATGTTCTGACTTCAAAAAACACCATCACAATTAGCTGCGTGACAAAGGTGGGTAGAATTCAATCCTCCTGGTTTTACAAGCGGAACTGTCTACAGGGAGGTAGCACCACGAGAAAGAGGACCCCTCTGAGGCCGGGCACCTTGCATTCGCCATCGCAATTAGTAAGAAGACTCAACGCGGTAGGAGTTATTCGGTCCACCTGAGCACAGGATTAACTAACTGGATGAAATTCAAGTCACGGCACCAAACGCATCTGTCTTGCTGAGCGCGGTCATCACGACGGTGACCACGCACGCAGCGCGCGGCCCTGACAGTCCCGGGTTAGGCCGTCTGTTTGGGTGTGATTACGAAGGGCGCCCCTCTTCCCTCCCAGCAGTGGCTTGGCTCGGACAACAGGTTACATCATTGTCCCGGTAACAACTGAGTTCCTTGAGAGCTTCAAACACCATCAATTGTGCAGTGAGCCTTACCTACACCGCCTCCCCAGAGGAAGGAAGGCGCTTACTGTGTTCTCGGGATAGACACAAGCCACACTGACGGCTGACCATACGTGGAACAAAACTGTTAAAATAACAATACCTTTTCTGTTATATTAAGAAAGCACAGGGGCACCTGGGTGGCTCAGTCGGTTCAGCCTCTGACCCTTGATTTCGGCTCAGGTCACGATCCCACAGTTTGTGGGTTTGAGGCCTGCATCGGGCTCTGCACGGTCAGCGCTTAGGGTTCCCTCTCTCCCTCCCTCCCTCCCTCCCTCTCTCTCTCTCTCTCTCTCTCAGCCCCTCCCCCACTGGCTCATGTGTGCTCTCCCTCTTCCTGAAAAATAAATAAATAAACTTTGAAAAAAAAAAAAAGCACAACATTTTTGGAAGGTTTCAGACTATCATCAAAAAATGCAAATGTCTTAGGGAACTTGGCATTACTTGAATTCTCTGGATGCTTCTCCATGAGCTCAACTTGTAAGCATGTAACCTCATCAATTTGCCAGACGTTTTCTATCACTTCACAATCTCGCCAGTCCAATTTAAATAACATCTTGCTACAAGTTTTGGCATCAAATTCTTCCAGGGCCACATCACCATGATAAAATATCTTGTTTTATTTATGACCACTTAGAAAATTTATTATGGTAAAAGCTGCATAAATATTAAAAGTTCGGACATCCTCTGGTACAAATCCTTGTTACGGTAATAATTCAACTCTTCCCGAAGCAAAGAACTCCAGCCATTGATATCCTTTGGGAACATGCTGGATCTAATGACATCAACTTGTTGAGACATGGTCATCCGCAGCAAGAAAAGCCTTCGGAGGCAGAAAGCCAAGCATCAAAGCGGCTTGAGTTCTACAGCTTGATCCCATACCAAGCGCTAAATCTCTGCGCGTGTCTGTGGTGGGAAAACAACTAGGTTCGGCACGCAGCGACTAGTCTGTTTTGCTATTAACCCGTAATCCAGATGGCATATAATCAATATAACGAAAAAGCTGCCTCGTCCCAAAGAGACAAAATCTCAGATCTAAATCCACAGGAAGTAACATTGCTATCAACTTACATGAGTTTTAGTGTTGTTTTCTGACAAATTGAGATGTAATGAGAAGAAAGAACCTTTAGAAATGCTTACATGTTATCACGGACTCGCTGATGGTTCAGAGAAAAAAGCAGAAGTATTGTGACATTTTAATGTGTGACAGAGGTCTCAATTCCACTTTTTTCTTTAAACAATTCCGGTAATATTGGTCTGCCTACATTACTAAATTTGACAGAATAGAGTTCTTGAGGTAAGTATGGAGGCATAGTTTTTAACTTCTAAATTTTTAGTTTTTATTTTATATAGAAGAGCAGAAGTCTCAGACAAGTTCAGCAACTGACCAGAGGTCAACTGTGTGTGGGGGGCACGGGGGGGGGGGGGGAGTGGGGGGCAGGCAGGGTCAGACCCGCCTCTGCCTCCCAGTTCCATGTTCCTGTCTAGACATAATTGAAAGGCATTAACGCTGAAAATAAGAAAAGTTTCAAAACAACTGAAACCTGCCAAAACGAATCTAGTTCCAGTTGCACTATAATTTTTACCTTCAATCCTTGTTCGTATCTCCCGAAAGAGAAAGACAGAAGAAGATTTATGACAAGCCTACCTGTCTCCTTGGAAATAGATCTTAAGCAATTTTGGCTTTGGGCGGACTTTCACAAAGTAAGGGAACAGAGTAATCTTACGGTGACGCAGCACAGAACGGTTCCAAAACGAAAGCACCAGAGTTCTACGTTCTAAAACTAACACCTACAATGGAAACAGGTCTGTTATTTTCTGAGACAGATTGTGTGAGAAGTAGAAACCATTTTCTACCACAGCAAAACTGGGGAAAGAAAACACCCACATTGTAATACAGATTTTAGCAACTCTGACAGAACTTTGGGGAAGTTCTGATGTGAACCTAACAGACCTACTAATAGATGACAAATGGAAACTAAGAGACCAACCCCGATGTTACTGTTGTGTGACCTCTGGCAAGTGACTTAACCTAAGTCAGCTTCCATAAAGTGTGGACAGCCACGTGCCCACTTCATACATTGCTAGATAGGATTAAATAAGATGGAACTTAATAGTAAATGCTCATTCTCATTACTTACTGTCTGATAAATATTTTGTGACAAAGATGACTCAAGCAACAAGCGTTTTAGTGGTTAATGGGCAAAACTGTATAAAAATCGTGGTTTCTCTCAAAAATCAAAAGACTATACCTTTTTTACTTTTAAGTAATCTCTACACCCAGCGCCCAAGGTGGGGCTCAAACACACAACCCCAAGATTGAGGGCCGCATGCTCCACTGACTACTAAGCCAGCCAGGTGCTCCTCATATGACTATATTTAATGCTTAGTGACATAGCTGGGTTGAAAAATGATCAGAATAGACTTTAAGATGAAGCATTATGAAAATTAAGAAGACAACACATGAGGAAGAAAGAAGGAGCTCCTCAGAAAAATATAACAATTCTGTATGTTTATGCATCTAATAAAATATGCTCTAAGGGCGCCTGGGTGGCTCAGCCGGTCAAGCGTCCGACTTCGGCTCAGGTCATCATCTCAGGGCTCGTGAGTTCGAGCCCTGCATCGGGCTCTGTGCTGACAGCTCGTAGCCTGGAGCCTGCTTTGGATTCTGTGTCTCCCTGTTTCTCTGTCCCTCCCCCACTCTCGCTCTCTCTCTCTCAAAAATAAACATTAAATAATTTTTTTAAATATATGCTCAAAGTACATAGAGTAAAAAGAAACAGAAAAATTTCCAAGGCAGTGAAAATACTGGGTATGAGGCCACACATACCTGTTATTATACACTTGTCCAAACTCACAGGATGTACACAACCAAGAGTGAACCATACCGTAAACTGTGGACTTGGGGTGATTACCATGTGTCCGTGTAGGTCCATCAATTGTAACAAACGTACCACTCTGTGGGGTGATGCTGATGACGGGGGAAGCTGTATACCTGTGTGGGGCGTGGGGTATATGGGAAGCCTCTGTACTGTCCCCTCAAGGTTGCTGGAAACCTAAATTGCCCTAAATAAATCAAGTCCTAATTTTAAAAAATAGGTAAAAGTAAGGTGAAAAGGCGATCTACACATCATCCTGGAAGATTTCCACCTCTCAATCTTCGTTAGTTCAAAAAAACTAGTTACATATAAAAAATCTAAACAACACAATTAAAAGACTGACTTAACACACTTATATGAAAGCCCAGATCCAATAATTAGAAAATATACAACGTGCTCAAGCACACACAAAACATTTCCAAAAACCCGATGATCCACTAAGATGTAAACTACCAACAACGGCAAACAATCAAAACTGGTTGGACTAACTAGTTACATATTGGTAAACAACAACAACAAAACAAAACAAAAAAATCATAACTCCTCTGCAAAGGTTTAAAAATTTTAAACTTTACTTCGAACAACTTGTTGCTCGAAGAGGAAATTACAATGGAAATCAGCAACATTAGAAATATTTTGTATTGAAAGCATGGCATGCAGCTAGAACACCGTATCCGCCCAATTTATAATTATAGCACTGGGAGCCTGGGTGGCTCAGCTGGTTAAGTGTCCAATTCTTGATTTTGACTCAGGTCATGATCTCACAGGTTCATGGGACTGAGCTCACATGGGGCTCTGCAGCTGACAGCCAGAGCCTGCGTCGGATCTACCTCTCCTCTCTTTTTGCCCCTTCCCCCAGCTTGCGTATGTTGCACGCACTCTCTCTCAAAATAAATAAATAAACTTAAAATAAAATAAAATGATGGCGTTGAAATTTAAACAGGTATGTTAGATGTACTGAAATTTTATTAGGTCAGTGTGTACCTTGATTGAGAGATACAAACAAAGAAGGAGGAAGGAGAGAATAATCAAACAGAAACTAATTAATGTTAAAAAAAAAACAAAATAAAAAGTATAAACAGAGTGTGCATTAGTTCTTTGAAAACAGTAAAAAGACCAACTTCTGCCAAAATTAATAGAGAAAAGCACAAGAGAACAATATGAGGAATGAAAAGGATATAACTTAACTACACATTGAGCAGGGTTTGAAAGATGAAAGAATGCCATAAATAACCTTATCCCAATAAACTTGAAAACTTGGATTAAATGGGTGAATTTCCAGAAAATTACAACTTAGCAAAGCTTACTTAAGAAGAAAAGAAGGCCCAAAGACTCTTAGGACTATTAAGGAATCAGTCATTTAAAATATCTTCCCACAGAGAAAATAATAGGCCCCGAGTGGCTTTATAGATGAATTCTGACAAAGTTTCAAGAAACAGATTATTACAATTTTATAAAAGCACTTCTAGGGAACAGGAAAAAAAAAAAGGAGCATTTGGAAACTCATTTCATGACATGGTATATTCTTATTGCCAACACACAGCAAAGAGCACGGGGACAAAGCAAAATCACAAGTCAGTCTCTCATAAGTACAGATGCAAAAATCCTCTGTATTAAAAACATCAGCGGGGCGCCTGGGTGGCTCAGTCGGTTGGGCGTCCGACTTCAGCTCAGTCATGATCTCACAGTCCGTGAGTTCAAGCCCCATGTCGGGCTCTGTGCTGACAGCTCCGAGCCTGGAGCCTGCTTTGGATTCTGTGTCTCCCTCTTCCTCTGTTCCTCTCTCACTCACACTGTCTCGCTCTATCTCTCAAAAAAGGAATAAATGTTAAAAAAAAAAAAATTAAAAAACATTAGCAAACTGAAGCCAGCACTGTGTTAAAAACAGTAAGACAAAGCCTATCTAATCCTGCCATACAAAAATGGCTTAACATTCACTATATGAACGGCTCAAAGAAAAAGTACAGCCCGATTACCGGAAAAGATGGAACATGCACACATGTGCACGCACACACACACATCTGATAACATGCAATACCTATTGATAATTTTTAAAAAGTAACTAGAAATAGGAAGGAATCTCCTTTTCCTGCTATCTCCACCAAATCTACAACAAACATCTTCCTTTATGCTAAAACACTGAAAACATTTCCTTTAGAAATCAGGACAAAGGCAAACCATGCCCATATCACAGCTTCTATTCAACATTGTACTGGAGGTTCTAGTAAGTCAAATAGGGCAAGAAAGAGAAATAAAAAGATGTAGGAGTTGAAAAGGGAAAGTGAAATGACCATTTTTGCAGAATTAACTGGTTGAAAAAGTAACAAAGTCTACACGTAAGTTATCTGAATTAAAAAGAAAGTGTACCAAAGTGTCTGGAAATATGATCTATATCTAAAAGAAGGATAAAAAACACCTTTAAGTACCAGCAACAATTAGAGAATATAATTTTTAAAAATATACTATTTATAATAGTATCAAAAAGGTCGGGCTTCTAAGACTAAGCATAACAAAAGTTGAGCCTTAGGGAAAAAATTTAAACTTTATTAAAAGGGGCGGCTGAGTGGCTCAGTCGTTGAGCGTCCCACTTTGCCTCAGGTCATGATCTCGTGGTTTGGGAGTTTGAGGCCCACGTCGGGCTCCCTGCTGTCAGCATATAGTCTGCTTCAGATCCTCTGTCCCTCCCTCTCTGCCCCACCCCCACCCCACCGCTTGCACAGGCTCTCGCTCCCCCTCTCTCTCAAAAATAAATAAACAGGGGCGCCTGGGTGGCGCAGTCAGTTAAGCGTCCGACTTCAGCCAGGTCACGATCTCGCGGTCCGTGAGTTCGAGCCCCGCGTCAGGCTCTGGGCTGATGGCTCGGAGCCTGGAGCCTGTTTCCGATTCTGTGTCTCCCTCTCTCTCTGCCCCTCCCCCGTTCATGCTGTCTCTCTCTGTCCCAAAAATAAATAAAAACGTGGAAAAAAAATTAAAAAAAAAAAAAAGAGAATATAACAATTGTAAATATCTATAAACCCAACATAAATGCAGGGGCGCCTGGGTGGCGCAGTTGGTTGGGCGTCCGACTTCAGCCAGGTCACGATCTCGCGGTCCGTGAGTTCGAGCCCCGCGTCGGGCTCTGGGCTGATGGCTCGGAGCCTGGAGCCTGTTTCTGATTCTGTGTCTCCCTCTCTCTCTGCCCCTCCCCCGTTCATGCTCTGTCTCTCTCTGTCCCAAAAATAAATAAACGTTGAAAAAAAAATTAAAAAAAAAAAATAAACATTTAACAAAGACTTAACAAATGGAAGAATATATCACATTCATGCATCTGAATATCAATATGGAGAGATATCAGTTCTCCCCAAATTGATCTTCAGATTTAATATAATGTCAACCAAATTCTTCTCACAGTTTTTTTTTTTAAAAAATAGGCAAGTTAATTCAAAATCTATATGAAAGAACACAAAAGCCCAAAACTGGACAAGAAATCTTTTAAGAATAAAGAAAGCCTTAATAAAGTTGACTACAATAAAGACAGCATGGGTACTGGTTATCAGGGCAGACGATGTCAACAATGGAATAAAAGAAAAATCCCGTAAACAGATTATTGCATATAACGGGTATGTGCTTTATGACGGGTCCCTGGATAAAGAATAAATGGTGCTGGGATGATGGAAGAAAGGATGTTAAACTCTACCTTATACTAAACCAAGGGGAATTTCCAACTTGATTATAGAGACCTAAAAATAAAGAAAAAACATTAAACATTTCTTCTGTTTTCAGAAGAAAACAATATTGTATGGCTTTTAAGGAAACAAACGTTTCTCAAATAAGATCTAAAAAGCACGAACTGGGGCGCCTGAGTGGCTCAGTCAGTTGAGCATCCAACTATTGATTTCAGCTCAGGTCACGATCTCTTGGTTCGTGGGTTTGAGTCCCTGCGTCGGGCTCGGCACTGACAGTGCAGAACCTACCTGTGATTCTCTGTCTCCCTTTCTTTCTGCCTCTATCTCTCTCTCTCTCTCGAAAATAAATAAACTCAAAAAAATTTTTTTAATTAAAAAATAAAAAGCACTAAGTATACAGAAAAGATTGCTAAATTCAACAACCATTAAAATGAAGGAATTAAATCCTTCCTTTAATACTGTAAAGAAAGTGAACACACAAGCCATAAACTGAGGGAAGGCATATGCCTAACACAGGGTTATTCTAACATATCAAGAAAGGGGAGAAATCAGTAAGAAAAAAGTAAACTGCCATAAAGAAAAATGCTCATAAGACAAACAGACACGTGACAGAAAACAAAAGCGAGCAATAAAAACATACGGGGTGTGGGGCGCCTGGGTGGCTCAGTTGGCTAAGCACCCGACTTCGGCCTAGGTCATGATCTCTCTGTTTCTGTGTTTGAGCCCTGTTTCAGGCTCTGTGCTGACGGCTCAGAGCCTGGAGCCTGCTTCAGATTCTGTGATTCCCTCTCTCTGCCCCTCTCTGCCCCCCTCTCAAAAATAAATAAAAATTAAAAAAAAAAAAAAAAAAAAAACCTACAGGGTGCTTGGGTGGCTCAGTTGGTTAAGCGTCTGACTGTGGCTCAGGTCATGATCTCACGGTTCATGGGTGCGAGCCCCATGTCAGGCTCTGTGCCGGCAGCTCAGAGCCTGGAGCCTGCTTTGGATTCTCTCTGCCCCTCCCCCACTCATGCTCTGTCTCTACCAAAACTAAGCATTAAAAAAACACACACACACAAAAAGATGTTCAACCTTAAAAAGTAGCCAGGGAACGTTGCTGCCAATCAAGGCCACAACAGCATTCCATTTCTTAACTGCAAAACTGGCAAAATTCAGACTCTGACAATATCAAATGTTGATGAGGATGTGGTGTGATGGGAACCGTCGCTGAGAGGAGGGAGAATAAGCAGAAATATTTTGAAAAGCAATCTGGCATTATTGTGTAAACTTAAAAACACGCATCCCCTCCCAAACCCAGCAATTCCGGTCCTGCACACGAATATAAAACGCAGAACTGTGTGGAGTAGCACGAACCCGGAAGGAGCCGTGTGTCCACTGACAGGAGTAGAGCTTCGTGAATTACGGGACGTCACCACGGACCGAAAGCGAAGACACTGCAGCTATGTGCACACCTGACGAGTTCAGGCACACAGCTGGCAAAAGCTGGTCACAGATTATAAACAGTAGAATACCACTTCTGTACGGCTCAAAAACAGAACGAAATACCACATGGCTTACGAACAAATAACTTGGGTGGCAAAAACTATTTCTAAGCAAAAATTAGTGAGAATTCAGGACTCCGAGAGGAGCCTATGGTAATGTTTTGCTTTTTAAGTTGGATGGTGGGTTCACAGCTGTGCCTTCTAGAAATGTTATTCTGCAACATTAAGTATTAAATGAAAAGTGTATTACTTTCAGAGGCACTGCCTTTCTGATCAGTCATGAGAAGAATCTACTGAACTGAAATCAGCTGCAGCATAATCCCCATCCACTGTTACCAGTAACATTGTTTTTTTTTTTTTTTTCTTGCCAGAGTGATGTCGAACGAATACACTTTCTACCTTTACATGGCATCCTTCAGGTATTCTACAACAGACTGCAGTTTATTTTTTCTAGTCTTACACCATGTCTAACATGAGGCGGCTTCCAATTTTATACTAATGTTGCACGCCACTCCTCAGAATGCTTTCTTGCTCATCAATGTCACCTGCAGAACATAGCGTCCCACGCTGAACAAAATACTCGAGTACGCTGAAATACACTGGGGTCTGCCACCTGCTCCACGCAACAGGCAGACGGGAAATTGTGGGAAAAGTGGGAGCAAGGCAAGTGTGTGTGGGAGAGGAAGAAGGGGTCAGGGATTATTGGTTGGAAACTGGGACAAAAGGGGAAAGAGGCAGATACTGCTGAAGGGAAATAGGGTGGTGTGATGTTGTGATATAAAATATACATTTGGTCTTCATCCCTGCCTGCATAGTAAAAAAAATGAGAAAAACTCCGCATACTCTAAATAATCTGAGAGTCAGGGACAGCCTAACCTCCTCATAGGGATATATAGGGACGAGGGTCAAGGGTCAGGCTTTTAGACGACATTATGGAAGTGCTTAACATTTTCAACTTTGGTGTAGGGGCTAAGACTATCTTATTTCCTTGAATCTAAGAGTACGCTAATTGTTAAAAAAGAAAAAAAATATATACCTGTGAGTTTATAATAGCTGGGAAGGGGGCACAGTTACATCATTAAACAGATAGCAAGAGATCTGTTTCAGAATTATTAAAATAAGAAAAAAAAAAAACCCACTGCATCATCTACTAAAATTAACCCAAAATGAATCAATGATCTAAACCTAAGACTTAGGAGCGCCTGGGTGGCTCGGTCGGTTCAGCGTCCGACTTCAGCTCGGGTCATGATCTCATAGTCCGTGAGTTCGAGCCCCGCATTGGGCTCTGTGCTGACAGCTCACAGCCTGGAGCCTGTTTCAGATTCTGTGTCTCCCTCTCTCTGCCCCTTCCCCGCTCATGCTCTGTCTCTCTCTGTCTCTCAGAAATGAATAAACATTAAAAAAAAAATTGTTTAAAAAAATAAATAAATAAGCATAAGACTTAAAACTATAAAACTCTTAGAAAAAAACATAGGGAAAAAGCTTCATAACATCAAATTTGGCAATGATTTCTTAGATCTGACACCAAAAGCACTGCCAACAAAAGAAAAAATAGATTAACTGGACTATATCAAAATTAAAAACTGTGTATCAAAGGACATAATCAATAGACTGAAAAGGCAAACCACACAATGGGAGAAAATACTTGCAAATCATATGTCTGATAAGGGATTAATATTAAGAATACATAAAGAACTCCTATAACACCACAACGAAAAAAACAGACAAGCCAATTAAAATATGAACAAAGGACTTGAACTGCTATTTCTTTGAAGATATACAAATGGTCAAAAAGCACATTAAAAAATGTTCAACATCAATATGGAGGTTCCTCAAAAAATTAAAAATAGAACTAACCTATGACCCAGCAATTGCTCTACTAGGTATTCATCCAAAGGATACAGGAGTGATGATTCAAAGGGGCACGTGCACCTCAATGTTTACAGCAGCGCTTTCAACAATAGCCAAAGTATGGAAAGAGCCCAAATGTCCATTGACTGATGAATGGATAAAGAAGATGTGGTGTTTATAGACAGATAGATACATACATACTTATATACATATAATGGAATATTACCCGCCAATCAAAAAGAATGAAATCTTGCCATCTGCAAAAATATGGATGGAATTAGAGTGTATTATGCTAAGCAAAGTAAGTCAGAGAAAGACAAGTATATGATTTCACTCATATACTTGAGTATATCATTCAGAAAACAGATGAACATAAGGGAAGGGAAGCAAAAATAATATAAAAACAGGGTGGGGGACAAACCATAAAAGCCTCTTAAATACAGAGAAGACACCGAGGGTTCCTGGAGGGGTGTTGGGTGGGCAGATGGGCTAACAGGGTGATGGGCATTTAGCAGGGCACTTGTTGGGGTGAGCACTGGGTGTTCCAGGTAAGTGATGACTCACTAAATTCTATTCCTGAAATCGTTGTTACACTGTATGTTAACTAACTTGGATTTCAATTTTAAAAAAATGTTCAACATCATTAATCATTAGGCAAATGAAAATCAAAACCACAGTGAGACACCACCTCACACCCAGGAGGATGGCTACTATCAAAAAATCAGAAAAGAACAAGTGTTGGCAAGGATGCGGAGAAAAGTGGAACTTTATGCTCAACAGTCCGCAAGGTAGGAAGGTAAGATGATGCAGCCACTGTGGAGAACTGAATGGCGGTTCCTCATGAAATTTAAAATGGAATTTCTATACAATCCAGCAATCCCACTTCTGTGTATATATGCGAAGGAACTGAAAACAGAGACTCAGGCAGGAATCTGTAGACCCAGAGCAGCATTATCCACAACAGTCGAAAGGTGGAAGCAACCCAAATATCCGTCAGCGGACGAAGGGACAGACGAAATGTGGTATACACATACAACGGAATATTATTCAGCCTTTAAACAGAAGGCGACTCTGACATTGGCTACATGATGCGCCTTAAAAACACTGTGCTAACTTACAACAGGGCGAATACTGCAGGATTCCACTAATATGAGCTACTTGGAGTAGTCAAATTCATCGAGACAGAAAGCAGAAAGGGGGCCGGGGGCCAGGGGCCAGGGGCCCGGGTGGGAGAAGAAGCAGGGAGCTGTTTACTGGGTACAGAGTTTCGGTTTTGCCAGAGGAAGAGTGTTCTAGAGACGGATGGTAGTGATGGCAGCAAACAATAAGAATGTACTTCATACCATTGACTGGCACACTTAAGCACGGTTAAGATGGTAACTTTTTTTTTTTTTTTAATTAGAGAGAGAGAGCGTGTGCATGCACACGCATCCAAGGGCAGAGGGAAGAGAGAGAACGAGAGGGAGAGAATCTCAAACAGGCTCCCTGCCCAGCACGGAGCCCAACATGAGACTCGATTCCACGACGCTGGAATCACGACCTGAGCCAAAATCAAGAGTTGGACGCTTCACCAACTGAGCCGCCCGGGCGCCCCAAGATGGTAACTTTTATGCTGTTCTTACTACAACGAAAAATAAACCGCATCTTACAATGTTTAACGGAGAACGAGGATCATGCCTCCAGAAGCGCGGGGCCACCTGCAGATAATTTTCCACTTACTGGGAACAACCGGAAAGGGGGCAGGCTCAAGGCAGGAACCAATAAGCACCGAGGAGAGCGACAGTACCCTTCGATTCCTTGGACGGCACGGGTCCCAAACGCCGCCTGAGCCAGAACGAGGTCTGTGGGGAAACTCCATCAGACAGTTGATTCACGTTCAGTTTACCACGGCTAAAAACCCGGGAGTTTTTCCCACGACCTGCCACCGAGTCTGTACTCCTTCTCTACGTGTGCTACCAATTCGAAGGCCTATCGACAAGAAATGCCGCGTCAGCTTTGATGTTGTAGCTTGTCAAGGCAGTTCTGAATCTCAAATGATCACCTCTGGCCCTGCTTACCTCTGACAGCCGTGTGGCCCCTGCAAATCTAATACGCATGCTTGTCATTCCTCAATCGCAAGGAATTCACTGGCCACGCCATGCTCTGGTTCAGATAAAATACTCGTAGGTGTTAATAAGTCACTGATATATTACCCTTACTCTGCGAGTCCTCTCAGATACAGCCCACGGTGTTCCAAGGAAAAACAATCCTTTCCGAACACGTAGCACAATAAGAAATGGAGCATAAAGATGCAACCCTGTCATTCTTCTTACGGGCTTTGATGCCATTTATTTACAAAGCCTTGGGCTTTAGGGAATTAACTCCTTGTCCTTAAGGCTAGAAGTGCCCTTAAAATGAAATCATCTAGCCACTTGGTATCTTAATTAGTGGCAAGAAGAGGCAAGCCCTTTGTGAAAGTCAAGGCATCCTCCCGTTTCTTGCCTTCTGGCACTCCTTCTGTTCTCTATACGGCTTGCAAAATTATTTTAAATTCTTTCGAGACTGCGTCTGCAAGTCCCCTTAGCTCAATGCACATGTCTGCTTGTGTCTGAAACTTGAGTTAATTCAAAGCAACTTACTGCTTCTTTCCTGTTTCGAAGT
Organism: Prionailurus viverrinus; assembly: GCF_022837055.1. NCBI lineage: Eukaryota > Metazoa > Chordata > Mammalia > Carnivora > Felidae > Prionailurus > Prionailurus viverrinus. Next base: position 4,407,616 of record NC_062561.1, read on the forward strand.
GTAGTTTTGGACTCAATATTGTTTTCTTGCAACTCTCCTGTTCAAAATGGCTCTTACAGAAGAACGCCATATTTAAATAAGAATTGTCCCGTTTGGGGACATTACACTATCCTCCAAGCAGTGGCTCTTTGCTCTTCTTTTTGGCCCTTCTTTGCCCTTCCGACTGTCCTGTAAACAGGTAATAGTTTAAAAACCAACTTCATAATTGTGGTGAATTTTAGTCCGAGATTTAGCGTTTTGCTCTAAGTATTGCTCTGAGAGGCTCCTGGCGCTCTCTTGCGCTAACCCTTACCTCGGGGTTCAGATCCCCTGAGCAATCTAAGCTCAGCTCCTTTCCTGGTGATGCTGCTTCATCAGATACCTCCTGCTTTTCTCTCACGGGTCACGCCTAACCTCCCTATACGTTAAGTGCCAGCTCTATGCCAATTACCCCCACATCCCGCAGGGTCTATTTGATTCTGTATTTCAGAGTTGTGTCACTCACGGCCCCATGGACGCAGCCAAAAAAGAGCTGTCTTCCTTCCTCATATTTGGACCTCTTCCAGAATTCTCTGTTCATGGAGCCTCCGTCTTTGATTTCCCTCTCTCACCCCTGTTGTCCAACTGGCTTCAAATCCTTCCAGTTAAGTCTCCAATAGCTCCTGGAGTCTGCTTCTCCGAGCCCCCCAGGGCCAGGACCTTCGTTCTGGCTCTCACTATCACTTGACTACATATTTTCGGGGCTGAGCAAGGACACAAGTTCGAAGATGGAACCCAGGGAAGCTGTCTGCCAAAGGCTAATGAGGAAATGGGTTGGGGCAGAGCTGCCTGAGAGCCAGGAGGACTAGACTCAACTCCTGAGAGGAAGTGTGGCAGCAAAGCCCAGTGTAAACACCGCCAGTTAGGGGCGCCTGGGTGGCTCAGTCGGTTGAGCGTCCGACTTCAGCTCGGGTCATGATCTCACAGTCTGTGAGTTCGAACCCCACGTCGGGCTCTGTGCTGACAGCTCAGGGCCCGGGGCCTGTTTCAGATTCTGTGTCTCCCTCTCTCTCTGACCCTCCCCCATTCATGCTCTGTCTCTCTCTGTCTCAAAAATAAATAAACGTTAAAAAAAATTAAAACAAAAACAAAAACACCGCCAGTTAAAACTACTCAAGTCACAAACGGTGGTCTAGCAAATGAGCTGGGATCAAAATGTGTGTCGGCAAGAGGAATGCAGAAACTGGGAGCGAATTCTAGAAACAAAAACTTTCCAGTCTCTTTTTCTCGCTCCCCTTCCTCCTCCTCCCGTACTTACCACTGCCAGCACCTTGCCACGGTCTCAGACTTTTCCGAGACTCTACAGGCTTTTCCTTCTGGCTGGAATAACCTCGTCTTTAGTTTTGCCTTAGTTCCCCTGGGATTTGAAGGCCTTGAGGGCTAGAACGTTGTCTCACTCACTCCCGGCTGTTTCTCAGATGCTGAGGACAGTTCCTGGACTTGATAAAAACTCAATAACTACTTCTGACTGAAGGACCTGTGAGCGTCCTTAGCGTTCTCGACAAATACATTAAACGAGATGGAAAAGGGCTGCCGAAAACTGACGGGCAAACTGCCCCTTTTATGTATTTTTTCAAACCTGGCTCCTCCGGGACTCCCTGCACGAAGCCTCTCCCAGCGTCCCCAGCCAAGGTCCGGGGGCTCTCCCTCATGGGCCCCCGCTGGGCGTGTGGCTCTGCCCCAATATGCCTTGTGCCCTACGTCCCTACAAGATGGCCAGGGGCACAAGTTCCGAAGGAGGGATTTAGTCAGGTCTTCCCGGTCATTCCCAAACCCAAAAATGTGGAAATGTGGCCCCGCAGACCCGTCCTCCCCTTCCGTGGCTTATGCGTTTCCACGTTACTGGCTGGGTCTAACTTCTCTGAAGGTTAATGGAAAGACAGCTAATCGATCGCCAATATCTCAATTCTGTCATCTTAATAACCGAGACAGATTATGACGAAGGCCCGGTCAGACTGGTTATCCAGAAACTCCTCCGTTATTCTGCAGCTGACAATAACGGTGAGATGAAATCAAGTCCAAAAACCAGAAATGACCAAATCACGTTAGAAAAAGAGTCACAAATAAAGGTGGTTTGGAGCCTTTTCTCATTCCATTCATTCCTTCTAGTGCTTCTCAGGTGTTAGGCAAGATTCTAAGTGCCAAGGATCCAAAGATGACTGTAATTTGACACCTGCACTCAGGGAGGCACAGTCTCAGGGAGAAAGAAATCAGTGACTGACGGGGTATTTATATTCAAAGTTCTCAGAGAAGGAAAAGAAGATATTTCGCGAAGTACGTGTGGACAGTTCACTGCGCAACGTCGACAGTTACGCTTACGGCTAACTCATTACAGAGATCTCTCCTACTTCACCGATTTTCTTAATCTTGAAACTCATGCTTCGAATCCAACTACTGAAATCGAAACCTTTTCAGACCTACGGTGCAGGGCACGATGGGAAAAATGGGCAACGCGGTTCGGTTTTGACAAAACAAAGGAACAAACAGAGGCATAAAGGAAAGACGAAAGGAAGAGCGACAGCTTTTCTGAAGCGACACGGGTTGGAAGGCCTGTCGTACGGTAATCTTGTTTCCTCCTCCGGAAAACAGGGCCCAGGCACTTTCCTCAAGGGATGGTTGTGGAGGCAAGATAGGCTCTCACTTAGCCGATAAGAGAGAGCTTGTCAACACTGTGGTCCTAGTGGCTGGCAAAAATAAAAAAAATAAAACGAAGACTAAAAATAAAGTGGAAGGACTCTGGTACTGAGAGGGTGACAGTCCTGAGAGGTCCACGCGATGCAGGTCAGGAAAGCCGCCTCCCCCCTCCCCACCCCCCCAAGGACACGACGTAGCACTGTGCTCCCCTACCTGCCCCGTCTGATAATGTCTGGCAAACTGGCTAACCACTCGGTGGTCATTTGCAAAGTACTCCATCAGAATAGAAGGAACTTCAGCGAAGTCAGTGGGGCACCTGGTCCCTAAAATGGGGGGAAAAGAAAAAAAAAAGTTGGCAGGAATCAAATCAACATATTTATCTTTCTTTTTATGTACTCTTTTAAAACTTTTATGTGTACTTCTGATGAAGGTATGATAAGATTTAATTCATTAAATCAACATTTTACTTCTATAAAATTATTGTACATATTTGCAGAAAAGTTTATTATAATCCCATATATTTTCCTATATATCAAAAGTAAAACAAAATATTTGCACAGCTGGATAAAACACCTTGTAAAGCCATGGCTCACACCCTCTACAAACAAATCTGTCTTCAGCTCTGCTTGGCGATACAGGAGACACAAATTAAAACATTCTTACAATTAATGTACCATTTGTATTTAATTTGCTGAATTCCACCACCAAATGCTTTTATCCTTCACTTATTTGTTTGTTGGCTGGTTCTATTCCCTATGCTGTAATTTTCATCTCCATGATTTATTTATTTTCTAAAATTTTTTTCATGTTTATTTTTGACAGAGAGAGAGACAGAGAGAGAGAGAGAGAGAGAGAGAGACAGAGCATGAGCGGGGGAGGGGCAGAGAGAGAGGGAGACACAGAATCCGAAGCAGGCTCCAGGCCCCGAGCTGTCAGCACAGAGCCCGACGCCGGGCTCGAACTCACGGACTGCGAGATCACGACCTGAGCTGAAGTTGGACGCTCAACCGACTGAGCCACCCAGGAGCCCCAATGATTTATTTATTTTCTAACTGGAAGCTAATACCTCTAATCGTTTCTCCTATTTCGCCCATCCCCCCACGCCTTCCCCTCTGGCAACCACCAGTTTGTTCTCTATGTTGAAAAGTCTATTTGTTTTGGGGCGCCTGCGTGGCTCAGTCGGCTGAGCATCCGACTTCGGCTCAGGTCACGATCTCATGATTCGTGGGTCCGAGCCCCGCATCGGGCTCTGTGCTGACAGCCCGGAGCCTGGAGCCTGCTTCGGATTCTGTGTCTCCTTCTCTCTCTGCCCCTCCCCTGCTCACGCTTTGTCTCTGTTTCTCAAAAACAAATAAAGGTAAACAAATTGAAAAAGAAAAGTCTATTTGTTTTTTAGATTCCATATATAAGTGAAATCATCTGGTATCGGTCTTTCTGTGTCTGACTTATTTCACTTAGCACAACAGTCTCTAGTTCCAACCATGTCATTGCAAATGGCGAGTTCTCCTTCTTCATGTCTCAGTAATACTTCATTGTACACATATGTATATATATATATATATATATATATATATATATATATACCACTTCTTCTTTATCTATATGCTTCATTTGTTTTAAAAGTATTTTTTTAAACCACTGTTTGCTCCTTGTAACAAAGTCAATCCTCAGTGAGAAAAGCAATGTTTTAAACTTAAAATTACTTAAAGCAACAAATCCCGTAAGAACTTTTTGGTGACATTTTATGATGCCGTCCAGCTCATCTACAGTCTTTTCAAATATCTTCTCCTTCCCCCAAATACTGTATTTACAAAGTTAGCTAATAAACACTGAATGACAGCAATTTAGTAGGTGACCTATAGCTGACCATATAGGATAGTGAGCTTCTTAGAGATGAGACAACAAAGAGGAAAGTCTACACAGCATATCATCAAATATGGCCACATTACCAGCATGAAAGGCTGTCATTTTATATAGGGGGAAAGCATAGGAAAAATGAAAAGTACCTTATCATACTTTTTAAACAGGCTTTAATGTGTTTTCTAACTGATTTTGGAGACAAAGAGGCAACATTCTTCCACTTACTAACTCTGTGCTAGGTACTGAAGACACATGTATTTATTCACACACACACACACACACACACACACACACACACACACAGCCAAAAACTTAAATTCCAGGGGCGCCTGGATGGCTCCGTCAGTTGAGGGCCCAACTTTTGATTTCAGCTCAGGTCATGATCCCAGGGTTGTGGGATCGAGCCCCAAGTCAGGCTCCGTGCTGAGCGTGAGCCTGCTTAAGAGTCTCTCTCACTCCCTCCTTCTGCCCTCTCCCCGACCACCCATACTCTCTCTCAAAAAAAAAAGAGTGTCCAAAAACTTCAATTCCATATAGAACATGATAAAATGAAAAAGGTGCAAACTCAGAAGACACTGGCATGATCCTCGGTCACAACTGTTAGCAAGGGAGGAGAAAAATGTACGATGATCAGGTTGTGTAACAGCTGGAAGGGCCAGGTGAGGCAGCCTGCAGTAAACGACCAGCGGACAACGTTAAACGACCGGATTTTGTGAATGAGGAGCCTTTTTCCCCCCAGTCTAAATAAACGACATGCTTTCTTAAAGGATCGTTGTTGAACAGAAGTCCCCCCTTCGTGGCTCACCAGTGACGTGTTGGTAACGAGTACGTCCCAGCATAGAATGCATGGCATGTCCCATTTCATGGAAAAGATTTTCCATCATTGCAGGAGTTAATAAAGTTGGTAAGTTCCTTGAGGGATGGGGAAGATTCAGCATAAGAACTACGACTGGGAGCTGGTAGTCTCCGTCTTCCTTTAATCTGCCTCCACGGATTGTAAAATGGCAGTCCTTAATGAGATAGAAAACATAATTAGACGAGAAAGTATTAGGTAATCTGAATACAAAATCACACCAAGGCGTGTGAGTTCCAATTTTAGCTTAATTCTGTTCTCTTTAGTTACAGACACTTTTCCGAATGCTTCTTATTTTGCTAAAATTTTAAGTTTTCTAAAACACCAGTAATACCTTGAGCTTGTGTTGATTACTTCATTCATTCGCTCCAAACAGATCTATCGAGGCGACGCTATACCAGATGTTGGAAACACAGTCATCAGAGAGTTTAGATCCACACCCTCAACTGTCCACGGGCAGGTGGGAAGGGACGGACATTGAGCTACTACTTGGGGTGGGTGGTGCCATTAATGTTTACTGAGCGCCTTCCACGCGCGTCAGGCGGTGAACTAGGAGACACTTCTCACACCTGTTGTCTGTGTCGCTGAGAAGTGATGAACTCTAAACTGTCACAAAGCAAGGAATTTGGAGTAACTTCCTCTAACGGGCTGAGAGTCACAGGCACTGTATCACTTATTCTTCACAATAACCCCATGAGGCAGGCATCTCATTTTTCAGAGGAGGAAAAGGAAAGCGAAGTCACGTGCCCAAGGACACACAGCCAGGACCGCTGGGATCTGAATCTGTGTCACCTAGACTCCGGCCCCACCTTTGACACCTACATCAGATTTGCCTCCCTGAGCTTCTCTCCCCCCTGTCAAATCCCAGAGCAGCCCTCCCCCCAATCTCATATGCGCAGAGCTATTCAAATGCACTAGAAAGTGTGAACCGCTATTCAAATATAGGGCACCACGATCTCTGTTACAACTTAGAACCTCAAATCTTGACATTTCCCATCAAATTACCCGAAACTGCTGAGGCTAATTAACCGGCAAACCTGGAATGCGGCGAAAGGAAATGAACCTCGCGTTTTCTTTACAAGGCGTGACCTGGTGGCTGATAAGGTTTCCATGTGGGCATATCTTCTATAATTCTAAACTAAGACCCTTGTCAAGGCTGAAAAGTAGAAAAGAGCTAAGGCTCTAGTCAGGATGTCTGGGTTCAGGGGTGCCTGGGTCGCTCAGTCAGTTAAGCATCCGACTTTGGCTCAGGTCATGATCTCACAGTTTGTGAGTCTGAGCCCCTCGTCGGGCTCTGTGCTGATAGCTCAGAGCCTGGAGCCTGCCTCGGATTCTGTGTCCACCCCCGCCCCCCGTCTACCCCTCCCCCACCCATGCTCTGAGACTCTCTCTCAAAAATAAAATAAACATTAAAAAAGAAAGAAAGAAAAGAATGCCTAGGTTCAAATCCTAGCACTTCTAGCTGTGTGGCTCTGAGCAAGTAACTTAACCTCTCTGGCCTGTTTCCTCATAATGTCAGAGCTTAGTTCAAAAGGTTGAGATGAACATTTCAAAGACATCATGGCTGGGATACAGAAGGGCTCGTAAGATATCCGCTGTCATTACCACTGTCGTTATAACGGTAACCCAGATAAAAATGGCAGCCACAGGCGTATGTAATTATTTCCATAACCTTTATTACCTTTAAATTCCTCCCTAATTTCAAATCTATATACTCAGTAGCGGGGCGCCTGGGTGGCTCAGTCGGTTAAGCATCCGACTTCAGCTCAGGTCACGATCTCACGGTCCATGAGTTCGAGCCCCGCGTCGGGCTCTGGGCTGATGGCTCAGAGCCTGGAGCCTGCTTCCGATTCTGTGTCTCCCTCTCTCTCTGCCCCTCCCCCGTTCATGCTCTGTCTCTCTCTGTCTCAAAAATAAATAAAAACATTAAAAAAAAATTTTATATACTCAGTAGCTACCGTTAATGTCTTCTAAATGCTAGGGAAGTAAGTACAACACTGAAATGTGTTCTAAATGTTAGGGAAGGAGAAAGGTGAGATGCGGAGCGCACAGTGACACAAAAGAACTGTCAGTCCCTTCCAGAGAAATGAGTTTGTAAAAAAAGCATCACCTGATGTGGCTTGCCCGGTCGCTGAAAAAAATCACAGTAAATGTACCCCAACAATCCTTCGGATTCATGAACCACAGCCTGGAAAAAAAGTACATTTAGGGGTGAATCAGAAACTAACAGTGGAAAAACATCCCTAATAAGAATCCATATATAAAACCCCCATCGCTGTGACCACGTCCACTCGGTTACATCGCACATCCCGCATCATCTCAAACTAGATTCCGTTTTCTCCTCCTCTCTCGGAGGATTTTGATCTGGGGATTCTGTCAGGAGAGGACACCTCCTTGTTCGAGCCCTTCATCCAGACCGCCAGCGCCCTACGCCACGGCCACCAAACCCTGCTCCTCAGACTGCCCACAACCTCCCCATACACTTGGGGGTAAGCTCTGGCTGGACAGCGTTAGACCTCCATCTCACGGTGCGCATTTATGCCCCCAAACGTTAGCCCCTGAATCCAGACACGACAAAAGCTGGCTCCTGGCTTCAGCTGAAGACCAGTCATGTCATTTATGCCCTCCAACTGGGCCTACGAAAGGCGCACGGCCTGTGCAGAACTCGACAGCTGGCCTCCGGCTCGCCTCGGCCGCCTTGTCACAGCTTGAGGGTTCTGCCCCGGGGAACCTCGGCTTTACGCCTCCCGACCGTCTCCTTGCATTTTGTCCTTTCACTCCCGTTACCAGTTTTTCTTTTACTCGACCTGCGCACTTGACCGGCCTCCGCCACTCTGTGAAGGACGCACTCCACAAACAGGTGGTTCGGGGCGGTGATGAGCGTGCTCCTCCCCGACCCTTTGGCTTCCGCCACCGCGCCTATCTCCCGGAAGGCAGCCGGGAGCCCCTGAGGTGGCGTCCTTCTCTCCACATACAGGGAAGGGAGCAAGGGTGGGACGCACACAGGCAGGAAGTCAAACGGCCTAACAACACAGAGCCTTTCTGACAGACAGATAAGTCCATACCGCCTCGTAATCTTAAGAAGAGGAAAAAATAAACATACTCACGTCTCAAATACAGGGGGCCCTAACTGGAGAAGGGTGGACGCCGGGCTCGAAGTTATTATCAAAGAAGTCAAACCAGAGCACGGGAGAAAAATCAATATATTGTGCAAATTATATATATATATATATATATATAATTGCTCCCACAAGATGGGAAGGGGGTTGGGGAGAAAAGTACAAGTGACAGAGGCCGTGGATCCTGGAATTAACCGAACGCGACACCGAGCAGTGCGGGAACGTGGCAAGTAATGACAAATGTCCCCTGAACCAGAATCTGTCAACATACGAAGGCTCAACGTTCCAACAAGTCCCTACGCTTCGCAGCTCTGTGTCTATCGATCCGAGGCAACAACCGATTTTAGAGAAAACTGGTGCTGTGGGCAGTGTCCCAAGTCAGAAGTGGTGACCTGGATTCTCTGCTGAAACGGAAACAAGGGCAGACAGGCTCCGCGAGGGCACGGCTCGCCTGGACGAGAAACTGCCAGAAGCTCCCTACCAGGCCTGAGAGGCACGCGGGGCGACCCCACGCGGACCGCACGCTTACCAGTTTGCGGACGCCCTCGCACCACACCTCTCCTTTCGCGGGCTGCTCGGCATACAACGTAGTCCCTAACAGTCTGCCAAACAAAGTGTTGAGGCCTTCCATGCACGCTCCAAGGGAGAAAAATGGACAATACAAACTGGGCTCGATGTTGTACCTGAAAGAAAGAAAAGAGGTTCAATGGTATTTTTGTTTACTGCAGTTTCTGAGGGTAAATCCAGGGAACTCTCCATGTAAAACCTAGGATCATGGCAGCTAGAAAAATGGGATTGAAAACAGAAAGGTAGATATATATATGTGTGTGTATACACACACACACACACACACACACACACACACACACACACATTTTTTAATTTGAGAGAAAAAGGGTGCAAGCAGGGGATGGGGGGGGTGGAGAGAGAGAGAGAGAGAGAGAGAATGAATCCCACACAGGCTCACGCTCGGCATGGAGCCCAACGCGGGACCTGATCCCATGACTCTGGGATCATGACCTGAACTGAAATCAAGAGTTGGACACTCAACCAACCGAGCCACCAAGGCTCCCTCAGAAAGGTATATTTCTATATCTTTTGAGGGATTTTCAGAAGAAAGGCAGTCCAGTTATTCTTAGTAGTAAAAGTAGTAAGTGGTAATTCTTAGCATTAAGAATAATTTTAGGAGTGCCCGGGTGGCTCAGTCGGTTAAGCTTCCGACTTCGGCTCAGGTCATGATCTCGCACTCCGTGGGTCCGAGCCCCACATCGGGCTCTGTGCCGACAGCTCAGAGCCTGGAGCCTGTTTCGGATTCTGTGTCTCCCTCTCTCTGCCCCTCCCCCGCTCACACTCTTGTCTCTCTCTCTCTCTCTCTCTCTCTCTCTCAAAAATAAGCATTAAAAAAAGAGCAATTGGGGCGCCTGGGTGGCGCAGTCGGTTAAGCGTCCGACTTCAGCCAGGTCACGATCTCGTGGTCCGTGAGTTCGAGCCCCGCGTCGGGCTCTGGGCTGATGGCTCAGAGCCTGGAGCCTGTTTCCAATTCTGTGTCTCCCTCTCTCTCTGCCCCTCCCCCGTTCATGCTCTGTCTCTGTCCCAAAAATAAAAAAAAATAAAAAAAGAGTAATTTTAGTAATGAGCAATTAAGGTAGACACACCATTCTGCAATCTTCATCCCTTTCAGGTTATTTACTTTCACTGACTTAACTAAGCAATCTATCTCAATTACCCACATTATACACATTCCTTTATGTACACCTACAGACAAATCTGACCAGTCTGACCTATAAGGGTAAAGTTCCCGTTACGAAATATGGCATATTCTAAAAATTTGTGACTTATATCGAATAAATAGCAAACAAACCCAAGACCTGAGGCATACTGAATGAATTTAAATTTCACCGCTAGTAGAATATTTGTTAGTGGAAAAAAACCTCTGTAACATATATAATCAGATCTTAATTTGTCTCTTTTGCTATTATACACCTTAAACGAAGCACAATATACTGGCAAGCACAGTTATTATTTTTCACTCGAAAATGACTTTTTATGTCCCCTTCCAACATAAAGCAAAGCACACCAGGATACGTGATGCAAATGTCCATTTCTGAGTCATTCAGCCAGGCCAAACTTTACGACCACAGCTAGAAAGAATGGTCCAGAATAAGAAGAGGTGCTTGTTCTGTGTCCCCTCCGTGGAGTTAACAAAATGTGTACTTATGGTGACAGAAGGTAGCTGGAGTTGTGATGAGCATAGCATAACTTGTCAAATCACTATGCTGTGCCCCGAAACTACCCGAGTTCTTGCGTGTCAACTGCACTTCAATAAAAAATAATTAAAATAAAAACATATATATACACAAACTTACATGGAAAACAGACGCAAATTTACGCTTACTACTAAATGGGGCTTGGATTTAGTGAGCAAGTGTAAATTATACCACAAGAGAGATTTGGGCTTCAGAAATCCACAAATATACAACGTAGTTCCTGATCGATTTTTCATAAAAATAGACTCTCGCTGGTGAAAGGTACGTCGGCAGCCTAGTGCCCTCGCTCACTGATTCACACGCTTGTGCAGGCTGCCGAGACAGCTGCTGGATGCTGGAGGTAAGGAATGGGGGGCGGGGGGGTGCCTGTAAGGAGCTCACTGTGAAGGAGGCAGACAGGTGGAGGGACCACCCTGGTCTTCCCGGCCTGGAGCAGCACAGAGTAGGTGCTAGAGGTACTGCGGGAGGGCTGAGTGAACGACCCAGACAGTGGGACAGCAAGAGGGGTGATGACTTCACTTGTGGAGGGCAGCGTAGAGACAGGAAGGGGTCGCAGAAAGGAATTCAGAAACGGGAGTCTGCTGGCTGGGGTGCGGGTGGGGATTAAGGGCAGGGTCGACTAATAAAGAAATTCCAGGGAGAAGCCACAGTATGAAGTCATGAAACAACCTGGTAACTTCTACGCCAGGTGGCTAATCAGGAGCCAGTTCAGGATGCTGGGGATAAACGGGAAGAGAGAGGGAGGCACACGTGGGCAGGGTCCAGAGAACTGAGGGCCTCACGCGTAAACCTGAACGGTTGGGATCTTACGTTGTACGCACAGGGTCCCTCAACCTTTTATCACGTACCCCAATCGCTAAAAGAAGTTCTGAGTATTCAACCTTGATATATGTATATTTGTAAATCACACGTGCGTGCTATTGTTCTACTATATTCCAAGACAAAAAAAGATCCATTCTTACAAGCTGAAATAAAGAAAAATAAATCTAAACAGAATTTCTAGTGCTGTATGTCCATACTCTCAGTGAACTGTTTACAGATTGGGAAACGGGAGACTGCCTCTGCAGGCAACAGAGAGGCAATGCGATGCTTTCTGGAACACTGCAAGGTGGACACCGTGGCGGGAGGAATGCAGGAGCGGCAGAGAGAAAAGACGGTAAACTAGGGTCCGAATATAAGCAAAAGCGGTGGGGCAAGGATGAAGAGGCAGTTTTCAATTTGTTTTTGTTGGGCGATGAAAATATTCGGGGCTGTGTGAGCGAGAAAGGAAGGTCTAGAATGACACACGGGGTGCTGGCGTGAGGAAATGCATGGATGGGATGGCAGGGTCACGAATCAGAGCACCAGGCACAAAGAAAGAAAGAAGGGAGCGTGGGTAGGTTTGTGGGAGAAGAGAGGAGGGCGGGGTGCAGTCGGGGGAGAAGGATGATGGATTCGCGGAGAGCAAATTCAATTCTGGAGACACTGACTGTGAAGTGCCCGTAAGATGTCAGATGCTCAGGATGTTGAAACTGAGACTTGCTCGGGTGTCAGAGCTGTGGGAGAGGAGCAGTCACTGGGGAAGGGGCCCAGCAGCGGATCTTCCAGATGAAGAGACGCAAAGGAAGACAGAGAAGAAAAGTCAGAGCTGTCAGGACACTGAAGGAAGGGACAGCATGGAAACAGGGGAGAAAATGTGTTGTAAAAGCAGGAAATAATGGAGGTTTCCGGTGTCTGGTCCGGCACGTAAGGAGCCCGGAAGGCATCGCTCCATCCGAAAGACAAGAAAAATGCTCAACCAACAAAACATCAACAACTCTTCTTGTGTCCAGCAGAGAATTGAGGTCACAGAACAAACTGCCGCCCCCCAAATTATAAAGATGCTTGTCTGCTACAGAGAATCACAGTTCAGAGAACTCTCCAGTATATATAGACTAGCACCGAGGAGGAAAATTTAAACTACAATTGACAAATTGCTGGAGGCTCAGTGTGGACAAATTGGAGAATTCAAAACTCTAGGGAGGCTCAGTTTAAGGGAGGATCCCCACACTTTTATGAGTTTTTACCTCTGGGAGCCCTACCAGGTTCTCACAAGATGGAGAAAAATTCTCCCAATCCTTCCAGCAGGGGGGAGTAAAAAATTGGCATTTTGAAATACACCAGGGCACTGTGTTATTCTTAATAAGGCTGGCCTCAAAAGAAACGATCTTACCAGAGCCTAACTTACCTAGAAGAAAAGAGATATCCAACCCAATCCCCCTGTCTCATGAAAGCAGAAAAGGGGAACTGAGAAGCACTTGTGAAAGTCAGAACCCAGGGGCACAGGCTCCATAACAGACTGAGACCCGATCACAGGACTACAGAAGGCATCCGCTCCCCCACACCCTCACCACCAGGTCAAGTGGGGATCCTGCAAAATAACAGGAGAATACAACTGAAAAACTGCACATCTCACACCTTATTAAGTAGAAGTCTCCAGGGAAACCCAAACACAACATGGGAGACAGAAAAGGAAACAAAGAAAAGAAAACGTTTGGCCTCTGCTACCGCAGCCACTATAAATGCAAACAAAGCCTAACTAACTCGTAGCCAGCGAGTAAATCATACCCAACTTTCTGCAAACAATTTCAAGTCACGATCAAAGACGAAGGCTACAGCCTGAAGAAACAGAACAAACGTTCAGGTACATTGGAGACGTCAGAATAACCAGATTGAGAATTCAGAACGGCGATGACTGACATGCCAAGGGGTCGAGGGAAATACACAAGATTCATGGGTCGTGTAAACAGCCAGAGGGAAGCCCTAAAAAAGAATCAAGAGGAGGGGCGCCTGGGCGGCTCCGTCGGTTGGGCGGCCGACTTCGGCTCAGGTCATGATCTCGCGGTCCGTGAGTTCGAGCCTCGCGTTGGGCTCTGTGCTGACAGCTCGGGGCCTGGTTTGTAACTCTAAATCTTTGAGTTTCTACATAATTGAGGAGACTAATGCAGTTGAAAGAATTGTTGGTTTATGTTGTTGGGCACACATGTGTAAAGATGTAATTCTGTGACATCAACCACTGAAGGGAGTAGGGACAGACCTGTGCAGGACACTTTTCGTATGTTATTGAAGTTAAACTGCTATAAGTTAAAATTAAAGTGTTGTAATTTTAGGATGTTAAATATAATCCCCATGGCAACCATAAGGAAAATATAGAATATACACAAAAGAAAATTACAAAGGAATATAGACATTTCATTACAAAAAAATCAACTGAACACAAAAAAGACAGAAATGAAGAAAATGAAGAAATAAAAGTCTATAAGCGACAGAGAAAACAAATAGCACAATGACAGAAATAAGTCCTTTCTGATCAGTACTTGAAATGTAAATTGATTAAACTCTCCAATCAGAAGACAGAGATTGGCAGAATGGATAAAAACCCATGATCCAACTAAATGCTGTCTGTAAGAGACTCACTTGAGATTCAAAGACGAATGGGTTGAAAGTAAAAGGACAGAAACACATATCCATGCAAATAGTAACCAAAAGGGAACAGAAGTGGTTATGCTAATATGAGACTAAATAGACTTTAGATCCAAAGATATTGGAAGAGAAAGGAAGGCACAATGCGTCAAAGGTTCAACAGAGCAAGAAGATACAACAATTAAAAACATGTACACAATGACAGGCCATCAAAATATATGAGGCAGAAATGGAGAGAGCTGCAGGGAGAAACAGACAGTTCTACAATAACAGAGACTTCAAAACCCCACTTACAATAATGGACACAACAAGACAGAAAACAAATAAGGAAACAGAAGACTTAACACCATAAACCAACTAGATCTAATAGTTATAATCAGAACACTCCATCCAATAACAGCAGCACATTCTTCCTACATGCACATGGGACATTTTTACAGGACGGACCATATGTTAGGCCACAAATTAAATCACAATAGATTTTAAAAGACAGATATCATACAGAGCATCTTCTCAGGCCACAACAAGATGATGTGAGAAAACATGAAAAACTAAAACAATCACAAACTGTGGAAATTAAACAACAAACTTTTAAACAACCAATGGAGAAAGAAGAAATAGCAAAGAAAATTAGAAAATACCTAGAGATAAATGAAAATAAAAACACAACATACCAAAACTTATGTGAGATGTCAAAAGTGGTTCTAAGGAGGAGATTTATAGCTATAAATGCTTACATTTAAAAGAGAGAGAGAGATCTCAAATCAGCAACATAAATTTACAACTTAAGGAATTAGAAAAAAGAAAAACTAATCCCAAAGCTAGCAGAAGGAAAGAAATAAAGATTAGAGATAAATGAAATAGAGAACAGAAAAACAGAAAAAAAAAATCAATGAAACCAAAAGCTGTTCTTTGAAAAGATCAACAAAATTGATAGCCTTTAGCTAGGTGGACTAAGGAAAAAAGAGAGAAGACTCAAATTACTAAAATCAGATACGAAAGTGGGGGCATTCCTGCCAATTCTACAGAAATAAAATTATGAGAGCACTATGGACAATTATACACCAAAAAAACTGGATATTCCTAGAAACACAAAAGTTACCAGACTAAATCATGAAGAAATCAATAAACTGAACAGACCTATAAACAGTAAGGAGATTGAATCAGAAATCACAAATCTTTTAATAAAGAACCCTGGACCAGATGGTTTCACTAATGAGTTTTCAAGAACTAACACCAGGGGCACCTGGGTGGCTCAGTTGGTTAAGCATCCAGCTTCAGCTCAGGTCATGATCTTGTAGTTGTGAGTTTGAGCCCCACATTGGGCTCTGTGCTGACAGCTCAGAGCCTCGAGTCTGCTTCAGATCCTGTGTCTCCCTGTCTCTTCGTACCCCTCCCCCTCTCATGCTCTCTCAAAAACGAATAAACATTAAAAAATTTTTTAAATAAATAATAAAGAACTAACAATCCTCTAAACCTTTTCCAAAAATTAAAAAAGGAGTACTACCTAACATTCTATGTTAGAGAGCATTACCCTGATACTAAAGCCAAAGACATTATAAGAAAATTATAGGCCAATATCCTTGAGGATCATCAATGCAAAAATCCTCAACAAAATATCAGCAAACCAGATTCAACAGTAAACTAAAAGGACCATACACCACAACCCAGTGGGATTAATCCTGGAATGCAAGGATAGTTCAACATATGAAAATCAATTGATGTAATATGCCACATCAATAAAATGGAGGGAAAAAACCTGTGTGATCATCCCAATTGATGCAGAAATTGATGATGACAAAATTCAACACCCTTTCATGATAAAAACACTAAACATATTAGGAATATAAGAAAACTACCTCCATGTAATAAAAGCCAAATATAAAAAACCCACAGCAAACATCATACTCAATGGCAAAAACCTGAAAGCTTTTCCTCTAAAATCAGGAACAAGACAAGGTTGCCTGCTTTCATCACTTCTATTCAATGCAGTACTGGAAATTCTAGACAGAGTAATTAGGCAAGAAAAAAAAATAGAAGCCATCTAAATTGGAAAGGAAGAAGTAAAATTATCTTTTTGCAGATGATACAATCCTATATGTAGGAACTAACTAGTAGTATTATTTACAAGAAGTAATAAATTCAGCAAAGTAGCAAGAAAACAAAGTCAACACAAAAAGAAATCAGCTACATTTCTATACATGATGAACAATGTGAGGATGAAATTATAAAACAACTCCATTTACAATAGCATCAAAAAGAATAAAATACTTGGGAATTAATCAAGGAAGGACTTGTACAGTGAAAACTACAAAATACTGCTGAAAAAAAATTAAGGAAGACATAAATAAATGGAAATACATCCCATGTTCATGGATTATAAGACTTAATACTGTGAAAGTGTCAGTATTACCCAAGGCAATCTACAGATTCAGTGGGATCCCTATCAACATCCCAATGGCTTTTTTTGTGGAAATGGAAAATCTCATCCTAAAATTCACATGAAATCCAAGAGATTCCCAAACAGCCAAAACAATCTTGAAAAAGAACAGAACTAGAGAACTCACACTTCCTGGTTTTAAACCTACTACAAAAGTAACACAATGGACACAGTGTAGCACTGGCCTAATGGCAAACATACACCCTTGCATATACAGTCAAATGATTTTCAACAAGGGGGCCAAGACCATTCGGTCTTTTCAACAAACCGTGATGGGAAAACAGGATATCCACATACAAAAGAAGGAAGGTGGACTGTTACCTAACACCATATACAAAAATTAACTCAAAATGGATCAAGGACCCAAACGTAAGACCTAAAACAAAACTCTCAGGAGAAAACATAAGATAAAAGCCTCATGATGCTGGATTTGGCAATGGTTTCTTTTTTTTTTTTTTTTTAATCTTTATTTATTTTTGAGAGAGAGACAGGACATGAGCAGGGGAGGGGCAGAGAGAGAGGGAGACACAGAGTCCGAAGCAGGCTCCAGGCTCTGAGCAAGCTGTCAGCACAGAGCCCAATGTGGGGCTCAAACCCATGAACCGTGAGATCATGACCTGAGCCGAAGTCAGACACAAATGACTGAGCCACCCAGGCACCGCTGGCAATGGTTTTTAGATATGAAACTAAAGTCAAAGGCAACAAAGGAAAAAATAGACAAGCTGGGCTTCACCAAAATTTTCACAATCTCTACATCAAGAGACACTATCCACAGAGGAAAAAGGCAACCCACAGACTGTGAGAAAATATTTGCCAATATTTGCGAATAAAGGATTAATATCCAGAATATAAAGAACTAAAACTCAACCCAATTCAAAAATGGGCAAAGGACTTGAACTGAAATTTCTCCAAAGACATACAAATGACTCATAAGCACATGAAAAGACACTTAACATCAACATCTGCCTCAACATTTGCAACAAATGCAAATCAAAACTGCAGTGAGAAACTACCTCACACTCATTAAAACAGTCACTATGCAAAAAACAAAAAACAAAAACAAAAACAAACAAAAACCAGAAAACAGTGATGTTGGTGAGGATGTGTTAAAACTGCAACACTTGCACACGGTTGGTGAGAATGTAAAATGGCACAGCCACTGTGGAAAATAGTATGGCTCCTCAAAAAATTAAAAATAAAATTACCATATGATCCAACAATTTCATCTCTTGACATGCAACCAAAAGGAACTGAAAGCAGGGTCTCTAAGAGATATTTGTACATGCGTGTTCACAATATTACTCATAAAAACTAAAACATGGAAGCAACCCAAGTGTCTGTCTACCACTGAGATAAGTCAAATGCGATGTACACACACACACACACACACACACACACACACACACACACACAGAGAGAGAAATATTACTTGGCCTGAAAAAAGAAAAGGATTCTGCGATGTGCCATAACATGGGATGAACCTGGAGAACTGAAATAAGCCAGTCACAAAAAGACAAATGTTGTCTGATTCCACTTGTATAAGGTACTTAGGGTCATCAAAATCATAGAGACAGAAAGGAGGATGGCCGTTGCCAGGGGCTGGGGGAAGAGGAGAATGCGGAGTCAGTGTTTAATAGGCACAGGGTTCCCGAGGTACCACAGGAAAAGAGTGAGGGGATGGATGGTGTTGTGCAACAGTGTGAATGTGCTTAATACCTCTGAACTGTACACGTAAATATGGCCATGACAGTGAGTTTTCTATTACGTGCGTTTTAACTTCATAAAAAAAGGGAAAAGGGAAAAAAGTAAATAAAAGAGAATAAAATAATCTAAACCTGAAAATTAAACCTTGTTAGCTTATAATAAACATGTACATTATCTGATTAGGTGTGTAGAAAAGAAACACAGCAAAGCTAACAACAACACAGGCTGTCAATAACCTGAAAATACTTCCTGACTTACCCATAAGTGGTATTCAGGTAAAATTCAGGAAGACAATTTAGCTTGGAGAGAAAAATCTCAGTATAGATTATGTTTATATAATACTCTACAGACAACTCCACTTCTGTATAAATTATTATGAATGCTAAAAACCGAATGGTTTTAATCCGAAATGAGTCAGAAAAAAATGTATTACAAAGTCATAGAAACTCCCTGTTTAAAAAGAAAAATCTCAAATAATATCCCCTGGCTCACTGTGCCCACCATCCAGGGGGCACAGTAACCATCTCTTGTGTATCCTGATTTTATTTGTGTAGACATGTTTACACACGTACGAGAGTACACACGTATACAGGACAACAGGTATACATACAAACACGAAGCACATACGTATATAATGCAAATAGACTCATACCATTCATGCTATTCTGCAATGGACTTGTTTAACAAAAACAGGATGTGAGACACTGTCCCTTTCGGTACACAAGGCTCCGTCTGGGTCTCTCTCGGGGGCCATCCATGACAAGCGTCTGCCGGGCCTCCTCTGGGCCGCCACCTGCTCTGATGTGCGCGGATGGGGAGGCAAGGCCAATGCTTCACCTTTTAAAGGGAGCGTCCTTTCCCTGACGTTGTTTGGAATGGCTCACACATTCCAAGAAGCCAGACTCAACCCTGTTTTAATTGATTTTGACTTCCCTACGGGAAACACACCCACGTGACCCTCCCTGCACTGCTCTGCCTCTGCTTCTCCCGAGCGAGTCGGCCTGCTGTTGGTTCATCTCTGCTACGGATGGTCCTTCGGCGAACAGCCTTGTCACATCGGGCAGGCCTACCTGCGGGACCCGTCACAGAAGTGACCTTGTTGCGAAGAGCACGAGATGCTGGAAAAAGGTTCTTCAGGAATTTAATTTTATTTATTTTATTTCAGTTTGAGATTTTAAGTCTTTACACGGGATTACAGATCATCCTCCAAAACACAGCCTGTATTAATGTACATTCCTATCAATTGTGTATAAGAATGGGCAGTGTCCTCCCTCTTGCTAATGTAACTGTTGTGTTCATTTTAATACTTTCTTTGGCTTCGTGGGCAGCATCTTCTTTTTCTTTCTGGTCACTTGGTGTTAACAATCTATGTTTCCTCCTCTGGTGGTTATCTCTCTCACTTTTAAAAACGCTTAAGCATCAGGCGCCTGAGTGGCTCAGTCAGTTAAGCATCTGACTTCGGCTCAGGTCAAGACCTCCTGGTTGGTGGGTTCGAGCCCCGCGTCGGGCTCTGTGCTGACGGCTCGGAGCCTGCTTTGACTTCTGTGTCTCCCTCTCTCTCTGCCCCTCCCCCACTCACGCTCTGTCTCTGTCTTTCAAAAATAAACAAATGTTAAAAAAAATTTTTTTTAAACACGTAAGCATTTATTTGTTCGTTCATCAACTGGAAATAATACCTACTATCACCCATGATTCCTGCTATCACATCATCCCATTTCCTATTTCACCCTCCCGATCTGTTCTCTTACTGTATATAGACGTAGGTGTAGCTATATTGATGGTCTTTTTGTTAATTTTACCGGGTGCCAGAAAGGGGGGGTGGAGCTAAAGGCCTTTATTTTGCACCACGTACTGGGTGTCTCTAAGAATGCATGCAGTGTGGGAGGAGCCACGGTTAGCAGCCCGGAGGAGGAGAGAAATAAGCAACGCTGTGTTGTAGGAACACTATTCTGGCAGGAATAAACAGGACGGAGTCTAGAATACAAAGATTCATTATGAGAGATCAGAGGAGATTCAATACGGCGAGTAAGTCCATTTCCCCCTCGATGTAATCTACAAAACCAAAACTTATCCCTAAGTCACAACGATGATGATGATGATGGTGATGGTGATGATGGTGATGGTGATGATGGTGATAGCAACTGTCACTGTGTCACTGGACTAATAAGCCCATCAGAGTATATGTACCTCATTTAAGAGCAAAAACAATCCTGCAGGCAATATGATTACCCCCACGTGACATGATTTACATGAAGCCTTATGGGAAGGGAAGTCATCTCCCCGAAGTTCCATGCAGTAAGGAGAAGGGCTGAGGGTTTCTTTCTAACGGGATGACAATGCTATGGGAGTCGAGAGAAAACGGTTCTGCTTGGTACCTTGGTACCGAAGTCCGTTCCCCAAGGACTTGTTACGAGTTCAAGTAGTAAAGGGAGACTGAAACCACATGAAGACATAAAGATCTCAATTAAGGTAAATGCATGAGAAGTTACAAAAGCTAGTATTATTGTAACAATGGTTTGTAACTGTATTTTCTGTTTTCTACAGGACCTAAGAGACCAACCAATACATTTAAATTTAAAAAAAAAAATCATTAATGTAAAATCTAATATTACTGTAACTTTGGTTTGTAACTCTAAATCTTTGAGTTTCTACATAATTGAGGAGCGCCATCCCCGACTGAGCCAGCCGGGGGCCCTGGAAGTATTTGTATTTTGAGACGGGGATATCTTAGCGCCTCAGCAAGCACAGGGAAAGAAGTTAAGAGAAACAAAGAGATTGATGATATACAAAAAGTTAGGGTAAGCATCCCTTTTTCTTCGTTTTATATGTAACAACATGTAATTACTATTGTATCAATCCCTGAGATGCTTTACAATTCGCAGAGCGCTTTCGCATCAAGAGTCTCCCACACTCCTTACATAATTCTGTGAGCCACGCAGCTTGTTTTACTTGAGGAAACGGAGGCCCAGAGAGGCCTGTCACGGCACCAGGCGGTCTAGGAGAGAGAGCCCTCAAGTTGCAATCCTGGCTCTCTCTCTCTCCCTGGTGCTGTGCTTCGAGCAAGGTACTTGGCTTCTGGAGGGGCCTCGATTTGCTAACGAGGGAAACGGAGACGACGCTTCCCGGCTCCCCTGATGGCCAGACCAGGCCTGCGAAGACGCTGGCACGGTGCCCACCGCACGGACTACGGCAGCACTGGCGGGAAGGTGGAGGCGGTGCAGTGAGCACTCACGAGTCACCTACTACGTGCCTGATAACTCCCCGAGGGGGGAAGGGCCTGGCACCGTCGGTTCACAGAGCAGGATCCCCAGGTGAGAAGGGGCGTAAGGGCCGGGAACAAAGACAGGCCGTGGCTGATTCTGCCCGCCACGGGGGACAGGATGCCGCCGTGAGGGTCAGGGAGAAGTTCCAAAAGGAGGTGGCCTCCGGGGCAGGGGTCGAAGGACGAGCTCCCGGGGAGGGCGAAGGGCATTCCTGGAGAAGGCGGAGCACCAGCCAAGGCTCACGGGTACCGACGGCCCACGAGCAGAGGCTGCCCACGGCCGACCCGGCCACCTGCCACAGCCGGAGGTCCCGCCACCTGCGTGCTGCCCCCCGCCCTCCGTGACTCCCGCAAGCGAGGGGCGATTCCTGCCCGAAGAGCAGCCACGACAGGAAAAGGTCCAGCGAGGCGGGGAGAGACTCGAAAGGCCCGAAGGGACGTCCAGCGGCCACGAGCCCGGCCTGACGCACCGGCCCTACGACACACCGGTCCTGGGGCAGCAGGCCGCCCCGCGGGACCCCGCCTTTTCTGCTCTCGGCTGGCACCTGCCACACGGCATGAAATGACACGTAGGCCACTGAACCCCTCGAGGACCTGAGGCCAGAGGCCGGCCAAGCCACGGCCTGCGGCCACGGTACCGGGGCGGCCACTTTGCTTCCGAACACCTGCTCGGGGCACCGCCGGGCACAACTTTCCTATCCGCACAGACACTACGTGTCAGAAACGCCTCCTCCACCATCTAGAGACCGCAAAACGGCAGAGAGGTACTGCGGGACAGGGAAAACCTATGGCCTCTCAGAACCACAGCCCAGCTGTGACACGGCGTGAAACGGGTGTGCTCTGGGGACTTGTTTAGTGTGTTATTGCCATCTGTGTCGCCTGTCACTCACTTAGTCATTGCCATCCCTCTCGTCACCTCAAACTCTCTTACGGCTTCACAGGAGAGTTTTACTACTATTTGCTGTCAAGAGGGTCCCACCGGTTTGAATCCGGACACGACACACGTCTGCAATCCGTGTATACTTCTTCCCCAGCCGGAAATCGGAGGAGAATCACTGTTAAGCCACCGTGGCGGCCAAATGAAGCGGAAGACATGCTCTGCTAGTCGTTCTGGTGAGAAACAGGAGGCCCAGGGGTTTACAAGTTCTCGATTTGCAGAGAATTAGAACATATTATAATCAGCAGGGTACTGGTATAAAATGAAATCTTTCTGATTAGGAGCCCTAGGATTTAGCCATATCTCAAAATCCCCATCAGGAACACTAATTATCACTGAAATAAGTACAGAAGTATTAGAGACTTTCAACTGAAGAATTCTTTGTTGTTATTTGAGGGCTTTTTAAAAAAAAATGTATTTATTTTTGAGAGAGAAGAGAGAGAGAGAGAGAGAGAGAGAGAGAGAGCGCACGCGTGCGTGAGTAGGGGTGGGCGGAGAGAGGGAGACACAGAATCCGAAGCAGGCTCCAGGCTCTGAGCTGTCAGCACTGAGCCCGATGAGGGGCTCGAACTCATGAACAGTGAGATCACGACCTGAGCCAAAGTAGGATGCTCAACCGACTGAGCCACCCAGGCGCCCCTGAGGGCTTTTCTTTTTTTTTTTTTTTTTAAAAAGAAAAGATCAATGTATCACTGTACTTAGGAAGTACAATCTATGAGTCAGATTTATATTTCAACCTGTGATGCACCTGGGATTACAGAAAGAACTTGGATGTTATTTCTAAACACATCTTGGCAGCGAACGTCGTGAAAACACAGAAACACAATTCAGTGCAGCCAGCGGATCCTGGTTGAAACTGCAGGTAAACAGAGGCTTCGGTCTTCCCCGGTGCTACTCAGGAGGTTGAGCGAATGTCAGAGAAGCTTTGCACCGCATGGCAGACACTTAGAGACTCACCACAGCAGAAACGAGACAGCCGGCCGGAGGGCGCGAGTGCGCGAGGGAGAACGCACACAGGGTAAGAGCAGGGTATGTGACGATGCCATCACGGCAACTACTGACTTCAGCAAGAGAAAATGAAATAGGGTGTTTCTGGCATCAGGAATGACTGCCTAAGCATGATTTTAATGTGATAGTTGGATGGTGTTTTAAAATGTTTAGTCTTGGGGCGCCTGGGTGGCGCAGTCGGTTAAGCGTCCGACTTCAGCCAGGTCACGATCTCGCCGTCCGGGAGTTCGAGCCCCGCGTCGGGCTCTGGGCTGATGGCTCAGAGCCTGGAGCCTGTTTCCGATTCTGTGTCTCCCTCTCTCTCTGCCCCTCCCCCGTTCATGCTCTGTCTCTCTCTCTGTCCCCCCCCAAAAAAAATAAATAAACGTTGAAAAAAAAAAATGTTTAGTCTTGAGAGCCATAGGGGAGAGCTACCGTTCCATCCGGTTAAACCAAGGTGAGGTAGTAAAAGGTGTCCGACGCCGAAACCCGTTTACCCTTCAGGCGATTTGAACGTACTGAAAATAAAGAAGAGAGAATAAAAATGCTCTGTTTTATAAAGAACCGGCCATTGCCAGTTGTTTTTATCTCGCCTTCTGAGGCTACAGCCAAGAAAACTTCTCCAGCCAAACTTCCTGGTAATCGGAGAAGAAGGTTCCTTAATGGTACAGACGGGCTGCTTAGTTCACCGGAGATTGTAGTTAACCTAAATCAAAACTGAAGTTCACAAATACAGTACAATCCCATCATCACCCCAGAGAAGTGGGATAGTAAACGGGCAGGCCTGGCGTCCGGGAGAGAGGATGTCCATGTGACACTGCTGTGACTGACTCTGGTGACAGAACCGCCACCTCAGAGGCCGGAGCCACATCTTAGGACAGCAGTGGGACCTCTCTCACGCAGCTTATTTGTTACATTTATACGCAGAATGAGTCATCCCTGAACTGCAACGGTAAGACGAGACAGAACACCCAAAAATGACGGGGGTCCCGTCACATCCAGATCGGAGGAAGCGGCAAAATGACGCTACACGAAAGCGATCGCATAGACCCAGAGGTCTGGGACGTCTGTGAGACAAGCAACCTGGTGTCTGCCACAAGGTAATAAGACGAAAGAGATGGGGGTGCTGGGCTGGGGCAAGGCGTGTGCTCACCTGCCGCAGAGTCAGAGATCTGGGGGACAGAAAAAACAGAACATGTAGGTCTCGGGTGGACCCTGGTTCCAACAAGCTGCCTGGGAGAAAACGGACCCAACACTATCAAGGAAACATGAATACAGACTGAGTATCAGGTGGTGCCAGTGAACTGCTGTGAACCTTCCTGGGCAATGACGGTGCTGGAGTGATGTACGAAAATATCCATATTCTTTAGAGGTACACAAGAAACACGCTGAAGTGAAATGACATGAGGTCTAAGGTTTAGTAACAAGGAAGAAAGGACGGGAGGGAGGGAGGGAGGGAGAGAAAGAAACAGAAAGAAAAAAGATAAATGAAGCAAAGATGGCACAGTTTGGACAGTTACTCAATCTGGGAGACGAAAACATGGGGTTACCTACGTTATTCTTTTTTTATGTTTTTTTAATTTTATTTTTGAGGGGGGGGGGAGAGGGAGAGGGAGAGGGAGAGGGAGAGGGAGAGGGAGGGAGGGAGGGGCTGAGAGAGACACACACAGAATCCGAAGCAGACTCCAGGCTCCAAGCCATCAGCACAGAGCCTGATGTGGGGCTCAAACTCACGGACTTGTGAGATCATGACCCGAGCCGAAGTCGGACGCCCAAACGACTGAGCCACCCAGGTGCCCCTACCTACGTTATTCTTTATACTTGTGTTTATTTTGAAAGTTTTCATAATAAATGTTACTGGTTTTCAACACTGACAGCACCAAGTTCACTGCACATACACTAGCCAAAAAACTATATAATTTCACACATCAAACAAATCTTTATTATCTTGAAATACCACAGAGTCATCTGTCTGTGAAAGTTCAGGGTTTCCTGAAGAGTTTAAAACAGAAAACATTCCTATTTCATTATGTGAATGAATGCTCTCGAACTTTTGAGAATACCCCTTAGCAAAGAATAGATAATACTGAACTCCACTTCCCAATAATATCTACAAAATATCACCAAAACTAATGAGGGAATACTCACTGAAACTCACTGTTGGCAGAAGAGAAATAAAGTTGACCAGCATTAAAAACAGACATCAAACACTGCCAGGACACTTGAAACAACTTTAAAATGATTACCTCTAGGGGACAGGGGCAAGGGGGAGTGCTGTGAGCAGAGACGGGTATGACCCCAAAATTTCTCAGTGAGTACTTTTTAAAGTTGTGGTGACTTTTTGAACCATACGAATGTACAGCCTGTTCCAAAATCACATGTAAATTTTAAATAAAATAACTGTATATATACTTTTCACAATTTAAAGAGTGACTTTTCAGGGCGCCTGGATGGCTCAGTGGGTTGTGCGTCTGACTTGGGTTCAGGTCATGATCTCGCGGTTCATGGGTTCGAGACTCGTGTCGGGCTCTGTGCTGACAGCTCGGAGCCTGGAGCCTGCTTCGGATTCTGTGTCTCCCTCTCTCTCTGCTCCTTTCCCGCTTACCCTCTGTCTCTCTCTGCCTCAAAAATAAATAAATGTTTTTAAAAGTTGTGTAAAGAATGACTTTTCCTGTGCCGTGAAGACTCCAACACTAAAACTTGAAAAAGAAAATTAAGATTTTTCTGTGCTCTTTAAGATTTCCATCGGTCACTCATGCCTCTATTTTCCAGGACCAACCCTGGGTGGTTTGAAAACACGTCAATTTCTCACCTCACTTGTAATAGGTTCTTTCTTTAGGCGAACATTTAAGAAACTTGAAAGGAATCTGAACATAAAAGCAAAAAAAGAAAGGTCCCAGGGGTTAACTTGAAGAAAAACTCAAACCAAGGAAAGCCTTCTATTTTTTGTTTCGTGTCAAACCACACATTTATTTAAGTCTTTACTTGAAAGCAGAGGAATTTAACAAGGATTTAGCAGTCCTCGCGTCATTCCGTCCTTCCAACCTCCAATCCAAACCGGTCTGTTTTCGCTTTCTTTTCTCATCCATGACCTGTGCCTCTCAGCCTACTCTTGCCAATCAAGATTACTGAAATCTCAAGCCACAACTCAATCGTTTGCCTTTTAAGCTACTGAAAATCGATGTTTAAACCCCCCGATTCTTACGATCCCATCTGAAGCATTTCGGCATCCCTTTTCTTGCTTCTTTGAACGGAGTTAAGAGCCCAACGCATGACCTAGTATGGACACTTGAAGTAAAATCAGTAAAGCCCCTGGTGGAGACCAGGTAGGTTATACTGTGTTCCTGGAAGAGCTGGCGATTTCTTAACTCTAAGAACCAATAAGCCCGGTGGAAACTTCTGCCAACAAACGAGCACCATGAAGACCTCCCAGAGGGTAACCCGCTTCCAACAAATCTGGTAGATGAAAAAAGCCATTCACGAATATACGATATGATATTCTCTTTACAACTGGATTGCTTTTAATAAGGATTTCCGAGTACTGCTTTGGACACAGTCTTGAACAGTGGCTATTCGCCAATAATGCATTTGTCGAGAGTCCAGGGTGCCTATTTCACACGTAACCACAAATGGAAAAAATAAGACAAACTTTGTTCTTAAGAGCGTTAAGGTATGGTTGACAAGACGTGTTGAACACGGGGGACCAAAGGAACACGTCGTTAAAGGTCAAGGGTGCCGCGTGGAGGCTGGGAAGTATGGTGGTGACGGGAAGCGCAGAGGCTGTGGCAGACCCGGAGGGGTCGTGGACTCTTGGCGAAATTTCACAAGTGAGACAGCAAAGGAAGGCAAAGGGAACACTATTAGCTGCCAGACACAGGCTCTGTCTGAGACACAAAGGGATCTAAGTGCGAGACGCAGGGTTTCGTCTGGCCGAGGAAAACTGTGAAGGAAGAGGATGGTGGGAAAGACCAGAAGGGCAGGCCATACCCAGCAAATAACCGTGGGTGTGCACATATTCGTTGTTAAAGAAAAGCGGGCTGTGTGTGACCGGACGGATCCTAGAGGCCATGAATGACGGCTGCAATTCTATTTTGAAGGCAGTAGCCTTCAAGAGGCTGTGGCCTTCAAGAGGAAAGCGACCCGAGGTGAGCTGTCCTGCCCGCCAGACACGGGGTTTCCTCCTCCCTGGACAGAGCGATGCTCTGGGAAGCAGGGGCGAGGTGCGCTTCCCTGTCCCTGTGTCCCTTCTCTATCCTTAAAAGCTTGTCTGATGAGCATTCTACAACTAATTCGACATATTCATTACACTTGAGACGAGTGTTTTCTTAGAGGAGACTTCGGAGGGAAGGGACCACTCCTTCGAAAGATTTTAAAGAACACGTAAAAAGCATCTCTTAGAGCAGGTCATCCTCTAGAAGAGTGTCCCCAGAAGGCCAATTCCATATAATCAGGTTATTTTAGTACTCATAATGGCAACATTATCTCATTTCATCCTGACCTACAAAGTAGGGACTGTCATAACCCCCATTTTGTAGATACCCTTGCTGAGAGGCTTAGAGAGGACGAGGAACTTTCTTTCCAAAGCTCATGGATACCTCATTAGCGGTGGAGCCAGGACTCACACAGGCCCCCCCAGACGTCAGGGGACATACTCCAGACCACACTGCCATGCTGCCTGGGGTGCTGCCACTCAACAAGTGCCCCGTGTGGACGGTAACCCCCGTCTCTGTGGCCAGTCCAGAGGACAGAGAACTCCCAATCTATCTGTGGGCTCAGAGATCCCTAAGGACTGACTCCAGAGTCAGTCAGCAACACAAAGACTTCGCAGTATTGTACTTTCGGTAAAAACGGAGAAGAGAAAGTCACCACCTTTTATTCAGTATCTTTTATTTAAGATTACTATCAAACTTCTCAGGGATCTCCTACTCCTAATTAATGCTTATACTTTATAATTGATGATGTCTTTCCAAGTCTTCAAATATTCACAAGTAATTTCCACAGAACCACCACCTGGGCATCCTACACTTAAAGAGTAAAGCTAAATAACAAATAAAAATCACAGAGCAAAACCCGGGAAGAAACAAACACATCTAATTTACATCACTTTCCACGAACAAAAAATTTTAAAAATCTTATATAGCCATGGAAAGCATTAACAAAAAAAAAAAAAATTAGTGTTCCCTTACAAATAACCAAACCAAATCTCTCTTTGAAAAAGTTTTAGAAGAGAAATGATATGTTTTCTGTAACGATAAGGAGCAAGGTCTGAAGTTCCACAGCCATAAAACGCAGCTGTGGAATGACTACATTGAGCTATAGCATATTCTGGGCACTCGCTGTGTATCATAATCAAATGATTGCAGATTTTGAATGACAGCTTATGTGCTTCCACAGAGAAGGAGGCCTGTGCTGAGTCTGAAATATATGTATAAAAAAACAGTAGCTGACGAAGTATTAGGAGACAATCTGCTTTGTAAGTAAGACTTGAATAATGCAGAGGAACAGAAAGACTTTAGAGCTGAATACCAATCAAACTTAAGTATATTATTATCATGATGTATGCCAACATGCTTTAACGGAGAAAAAGGCACAAAACTTATTTTCATCCACTACCTAAATCAATCTTAACTCTCGTGGTTAAAGCTGAGCAGCTCAAGGAGCTGTAAGAGAAAAATGTTAAAAATCTGTTGAAGGGTAGGATTTGGAGGTTTTCAAAAGTTCCTATTTTGCATATACAAAGTTGCTTGGGACATAAACATTTCTAAACGTGCTCACTTTGTTTTTTGGGTTTTCTCGTTTTGTTTTGTTTTTAGATGTGTTCACTTTGAACAGCCCTCCATATTTCTTGGGTTTACATGCAAATATAAAAATGACAGAAATAGGGTGTATTTAGGGGGGAAAACAAACATACCCACTAGTTTGCCATTATATAATCAAAGAGGAGACTACGGAACTGGAGGAGGACTTAAATCAAGTTAACTGTCCTAAATCTTAATTTCACATGTATCCTTCCAGATGTGCTAATAATATGTTGACAATATGTTCAAATAAAAATGAGGAAACCTAAGAAAACCGTATGTCACCATCCCCAGTACCACTCTATTCCTTCCTTAGTTCAACACATATTTGCCGAGAACCCATCCCGGGCCAGACACGAGCGACAATCAAACTTCCAGCCCCCGAAACACTCCATCTACTAAGAAAACCTGGAAGCTACTCCCAGGAAGAAGCCAGATTCTAGACACCACACAGAGATATTTAAAAGTTTTAAACCAGGAAGTGACCCGAGCCATACAAGTATAGGCTTCGGAGGAAGGGTAGACAATACTAAGGCTGAGAGCGCAGGTGTTAAACCAGACGAAGAATGTGCGGGCAAATGTTGGCAAAGGCCAGGGCAGGGCGCGGACTTGAGCGTATACGGGCTTCTAATGCGGGCAACTGAGTGAGGAGATTACTCACATTGCACGATTACTGTACAAAGTGCTCAATAAACAGTTTCTTTCCTCCTTCTCATTTATAAGGATTTCTCAAAACAAAACAAAACAAAACAAAACAAAACAAAACAACTTACCTCTCTGCACGAATCACACCGCTGTAGTAGGGGGGATCCCAAGGCATTAATTCCTACAATGGAAAAATCCATTGCTATGAAAATTATTGACTACTTCGCAATTGTTACCAAGAATTTAGCCAGCTTATAAGATGTAAACCATTATATCAGGTAAGTTTTTTAAAGACCCTAAAAATGCCCACCTCTTTATTTTGACTTCCCTATAATCAAGGAGTACAAAGGCATAAAAAAAAACAATGTCCCAGAATTTGGGGGGGAAAGTAAATAATGTACAATGTCAACTTATAAAAGTCGACATTAATAGATTAAATTAGCCATGTTGAAATTTTTCCCAACATGTAACCCACGTATTTATCCATAAAACATACTGCAGGTAAGATTAGGGCTCTAAAGGTAAGATTAGAGTTCTTTCTAAATCTAAGCAGGAAGCTTAGGGTGGATCCCCAAAAAGAAAGCAACAATTTCAAGTGTAACGAAGGGAGAATTAACTCTAATCGTGGCAAAGAAAATATGTCATAAAGAAGCATTGTCCTAATAGTTGGTTTTGACAACTGGTACAGAATACTGACGGGGAAAAAAAGCCTGAATCCCTGGAAGATCATCCTCCCCACAAACTGTCCAGGTGACAGGAGTGACTAACGGCCCAGGCTGTGAAGTCAGATTGCCTGGGCTCAAGTGTTCAATCCACATTACTGCACAATGTTGGAAGAGTCATTTCTTAAATGTTTACTTTTGAGAGAGAGAGAGAGAGACAGCGCGCAAGCAGGGGAGGGGCAGAGAGAGAGGGAGGGAGACACAGAATCCGAAGCAGGCTCCAGGCTCCGAGCTGTCAGCCCAGAGCCCGACGCGGGGCCCGAACCCACGAACCGCGAGATCATGACCTGAGCCGAAGTCGGACGCTCAACCGACTGAGCCACCCAAGGTGCCCCTGGAAGAGTTATTTCTGCTCGCCAATGCTTTCCCATCTCCCCTCTACATGACCTGATTGCACCGCCCTGAACCCTGAGCCCGCCTCCTGCGACTCTTGCCCTCCCTCACTGCACTGGTCTCCTCCCCGTTTTCCAAGCACAACGGGCAGCTGCTCTCTCTGCTGAGAAGGCTCTGCCCTACGTGACGTGTGCGGGACACTGCCTCGTTTCTCCCAAGGCTCTGCTCAAGTGTCTTCTTACACGAGAAGTCTTCCCGGAGTCAGCTAAGCATCTGACTCTTGATTTCAGCTAAGGTCATGATCCTGTGATTCGTGATTTCAGGCTCTGCGCTGACGGTGTGGAACCTACTTGAGATTCCCCCCACCCTCTCTCTTCCCCACCCTCCTCACTGTCTCTCTCTTGAAAGTAAATAAACATTAAAAAAAGGAATAGGAGGGGCGTCTGGGTGGCTCAGTCAGTGCTGACAGCTCAGAGCCTGGAGCCTGTTTCAGATTCTGTCTGTCTGTCTGTCTCTCTCTCTCTCTCTCTCTGCTTCTCCCTGGCTCTCACTGTCTCTCTCTCTCAAAAATAAGCAAACATTCAAAAAAATTAAAAAAAAAAAAAAAAAAAGGAATAGGAAGGTGAATCTGAGAATTACAGAAAACCACAGAAAAATCTTAAACAAGAGAGTGACGAGGTCAGATCTGCTTTTTGGCAAAACCCCTCTAATGGCAAGTCATTCATTCATTCATTCATATTTCAAATAAGTGTTGAGTACCTACCCTATGTCTCACACTTAGCACATTGCTAAGCAGTCCAAATCAGGAGCCAGAACCAAAGGCTAGAAAAGTAGTTCAGCAACTACAACTATGGTCTGGGTGAGAAGGAAGAATGACCTCAACCAGGACTGTGGCCATGGGCGTGGAGAGGAGAGAACAGAGTTCTCTGGAAGGTAGAATCCACAGGATTTGGTAAATGATTATATGTGGGCAGAGAGGGGAAAGAGATAAATAACCCGAAGGGCTTGTTGGAACAGGACTGTAGGGCTAGAGATACAGCACGTCTCATGTGGGACTGGAGAGTTTGTATTTCTAACAGGTTCCAGATGCTGCTGCTGCTTCTGATCCAGGGAACACACTTTGAGAACTACTGGCCTGGAGCAAATCCAGGTTCTGGCCACGGTTGCAGGGTGAAGCGTGGTACCGTTCACGACGAGATCAGGCATTTCACAAATATCTAGAGAATCACCTGCATACCAAATGTCTAGAGAGGATAGTTTCATATTAGCTTATAATAAAGGAGATTCTGACGATGTATTTTATCTTTTCTATTTCTATATTCACCAAAATAAATTCTGGCCTATACCTAGCTTCCTAAGTGGCTCTACCTACCAAGCCAAAGTTGCAGATGACTGACCCTAGCTACTTTGCTAGACAGCTCCTACCATAAATTAACAAACCGACATGCTACTCTTGAAACTGGTGAATTTGGTAGCATTAATCTATTTCTTAGTGGCTGTATCTGAGAAACTGGAAGATAGTTTCTAAATCTGCAAGGCTCATTTCCCCTAGATGTTCTCTAGGACTTTGGCTCTAGCGGCCAGCACCAAAATCAAGAACTGCCAACGACAGGACCTATAAGAGAATAAGGCAGACAACCAGTAACCCAGTAAACGCCCTTGAACCAAATGAGAGCGAGGGTCCTAACACCTGGAATCCCATCACTTTTGGGGGCACACCATCACTTGGGCATCCTTCTGGACATAAAGACACTTAAGTCTGTACTATAAGATCATGCAATCGTTTAATCTTATGACTGAAAACACCACCTAAGTGTTTTAAGATGGTGTATCTTTTGAAGTCCGCATCGATCTATTTAATTGAGCTCCAGAAGTTAGCAAATAAAAAAGTAAACTGTAATGTTAACACTGATGGTTAAATTGCCACCTGCCAGATCAGTCCTCCACTGAGCTTCCTTAAAGGCTGCTTCAAACGGAGAAGCCCACTTTCCGGAGAATAGAAGCAGCCTTCACACGGGTATATATGAACATACATAGTTAATATACGTTTATAGGTGTGTGTACATGTATGAGTGTGTGTGTGTGTGTGTGTGTGTGTGTCTTCTATCAACTAACCAACAAAAATACTGGATTGCCGAGAAATGTCAGATTCAGACGTATGGATCAAGTATTTCAATACTTTATTCACCAAACCCGAGAATCAGAACCAAGTCCAGGGATAACAAACAAGACTATATGTACCTTCAGCATATAACAAGAAAGTTCTAGAGTCAAAAGATAAGGACCCCAGCTGATAGACTGTTTACATTATAATAAAAATATTCCGCGGTGCCTGGGTTGATCAGTCAGTTAAGCGTCCGACTGGACCTTAGGTCATGATCTCACGGTTCGTGAGTTTGAGCCCGCATCAGGCTCCGTGCTGACAGCTCGGAGCCTGGAGCCTGCTTCGGATTCTGTGTCTCCCTCTCTGCCCCTTCCCCGCTCATGCTCTGTCTCTCTCTCTCTCTCAAAAAATAAACATTAAAAAAAATATGTAAAAGTGTCACTTACAGAATTTCGAGGATTTAGTTTCATTTTCATCCCTCGTATCATCTCAAAGTCTCTTATAGTTCTGTAAAACAAGTGTATTAGGACAAAATTTTAATAATTACATTAATAATTTTGTTTCTGTACCTTTCCGATATTCATGATAAAATCAGAAGTAATTTGTAGTGCAAATGGAAGCCAGTATTAATCCACATTTTACCTGTGTTAAGAGGGATGTCAATATATCATTAGTAAATTACTGCCATTTCTACCTTAAAAACATCCTAGCAGACAGATAAAGGTTTTGATAGTATTAAAGCCTGGGAAAATGAGCAATGTTACACAAACATGCAAAGTATTCACCAGAAAACTTAAAATAACTGCTTTTTGCTACACATTAAGAAGGTAAGAGACTAACAAACAACTTTCTACAAGAAAAAACATGAAC
This sequence comes from Prionailurus viverrinus, assembly GCF_022837055.1. Classification (NCBI taxonomy): domain Eukaryota; kingdom Metazoa; phylum Chordata; class Mammalia; order Carnivora; family Felidae; genus Prionailurus; species Prionailurus viverrinus. The sequence goes on from NC_062561.1 coordinate 4,441,610, forward strand.
AGAGATTATATTTAAGATTTCCATTCATATTTTTTCCCCAAAGAAAACTCGAGCTGGGCAATAATCAAATATGTGCTTAAAATTATAGAATATGAAGTTTCTGTTAGAATTAACACCTATATATATCCATAAAAATCGGAAGATATGTTTGCTCAAAATACAATCTATAGCTACAGAGAAGGGAAGAAAGAATACTAACACTTTCCTAATAAAGCAGAGTATATTCTCAACTAACCGCATAATTAATACTTCCTTTTCATTCTATCAAAGCCACAGTGATTCACTGGATTAAAAGAAAATTTTAGAATTTAAAATATAATCCAAGTTAGAGAGGACTGGGTGCTAAGGAGTGAATTTATAATAATAGAAAACGGAAATCTGAGATAAATTCAACGTGTTGGTGGTCAAAAGGCAAAGGAAATTCCAGGCAGCATAATAAGGCAGCCGCGACATGCCTCCTTCTGGAACCGTCGGTCTCTGAAGGCTGCCGGAGTGTGGCCTCTCAACAAAGCACGAGAGAAGCACCGGCAAAGGACAAGTGGCACGATCAAGAATGGAAGGCAGGGCCACAACAAAGGAACTCAGATGGGGAGGCAGGTCATTCTTAAGATCAAAAACACAGCTCAATCTACCACATCCATGAGCCATGTACATTTAGGCCAAAAGAAGAGAAACACGACTTTATGAGCTTGTAATATTGGTGGCAGGAGTCGAAAATATCTAGTTCCAAAAAGGTTTGGGAAACATTTTTTAATTGCACATCAACGATGGGTTCCTAAGACAATGAACTGGTTAATCAGAGGGGACAGCCGAAGTTTTCAAGACTGTCACCTTGGGAAGACTAGCTATGTGCTTTCAAAGTATTCCTCATCGTTAATCCAACCTTCCGACTCGGCCATAGATCTGACTCGATATTCCCACACTTACATTCTTAATAGGTCACCTTCAAATTTTTTATAAATTTATATAAAGGCGCCTGGGTGGCTCGGTCGGTTAAGCGTCCGACTTTGGCGCAGGTCGCGATCTCACAGTTCATGGGTTCGAGCCCCACATCGGGCTCTCTGCCGACAGCTCAGAGCCTGGAGCCTGTTCCAGATTCTGTCTGTGTGTCTCTCTCTCTCTGCCCCTCTCCTGCGTACGCCCTGTCTCTCTCTGTCTCTCAAAAATGAATAAAATGAATTTTAAAAAAATGAAAAAGAAGAAAAACCTACACGATACACATCTGAGGAATAGTACGAAAACTAACCTTTCAGAAAGTTTTCCTGATAGCTTCTCCAGGAACTGCATGGCCGTCTCTAAAATGAAATCCAAAAGGAAATGCCTTTAATTACATGAAATATAATGAACATACCTGTCAAGACTAGAATGTAATAGTCACAATCTATACACTGTAATGCCCTTAAAGAGATCATTTTCAAATGCCCTCAAAGAGATACGTCGGGGTTGCTAACATATCCTAGGCATAAGTATTTCCAAATACTGATGATCAGTTTATCAGAAAACAAATTTAACGAACATAGTAGTAATCCAAACCCTTCGATTATACCCCAGAGGAAGGAGGGAAGGGGGAGGTTAAAAAAAAAGAATCCAAATTTTCAATGTGTTTCTATCTACTCATATGTGTAAGAGAAAAAATACGTTTCTTAGACCTGCTTAATTTTGCCCGAGTTTCAAAAAAATACCAGACTCTGATTTGTTCATAAAAATCAGTGTAATTGTGAAGCATGAGTCACTAAAAATTAGATTTTAAAAATCAATGCTTTTCCGGAGAGCTATATTTCTTTTTTATATATAGCTGCAGAATAATCTATTCAGGATCAACACCAAAAGAAAATAAACAAAATTAGAACCTTAGAAATTTAAGCTCCGCTAGGATTTTTTTTTAATCACTTAAAGACTTCAGCCATAGTCATTATAGACTACAAACTCATAAAGGCAATTATGGTACAACTGTCATTATTTCCCATGACGGGAAATTTTTCGTGTGTACTTTTGAATTTGCCACTTTCCGCCACTGATTTATGTGTAGAGTTCTCACATGCGTTTTAGAGTTTGCCACAAACACTGTTTTTATATTTTCCAGATGATCTTGTATATGGTTTTAAGTTTCTCACCGTCTCCAATTTATCTCCTTTCTGAGTAAAATAAAAGCCCGAGAAAAGAACGGAGGTTAACCTAAACCAAGAAGCTCTGGGGTTTCTTGCCACTATCGATATTTAACAGGCCTTGTAAACAGTAATCTTGGAAACACTGCCCCATGTGCCATATTAAATGGTATTAGGCCTTTTGGGAAAAAAACATTATTTCATTAAAAATGAAAGCTTATTTTAGGATATCATACCAGCTGCCACAGAGAAGTATGTTCAAGTAAGTCTGTGCATGCTTTTATTTCTAAGTGAGATTTTTACTCACTTTCACCCATTTTTGTTTTTCTAGCTATCTTACATGTGAAAGATCTACCTCAATCTACCTGGAAAACTGTCATATTGAAAAGAATGAGGGGCACCCGGGGAGCTCGGATAAGCATCTGACTTCAGCTCAGGTCATGATCTCACGGTTCGTGGGTTCGAGCCCCGTGTCAGGCTCTGTGCTGACAGCTCAGAGCCTGGAGCCTGCTTTGGATTCTGTGTCTCCCTCTCTCTCTGCCCCTCCCCCACTCATGCTCTGTCTCTCTCTGTCTCAAAAATAAACAAACATTAAGAAATAAAAACAGGGGCGCCTGGGTGGCGCAGTCGGTTAAGCGTCCGACTTCAGCCAGGTCGCGATCTCGCGGTCCATGAGTTCGAGCCCCGTGTCGGGCTCTGGGCTGATGGCTCAGAGCCTGGAGCCTGTTTCCGATTCTGTGTCTCCCTCTCTCTCTGCCCCTCCCCCGTTCATGCTCTGTCTCTCTCTGTCCCAAAAATAAATAAACGTTGAAAAAAAAAATTAAAAAAAAAAAGAAATAAAAACAATAAAAACAATAAAAATAGAATAGAATAGAATAGAATAAAAAAATAAAATAAAATAAAATAAAATAAAATTAAATTAAATTAAATTAAATTAAATTAAATTAAATTAAATTAAAAAATGAGTTTGAAAGCCCCTGAAAACAAATAAATGCCTCACTGGAAAATTATTTCCTAATTCACCTGCCATATGAGTGCCCACCTTAACCTTGGTTTATATCCCTTCCCACCTCCTTCTCTCTGCTGAAAGTTCACCATTTCTTCACCACCGATTTCCAGTTTCACCTCCCTCATAAAACCCTCAACAACTACAGAGCATCTGACAAACTTCCCGAACTCCTAAAATCCTCTAGCATTGTTCTGTCTATACTTACCACTCGTTTGGCACTGAAAAGACACTGACCTGCGTTACTGTTTATATTTAGATCACTGAGCTCCCCAACTAAATTTTAAATTCCTTAAGGACACAAACTCATATCCTCTGTGGCTCTGTGCACAACAGCCCAACTCTAACATACGACCATGCTAACCACCTGGCGAGCAGTGGATTTGCTCGTAATGATACCTGGCATTAGCAGCTGCAAGTCCGGTGGGTTGGAGAATCCACACTGCTCACCCCAGCAGTCAATCCTCGACCTTCTTTAGATTTCACATGTCCTCAGCATTTGAGTCAGCTGATCACTGTCCTCCCCTTAAGTCACTTCCTGGCGTGGCCTCCAGGACCACCCACTCTGTTCACTTTCCTCCTCTTTCATTGATGGTCCTTCCTGGCGGCCATGACTGGCTTTTCCTCATATCCCTGACGTCTTAAACTTGGGAGAGCCCAGAGCTCAGTCCCTGGACTTCCGTTCTTCTTCAAATGCACTCACTCCCCTGGACACCTCAGACAAACTCATGCCCTAAAATACAGACCCTAATTTATCTCTCTGGCTCAGAGCCCTCTCCTCAACTCCTGCCTGCTCAACATCACCATGTGAACACCAATTGGCACCTCAACTTAACTTGAACCAAACGAGGCCTCCAGGCCCCTCCCTCTTAGTTGACAGTAACTCACTATGTCTTTTCAGTTGATCAGCTTAAAAATCTTGGTTCCCCTTCAAAATGCTGTGTCTCTAGAATCTGATACCTCCTATGACTCCACTGCCACCACTTTGGTCAAGCCGCCATCTTTCTCATCACGATTACTGCAAAACCCCTTCTGACGGGCCTCTCCTCCACCCTTGCCTCTCTGCAGCCTATCTCGGTGTCAGCAGGACATGACCTGCCATCAAAATGTAAGACAGATCACCCTACTTCTCTGCTCAAACCCCCAAATGACTTCCCATCTCACTCGAGGAAAAGCCCTGAACACAGCTCCTCCTTGCATCTGCCTCCACCTCTTCCCGCTCCCCTCGCTCACCCCACTCGCCACTTTGCCCTTTTTGCTTCTCAGATGTGTCCAGCTACCTAGGGTCCTCTGCCCCTGCCATGCCTCCATCTGGGACTTTCTTCCCCTAAGAGCCACAGGCTTATTCCTGCACCTCCTTCAAGTCTATGCTCATTTGCCCCCCCCCCAGCCCCGTCAACTCTGTTTAAAATCCACACACATTCACATTCCTTAACCCCTTCCCCATCCAGTTTTCTCTACAGCTTGTATTAACTAATAAAATACTGTGTTCTTTACCTATTTAGGTCGGTCTTATCTCCCTTACAGAAATATAAACCGCTCCAGAGCAGGAATTTCCATCTGTGTTACACACTGATTTATTTCTAGGGCCTACAATAATATCTGACACATCGTGGGCACTCGGTAAATACTTGTCAAATCAATAGCTGATGACAGAGAACGAAGATGATGCCTTTTATACATCTGTTTGGTCTCAAACAGCCTACAAAGACCACACACTTAGGGCATGGGTTTAGGGTTCAGGCCTGACACTTTTTGGCACAATAACTAACCCTGGGTTCCTATCCTATAAAGTGGATACGAACATCTACCTCACAGGGCTGTGGAGGCACTGAATAATGGCCCAGAGTAAGCATCATACTATTATCACAGCCGACCCTTGAACAACACGGGTTTGAACTGTGTGGGTGCACTTACACATGGATAGTTTTCAACAGATACAGTATAGTACTATAAACGTACTTTCTCTTATGATGTTCTTACTAACATTTTTCCTCCGGTTTACTTTATTATAATACAGTACATAACGTACCAAATACGGATGACAAACCGTTTGTCATTGGTAAGGCTTCCAGTTGACAGTGGGCTGTCAGTAGTTAAGTTTTGGGGAGTCAAAAGTTACATGTGGATTTTCAACTATGCGGGGGGGGGGGGTGTAAGCACCCCTGCACTGTTCAAGGGTCAACCGTACATAAAATAATAATAAGAAAACATCCTAACAATCTGGTGACCACAATGACCACAGAAAAACATACAAATTGTCGTACGATCTATTTAGGAGCTAAATGGGGTGTAACAAATTGTTCAGAGACAAGGGCATCTAAGGGAAGTGAAAAGTGAAAAGGCTTTGTGAAAGAGGTGGGTTTGGGGCTGAACACTGAAAACCGTATAGGATTTGAACAGACAGACTGGGACGGGGGAGCTGTTCCCATGCAGGGAACGACATGAGCAAAGGGGGGAGTGAGATGTGCCTATGGCTTCACAGAGAGCCTCGAAGGGTCAAGGGAGACGGCTGCTTGCAAAAGAAATGGCCATTTTTAAGAACACTTTGGAGAAGACAGGAACATACTAGAGAGAGAAGGAATACGCACGGAAGGAATAAAGACAGAACAGAATCAACGATGTGATCTTCCGCCCACACAGAGTTCATTTCCAGCGTTCCCTCTCAACCCGTGAAGGGCACGTCCGCCCAGATGCTCAACCGGAAACCGAGGGTAGCCGGCACACCGTGTCCTCCTCCCTCTCAACCCACCACCAAGTCTTGGAGGTTCCAGCTCCGACAGGGATCTTGAACTGAACAGTTCCAGCATCACAACTTCCCTGCTCCTGACCCTGTGTGAACTATCACGGCAATTTAATTTGCCTTTGAACAAACCTACCATATACGCTTATATTTGTACTACCGTGTAACATTTCCTTTATATACCATAAATCATAAAGAGCTCAGCAGAGCACAAGGCAAGACTTTCACAAACCCCAGGATGCTTCTTCCCACCTTCCCATCCAGCACTCTTCTCTCTGAAAAGGAGGTTCATATACCCACATGCCTTTATAGTCCTGGCCTATATTCAACCTTGTCTTCAGCAGACACATTGATCTTTCCCCTCCTCTCATCCTAATCCTAACTGACGTGGTTCGGTTGAACACAGAAACCGGCTGACTTAAAATGAACAGAATTTAAATTAGCATCAATGAAAATTTAAGTATGACTTCACTCTCGACGTGCACAAGAAATAAACTACCTCGGATGGAGAGAATATATTTCCCATTACTGGCTCTATTTAAAGGTCAGGTCTATCTAAACAGGCAGAAAATCTCAATAAGTGGGGCTCTGAGGATATTAAAAGAGAATGCTAATTTAAAGCCACGTAAAATCAGAAGTTGAGTTTTGCGAAAATCCTGTTTTAAAAAGCTGGGTAAACGAGCTTACCTGGACTTTGGGCTATTGTTCCTTGGAGGGCTCTGTGGGAGTACGTGGAGTACCCCACTAACTTTGCCAGCAGGTCTCGGTTGCTGAGCAATTCCTCCAAACATCTCAACTGACCAGCATTGGGATAAAGAAAAATTTTATAAGCGGCTTCTCGCACCTACATTTAAAATGCAAACGGTAGAAGGTATATAATAAGTACCATGACACGGAGGCCCACGCAATAAAAATATAGGCTAACTCTCACCCCCTCTGTTCTACAGGTGATCACTACTTTAAAATGAAAGTAAGGGATGGGCCACCTGGGTGGCTCAGTCGGTTAAGCGTCCGACTTCGGCTCAGGTCATGATCTCATGGCTCGTGAGTTCAAGCCCCGAGTCGGGCTCTGTGCTGACAGCTCGGAGCTGGGAGCCTGCTTTGGATTCTGTATCTCCCTCTCTCTCTCTCTCTGCCCCTCCCCAACTTGTACTCACATGTGCTCTCTCTCTCTCTCTCTTTCGCTCAAAAATAAACATTAAAAAAAAATAATAAATAGGGTTTACACAGAGTGAATAAAGCTTTTAGATTCAGAAACTAGCATGGGGTACAAACACATACTTGACTGGAGTTCTCGGTTATGGGGTCTGGGGGGACATACCCAACCATACCCAATTTTACCCAACACACGTGCTATAAAGCACCTTTAACCAGGTAAAGACTACAGGCAGTAAGAATCTGGGTAGTCTAGAATGTAATTGTTATATATTTCTTTATCGTACTTTAAAAATGAGGAGTTCTCGGGGTCCCTGGGTGGCTCAGTCGGTTGAGCGTCTGACTTCGGCTCAGGTCATGATCTCACAGCTCGTGAGTTCGAGCCCCGCGTCGGGCTCTGTATGGACAGCTCAGAGCCTGGAGCCTGCTTCTGCTTCTGTGTCTCCCTCTCTCTCTGCCCCTAACCCACTTGCATTCTGTCTCTGTCTCTCTCAAAAATAAATAAACATTTAGGAAAAAAAAATTTTTTTTAATAAAAAAAAATTTAAATGAGGAGTTCTTTATGAGATGAATAATTAAAACCATTTTCACATTCAAAGCATTTACAGAATTAATAATCCCACAGTCCAATTTTAGGGCTTAGTAACATTCAGCCATTTTTAAAGGTATAATTACATTATCACTGAATTTTGGGTTCAAACGGTAGCAAACACAGATGAGACCTAGACTATAAAGCGAGGGGAACACACATACCAAGTCATCTGGAGATTCTGCGTGTAGACCATCAACTATCACGTGATTTCCAGCGACTACAAAGTTTTGATGAATGTGTTCTGGCAAGAGATGCTTCTCAATCTTGTTGGGAAGGTTAGTTCCCGTGAGAAATGTATTACTCAAATCCAAGATTTTAACATTCAGGTCCACTGCTCTCTTACGCTACATGCGGAGGGAGTAAAAGTTATTTAAAGGCATTTAAAGTAGTATTTCACAACTGACTTAACAGACCATCTATTAAGACAGTAAAGCAACATATTGAATAAGACACTAAATATATTAAATGAAATGAATATTAAGTATATTGCTTGTGCCATAAATATATAATAATATACTACGAACTATGTGAATTCTATTTTTGATATGTATTTAATATCTTAACAAAATGATTATTCTATGGTTTCTATAGTGTTTCTATGCTTAATATTTACGTATGTTCTAGAGCTCTGTTATGCCTAGGTTATATAATCTTTGAAATTAACAACATTGAGAGGTACACAATCCTTCCCTATCCCCCCAAAAACCTCTTAGTTAAGCGAATAGAGAATAGCAGGTAGTTGAATCTAATCAATATGATACTTATAAGTGTTTGTGGGCTAAAAAGAGTATTTGAAGGACACATTTGAAAACATCCTCGATCCCAAAAGATTAGACAGAAAGGTCAAAGGGAAGGAAAGGAATTACTGTAAGTCTTCACAAGAGCGTGACGAGCATGCAGAGGGGGACACACGTTAGCAGTTCTGCCTCTGCACACGCTTGATTAGCTAGAGAAGGCCAGCTAGAGAAGGGGGGGGGGGGGGCAGAGCCAGACGGAGCCTGCAGGGCCGACTGTATCTTCCGGCTCCGTGCCTGGCACCCGTCAGCCCGCCGAGCCCCTGACCATGATATTAGATGGTGTTGGCACACCTACGTGGGGTTTTTTCTTGCAGTCATGCCTTGAGGGTATACAATCCCCTAAGAAAGCATGTATTAGCCGAGGGGTGACACAGATGTTTTGAATGAAACCTAACTACAGTGCACATAATCAGCCAGCTCTACTGGAGGGCGAGGATGAATTTGCAGTTATTGTTACTAGGAAACTAGACGGGCATCTGGACCTGTGAAAGGCTTCGGGTGAAATCAGATGCACGTCTTTCTGGGAAGGGGGTCAGTAGCTGTCAGCACATTCTGAACTGTACTATGACCCAAAAACATGGTTAAGCAGCACTAATTTTTTTTTAAAGGTATTTAAGAGGGGCGCCTGGGTGGCTCAATTGGTCGGGCTTCCAACTTCGGCTCAGGTCGTGATCTCGCCACTTGTGAGTTCGAGCCCCGCGTCGGGCTCTGTGCTGACAGCTCAGGGCCTGGAACCTGCTTCGGATTCTGTGTCTCCCTCTTTCTCTCTACCCCTCTCCCACTCATGCTCTGTCTCTCTCTTCTCAAAAATAAATAAAAACATTTAAAAAAATTTTTTAAAAGGTATTTTAGATGGTGATGTACACTTGATAAGATGCTGGGGAAAAAATTAAGTATATGTTAATAACCAAAAATTCTACAATATAGAAAGTTCAAACTTCGTGGGAAAACTGAGTTTTCAGATACTTCAAGGTCTTTATTAGTCCAGATTTCCTGTTGCCTATTTTGTTTCTACTATGACCATTTATCACCACCTAATGGTAATCATTGGAATAACCCAAAAAGGCAAAAGATGGGGAATAGCACTACAGTTCCAAAATGTTCCACAAAACCTTGACTATGAAAAAACAAAGTGATGAGATTATTTCAAAGAATTTACCACCTGTTAAAGTCCCCCTGGAATTAAAAACTGGGTTTCCTTCCTGCCCTCACCAATTTTCTAGGCATAGCATTTCATCACTCTGGGATAAAGATGCAGTCTCCGCGCTTCTAAGAATTCTAGGAGATTGTTGTGCTAAGTTATCAAATGATTGCTAAAAATATATATACATCCATTAATTTTAAACTTTTCAATTATATTCATGCAAGACCTTTACAATAAGAAATAACGTGCGAAGAATACAGAAAAAAATATACAGGCCTTTATAATCTGTACATTAGGTTGGTGGGTTTCTTTCAAGATCTCTTTTAAAAAGGGTAACGTGTCTCCTCTTACCTGTCTTAGTGGCGCACCTTTGAGAACAGACAGAAATTATAAGAGAGGAATTCAGCAGGTTTACTTGACTTGCATGCTTAATGCTCACGAGTTCCCAGGGAGTTACGTGCCGGGCGGGGGGCAGCTACCCTTGTAAGAACACTCAAGACGTAAAAGCAGCAAGTTCAATGCTGGCAAAACTGACCTTGACCTGACACCCAACGCTTCTGGGTACAGTTTCGAAAACATGGTTCCTGAAGATTACATAAAATAATAAGACTGTTCACCTACTTTCTCTACCAGGAACGACAGTATTCTCCACTATCTTCCTTCTGAATATCAGACCTGATTAGTATTAGCTAGTATTATTATGATTCCCATACAGTCGTTCAATATTTGCTGAGGCCAAAACTGGAAAAAAACATGACCCGTGTTCTTGGTCCTTGAGAAGCCTGTAATTTAGACAAGTAACGCACAGGAACCGCTTCGAGAAAAGGCAGGAAGAGGTAAATGCCATGTGCATGAAATACATAAAACGGGAGTTCAGATGAATACAAACTTTCATCTGGGGAACTGGTAAGAGCTTCGCAGACACGGTGGTCTGAGGATGAAGCCTGGGCGGGGGCTTGCGGCAGGCGGGCCGGGTGAGCAGACAGCAGGAGGAGGATGGGGACCACGCACGAAAGTGGTCCAACGGTGTCACGAGTTACGGGGGAGCACAGGGAAGGCTGGGAAAGCACCGCCACGGTCACTCTTCGTTACGTATTAGCTGCCATTGATACTTTTTCAACAGGCAATGGAGAGTGACTGAAAGGTTCTGGGCAGGACGGTAAGGATCACACCAAGACTTTAAGGAAATCACTTCAGCGTTCACAGACAGGTCAGACTGACCAGCAGACAACCCGAGCCGGGTTGGCGAGCAGGCTCTGGAGTCCGAGCCTCCTGCAGCTACTGGCCCTGTGACCCTGGGTAGATCACAGAAACTCGAGGTGCCCCCGTCCCTCATCTACAAAACGGGAGCGACAGCAAGCGCCTCAGAGAGGCTATAAAGATGTGATGAAACACACATGCTTCAAACAGCAAATGCTTAATTATCAACTGCTTAACCATCAATTATAATGAGTGTCAGCAAGACCAGGACCTTTAGGACAGCCCAGTGTGGCGATAAGGTTCAAGGTGAGCTGCCGGGGGGGGGGGGGGGGGACGACACATGCAGAAGCTCTACAGAACGATCCGAGGATTCTGTCACGAATTACGGCATGAAAGTACTGGGAACAAAAAAATGCAAAATAACCCCCAATTTTTATTTGAGTGACTCAGAGAACAGCGGACTCATTATACCAAGAAGTGGTAATAAAATCTGGCTTGAAGAGAGGCCGATTTTAAGCAACATGAATTTACAGTAGTGCCTGTCAGCCTGTCAAGACTGCTGGGAGGCATGTGTGGGCTCAGGGCTTGGTCAGGAGTCTCGTGCTGAGCCCTTAAAGCCACATAAACACATCCACGTGTTTACAAGCGGCCCCAGCATTATTCAAACCCAGCACCAATCAAAATGATGTTACCTATTGTAGATGACACATACCCTTGACCTGTACTTTCTAGAATACTCTGCCGAACTAACCTCTATTAACAGGTAAGTGGATTTGTGTTCTATTTATTAGGAGAAACATACCTACAAAAAAAAAAAAAAAGCATAACCATAATAGACTGCAGGCAAGTAGGGAGATAACTGTGGAGCGGGCGGATTTTCAGGGGTGGTCAGCTCGCCCCCATTCTCCCAGCCCTCATACTGAAATGAGGCATTCAAGTTTCGTAGGATATTGCGTTCTAGAAAGAGAAGTGGCCAGGGCTAGAAAATCTGGATACTAAGGATGAGAACTTGAGCAGGTCACTTTGTCCTATTTCCGGATCTGGGAAAGGAGGGGTGTTAACAATGCATAAGGTCGCTCCTGTCCCAGGGTAGACACTGTAGACCCCCTGCTTCCTGTTTCTGGAACAAAACCGTGTGGATCTGTCAAAGACGTGTGTAATGTGAACACGCGCACTCCTGTCACGTTCTTAACAACGTTCCCCGTGCGTCCACTTCCAACCTCGACCTTCACAACTCTCAGCCTTCCTGCTCACGTGCCTCTTTCCCGATATTGCCCATCTAAATGCACATCTAAAACACCCCCAGTGTCTCAAGCAAGGTCTTAATTCCAAATCGTCACGGGTGGCAGACTTGCAGAGTCTGAGCACTACATTCAGACACAACTAATCGAAGTATCTTGTGACACAAACAGCCTAAGAGTTTTTATGACAAACGAATTTAAGCAACACACAAGGGCGACAGCAACAAAGAAACCAACTGGACGTTAGCAAAACAAGAGGAAAAACCAGAAGAGAAATATTCACCTTCTCTTTGTCTAGGTGGATTCCGCTGATTTCAAAATCAAACATAAACAGTTCAGCCACTCGCCTATAAACAAAACGAACCCAGGTTACAATGGGTAACAATAATTATTCACATAATCACTTTCTTGGTAAATAAATTGGACTTTTCAACCATACTCTGCAAAAGTCAGATGTATCAACACACACACACACACACACACACACACACACACACACACACACACACACACACACACTTTCTTTAAAACCAGGAGCTTAACATCTTAGAAGTCAGTCCAAACATCTAGCTGATGGACTGGGCTTTTAAGCTCTCTGATGGGCGATTTAGTATCATATACGTCATGCTAACTGTACGATAAGTCTTAAACTGACAATTTTAACTGACAAAGGAATGACAATTTCCCCAATGAGGCCAATTTATCTGCCGTGTTTTTTGTTTGTTTGTTTGTTTTTTCTGGAAAAGATGGCCATCTTTTTGACTGTCCACCGTCTTTCCTTCAAAAAAACAGTTGCTGCATACTTTATGCAACCCACCAAATAAGTACTTGCGGGCTGTACACATGCTAAGTGCAAGTAGGTAAAACTCGATAATCCAGCATGTATATTTAACGGAACTACGGAGTATCCTAGACTGCTTGTGGGTAAAGACGTGTGTGTTCCACAAGGCATGGGTCCCAGAAGGAAACCGATACTTTTTGAATGAATGAACATAAGGTTAAAGATACAAGTGTCCTAACAAGGATACAAATGAAGAATGTGGGAACTTCAAAGAGAGACCATCAGAAACACCCTTCCACAGGTCAGCACTATGTGAACCATCACCCTTCATTCCTGCATCGCTGTTAAAAGGCAGGTTCCTTACTTATCCGCTCCCATCCACCTAGCGCTATATCTGCTAAGACTTGTGATGGAAGGTTCCCTCACCATTTCCAGAATTCATACTAGCATGCACCGTACAAAGCAACACCTTTTTTCTTTGCATTTTTTTAAATATAATTTATCATCAAGTTGGCTAACATACAGCACATACAGCGTGCTTTTGGTTTTGGGGGTGCATTCCCATGATTCATCGCTTACATACAACACCCAGTGAGAGCAAGGTTTTTAATAATCATCAAATGCATCTGCAGACTTAAAAACATGCCCTAATTTCCCCCACCTTTCCTTGATGTAACAATTTCATCAGGACACTAAAAAGAACCGGAAACCATGGAGCAGAAAGTATCTTGAACAACATCTAAAGGAAGGGGTACCTTTTCATTAATTTTCTCCTGTAATATTTTATCCTTAGAAGTCCATCTCTCCCTTTTTAGTTCTAAGCTAACTTGATGTTGTTTACTTTCCCGTTAGATACCAAAGGAACCCAAATACTGAATTCATACATGTACTAATTGAGAGAAAATTTGGCGAGCTATGGAAACAGGACGAGTACACACAGCTCTTCAAATCTACTTCAGTGGAAAACACGGTCCCTGATGTCCGGGAGATAAGGATCTAATACCACTCGTAAGTAAATCTGACCGGTAGATACGTTATCAGGGGATCAGGAAACGAGAGCGTATCTGAAAGCACTTCTGCCAGTACCAGTAACCTGTAAGTAACAAATAATGCATGTCACTTCTTTATTAGCATGGGAAAATTACTCCTTAAGTGGTAGCTATTTATTTGGGTGGTGACGGGGAGGAGGACCAGAAGTGAGGCAATCACCCGAAATAACCCCTTCTTCCCTACACCACCAGCCTAGGCCAGGCTGCTGTAACCCTTGCCAGCCCTCCGGCCCTCCAGGACGACCTCTGTCAAGGTCAGCAGTCCTTAGTGTGATTAAACCGGCATCCCATGAATCACCCTATCCTCCGCTGCGAGGCCTCTGCAGGCTGTCCCCCACTAGCAACCAAATCAGGTTCCTCTGCTGTAGGCTCCGGAGGCATTTGTGATTTCCACTCAACAACCTTAATCCAAAAAAAAAAAAAAAAAAAAAAAAAAATCGTTGGGAGAACACAGAATCTTTGCAAAAGGTTATGTTGGAGCCACGCGAGGGAGTCATGGATGCTTAAATATAATAAGCAGAGAGGATGAAACACAGCGGCAACCAATGTTTTAAAAAGTCAATACATGCATTACAGAGCGTGAAAAAGTTACGATTAGCTTTACATGTAGAAGCCTGTTCCTTATTCATAGACTACAAACCTGTGAACGCCACCATGATAATTACTTATTTATTTCAACTCCATCCAAACCCCAATAATTAAAAACATGAAACAGAGTACACTTGGACAATTTTTCAAAGGGCTTGTGCACGAGGTTTTCAGTTTTTCTTCCAACTGGTAGCAGCCACTTGAACATTAAATTCTTTGATGCTGTGCCAGAAGCGGGGTTTCTTGGCTGATGGGACTTGTTTTGTTTTCTCTTTAATGCTGCTGCACGCTTGGAACCAATTTCAAGTGTAACACCTCTTTCTGTCAATAGTAATTTTTTTAACTATTTTTTTTTCGGGAATTAAGTTATCCAAATATTTGATCTACTCTCCTGGCTTTCCCTGACTCTTTAGAAAGGGTCTACTTATCTTCCTGATTATTGCCCACTATACTTTGAATGGACAGAATTAACGTCCTTCTAAAAATTCTGAAAATTCAACAGACCACATTAATAATTTAGTCACTCACCTTCTTTCTTAAATAATGTTAAGGGCTTCACTCGAGCCCCTAAAATATCCCCATTATCTCTATCTCACGGTGATCTCCCTTCCTGAACAGTCAACCTGAAAAACATTCCACTTTATCTTTTCTAGCAAAGGTATTTTCTGTTTGTTTTTATAAGACAAAAAAAGCAAAAAAAAGATAACGGGGGTTGATAAATAGGGATGGAAATTTATTGTATAATGTAAGTTTATTACATCATATAATGTAGGTTTATTGTATAACAGCTTTACTGTAAGAAATGTAGGAAAAAATTAAAATCGCTAATCTCAGCAAAGACAACCACTATTAAAGTTCTTCTATTTCCCTCCAATCTACTTATGTTTGTAAGATGACGTGAAACTAACTACGATAAGGTTAGAGAAATTAGCACATAGTAGGTACTGGAAAAATGTTTGCTGAGTTTCCGATCGGACGTAAAGGGCACCGAATTCCTCACACTAGAACATCGCTCGCCCTGGCTGTTGGGCTGGGTGAGCCAGTGGGGGACACCCAACAGGATGTCCGTCCCGAAATGCACAGGCAGAGGCAGTATCTTCGGTCTCATGAAGACACTGTCTCAGTGACAACGAACGTGTGGCTTAACACCAACAAGAGAAGACCTTCCCTTGGCTTCTATCCAGTTTACTCTCAGTTTATATTATACTCCTTGTTTTGAGTAAGTGGGAGCCAACTAACATGGACGTTTGTATCCTGCTTTTTCTTGTGAAATTGTACCACACACACTGAACATTTCTTTAAATGCCATCAAAACCATGGCTTTTCACGTTCGTAACATTTGGTCCCACGAACTAAAAATATTTTCATTTTTCCCACTCTGTAATCTATGCTATGATAAAATTCCTTGCCACATAAATCTCTTTATCCTTTTCTTTATGATACCTTCCAAGAAACTGAGCACAAAGGGATCCTCCATAACTATTTATCAACTGACACCTAACTAGAGGGGACCCATTATCCCAAACCATTAAAACACTATTCTTGCTCTGTTTCTATTCTGTTAAGTGACGGGCTCTCTGTTCTATCTTTCTTTAAGGATGGAAGGGTCTCATTCTTTGAATGGCTACTATGGACAAGACACTGGCAAAGCATTTTACTTTCATTATTTCATTCAAACTTCATATGGGGCGCCTGGGTGGCTCAGTCGGTTGAGTGTCCGACTTCGGCTCAGGTCACGATCTCACAGTTCTTGAGTTCGAGCCCCGCGTCGGGCTCTGTGCTGACAGCTCAGAGCCTGGCGCCTGTTTCGGATACTGTCTGTCTGTCTGTCTGTCTCTCTCTCTCTCTCTCTCTCTGCCCCTCCCCCCCAACATGCTCGCTCGCTCTCTCTCAAAAATAAAGCATTAAAAAATTTAAAAGTAGAAACATAAAAAGTAACATAAAAATCCCGTTGGCATTTTTAGGAACATCTAGAAACGCGGCATGCATCCTGTCAGAACAAGTCCTTTGTACCTAAAATGGTCCGCTATTCCACTACAATTTTTATACGTTACATACAGAAAAGTCAATCTTTAGCAAAATCAGATACCGAATAACCTGTGGTCGCTACTCAGTCAACACCAGCTGAGCATAAATGCAGCACGATGAGCAGGCATTCAGCCTCTCCTTGTTTTGCTAATGAAGACAGTATCAGGCTCAAGCCTAAAATCGGAGTGAAGACAAACCAGTCTGATGATACCACCAGCTTTCCCAGGATCCTCAGCATGAGAATTGACGAAGTGAAAAAAGGTCAAACGAGCATCTGCATACCAGGAATTCGGGGGAAATTAATGCCCCAAAGACAGCCTCACTGTGCAATTCGTATGGCACGGTACTCATACATCAGATAAATAACAAAACCCCATTATCGACGGATCCCTGCAGAGCAGGGCTTCGTGGGGGCTCAGAAGCCCTGTGTGGAGACAGAAAGGAGAGAAGGAAGCAGGAGGAGAGAGAATCGGAGAGTGAAAAGAAGTAAACAACACAAACGGGTAAGAAAGCGTATACCCTCTGAGCCACGAGGTGAGTAATATATAGATGGCTTAATGACAAAGTTATAAAATTATTAATACGTACATAAATGTGTGCAAAGAAACACGGTATCCAAGATCCTGTATCAAATATTTTGGGGGGCTGACCTAGAAATGTAGCTTTTTCAGTTCGGAATAATGAAGGTCATCTAAGGAACCAAAGGAAATCATTTCAAGGATCTTGACATCCCACCAGTCCGTAAAATCAACTGGTTTCTATCTTCTGGTGGTATCGATGATGGAACTTCACGCATGAAGCTAAGTGTAATTCCCAACTATTTAGCGGAACTCATTCCTTTGGTAAGCACCTACTACAGGCCAGGAACTGCTCTAGGAGCCGGGATCCAGCTCTGAACAAAACAGACCAGGTCCCTGCCCTCCCGGAGTTCCCCATCTAGGGTGGTGGAGAGATGTAAACAAATGAGCAAACAGAAATGCTGGAAAAGGTCAGGACTAAGAAGAGAACACAAGCAGGGTAAGAGGACAGGGCGTGACCTGGTACAGAGGAGGAGGAGTGAAGGCCTAAAGAAAGTGCAGGAGTCGTGCAGACTCCGGGAAGAAATGTTCCAGACGGAGGGGGCTGCGAGTGAGGGAATGCGGTGGGGGTGGGGGTGGGGGAGCCATCCGCTGGCCTCCGTGGTCACAACCATAAGGAACGCAAAGCAGTCAGTACCTGGTTTCTGGATCAAGGGAATCCACAAGTTTTTTGTCAGCTAGCAATTTTTGCAGACTTCGATATAATTCCACATTTGTGTTCAACCTAGAAAAATTACAGATGGAAAAAAAACCCAATTAAATGACTTTCTCATACCTTGTTTTTGGTGTTACATTAAGAGAACTGTGTGACATCCTAGCATGCACGCGCCCTGAGACCAACGTTCTGGGGGTTGGTTTTGTCTCTTCGTTTGGAAGAGAGAGAGTGTCACCGCAGTTAGAACAGAAACGGGGAGTCCGTCAGGCGGGGATGTCAGGGTCCTGAGGGTTCTGAAAGGTAAGAGGACACATCTGAAGCCACAACCAGCAGCTGGAACCAGAAGAGCAGTCGGGAGGGAGGGGACGGGAGGAACGTAGCCGGCGATCTGAGCCCGCTGCCACTGAGAACTCATCCCGTTAGCAATAGGCCAATGGCCACTTCTCTTTTGATCTTTTTAGTGAGAAAGGAGCGAGGATGGGAGGAAGGACGGGCACAAAGATTTTGTGGTTCCCGAGCGAAGAGCCTAGAACCCGGGTAACCTTTGCCCTCTTGGGCCAGAGTGGCAGGCCCACACCGCCGGGAGAGTTCAAGGACGCGGGCTTCAGGGACACGCCCTCGAGCTGCAACACCAAGCCCACCGCTACTCTGTGACCTCAGGCAAGTTATTTGAAATTCCCAGCTTGTCCAGCTTCAGGTCACCCTAAGGGTTAAATGACATGCTACGCGTAGAGCACACACTCCCCACCCTAGTGGACAAACGCTAGCCTTGCCAGCCTGCCCTTGCCCCCTACCCCCACCCCCACCAGCAGTTTTGCCCTCAGCCCGGGTCGCCATCCCACAGTCAGGTCCTCAGTCCTTCTTTCCCGGACGCCAAAAAGTCCTGGCACTCTCGGGGCTAAACAGTGAACTGGTTTGGGATACGATCTGCTCCCTGCCTGGTAGGTCCTCTGGAAAGGACAAGGCGGTAAGAACCATGAGCCAGTCCGTACTCAGGCACCCGAGGTCCCCAGTCAGTGCGTAATCAAACACCTGCAGCTTTGTAGAAATTGAAGGGTTTCTGTTGCTGTGGTTCTCACCGGCCACCCCAGAGACGAGGGGACTGAGGCACTCACCGCCACTGGGAGGATGCTCGCCCAGAAGGGCAGGCATACCACGGCTCCTGCACCCGGGCATCACTCCCAGGAAACCGGGAGAAAACCGACGTGGGCACCTATCTCCCCCAGGCCCGCTCACCCTATGGGCCACCGCGTGTCACAAGGACAGGTTTACAGGCAGCCCGCAGCGTCCTCCCTTCAGAGGTTTGAGCCAACGTCCCACGTGACGTTTTGTGTCCTAAGATCCTGAGATAAGGTCTCTAGCCTACAGCTGGCATCGACTCTAAACAAACACACCTCATCTCAGGCTTTTATTTCCGCTACTGGAAATAGATTCCTCGGGGATCAATGGAAGCAGTTAAGATAGGACTCGGTTAAGGGCGCCTGGGTGGCTCAGTCGGTTACTCGTGACTCTTGATTTGGGCTCAGGTCGTGACCTCACGTTGGTGAGTTTGAGTCCCACATCGGGGGAATTCACTTTCTCGTGCTCTCTCTCTCCCGCAAAATAAATATATGTTGAAAATATATGTTGAAAAACAAAAAAAAAAGATACAGCTCAGCTAGACCAAAGGAGAAAAGCAGCCCTGGTGCTGAGAATGGAGAGCAGCGCGGAGAATGGAGTGAAGGCTGCGAGTTCTGCCTCCTGACCCTCCCTTCAGGCCCTCGGCAGGCCTCGGGCGGTGGCCAGAGTGTGGCACCGAAGGAAAGACTGGCGCACGTCTCCAGGAAGAAGGGAGGACCTTGCCCGGATGCTCAGGACAACACTCGGCTCTCGGTCATGGCTCCCGTGTGGTCCCCCCGCAAAACTCGGAACCCACATCCGTGAGACCGGAAGCGCATCTAGACTCAGGCCGGATGCAGCGTTCAATCAAGGTGGCTCAGGCGGGCACCCGGGCAGCTCTGACTCGTTTCTTGGGACTTTTCCCTGCACGGGGCGTGCTCTCTCCCCAGGAGCCCCCCGGTGCCGCCCCCGCCGCGTGCCGGGGGTCTGGGGTCGACAGGGGCCGGCTTCGTCTCTTTCAGCTTGCCACGGTGAGCAGCAGTGGCGACAGGAGATCACAGGCACTGTCCCCAGCAGAGCACGTGACGCTCCGCGGGGCCCGAGCATCAGGTCCCCGTCCAAGCCGGGAGGCCACCGCGTCCACGCCGGGCCGGGCGAGCCGCGGCGCCCTCTCGCGGGGGACGCTGTGCGGCGGCGGCGCGTCGGGCGCCGAAGAGCTTCTGGCACCGCGCGGCCCCCCTGGGGGTGGTTTTCGCCAGCGCTGCAGAGAGCTCTCGTGAGCGGCGCAAGGCCTTTCGAGGCCCTTCGGGGTCACCCGAGCCCGCTGCGTCACAGCCCCGGCCCGCCTCGGCCCTCCGGGCTGGCTTTCTGAGCGCCCTAGACCCTCCCCGACCCGGAGCTGGGGGCCCGCAGGGCTGCCGGCGTCGACACTCGGAGAGGCTTTCACTTAACGTGGCGACGACGGTCACCCGGGCAGCGGAGCTTCGCTCGGTGCCTCGCGCGACCGCGGTGTGAGCCCGCCTTCCGCACAGCAAACGCGAGGCAAAGCACGTGACCGCCTCGCTGGCGGGGAAGCCAAGCGACCGAACGAACGGGGGGGAGGGGGGGGGGGAACGGACAGACAGACAGACAGACGGACACGGGGCCACGCCGCGGGTGCCGGGCCAGGGCCCGCCCCAGCCCCCACCACCCAGGGCAGCGCAGGCCGTCCCCTACCCTGCGGGGGGGGGGGGGGGGGCGGTGCAAGCCCGGCGGACAAACGTCCAAAAGCGCAAATCCCCAAAGCCGCGTCGCCGAGACCGAGACCGCAACGGAGGCGGGGGGGGGGGGGGGGGGGGGGGGGGGGGGACGGGGGACGGGGACAGAACATACTTTTCCACCGCGGTGCCGATGCTCGTACAGGCTTCCTCCGCCGCCTCTCGGAACGCGGGCTCGGGGTGGGCGATTTTCACAAAATCGGCCTAACGAGGAAGAAAGACAAAACCGACAGGGGGTGTGATGGAACGCTCTCCTCCGAGATCAGAGGGCAGAAGGGAGAGCCTCCGCCGTCGAGTCAGCCCCTTGGCTCCGGCCTCGGCGTTGCCATTACTGAGCTGTTCCTACACCAGTCGGCGAAGCGGCCTCTTTCTCAACGTGTTGTGAGTCCCCGGGATCCAGTGGGGATCGTTCCAGAGAAAATACGTTCACTGGCCTCGTTTTAAGAAAGCCGTTCTCCTTCAAACGCAAACGCCAAGTCAATTCTCCCTAACTCTAGTTCAAAAGAAGCAGAATTTTATTTCAAATACTCTACAACTTTCTGGCTAAGATCGTTTATAGCGTGCTTCTCACAGGTTAACCTGGCTGCAGAGAACAGTTCTTACAGGCTTTTCTTTTTTTGTTGTTTTGACACACAGCACAGTTTCAAGGCTGATTTAACTACATTCTAGCCTTTGTGCGGAAAACAAAGGCACATTCTCTCTTTACAGGCCTTTTAATAAAAATGGATTCCTACTCTTAGCTCCCATGACTCACAATCACCAGGGCCTGCAGCAGCTGCTACGCTGACCTCAGCATTTAACTGAGCTACACTTCTTTCTACTTTTTTAATGAAATCATGTAAGGTTAGCCTTTAGTTTTCATGTTAATTGCAGTATACTTCAAAAGAAAAACGCAAGGGAACTACAAAATATCACGGATGTTCCTTGTTCTCTAAGAACATGTATGACTATAATACGAAATAAAATCACCACAAGGTCAAAGTTCCTAATTTTATTATTAGTTTTCAATGTAAACACATTTAAATCCATAGTTTTATACATCTGATGCAACAATGAGATAACATTAGTACCTGAAAAATTAGCTATGTAGAATTTACAATTTGTACAAATTACTAATCTACACGTTGCAGAATTTACAATCAATATTAATTTCAAGATACTGGCATACATTTAAAAATTCATCTGTAGTACTGATGAGGAAAACAATACTGTTACATAGGAAATGTATTAAAAACAGAAAAAGAAAGCGAATGTCCATTTGGTGGCAAATCATAGTTTATAAAATCCTTGCCCTATTATGGTATTGATCCTACTACTGGCAGATAAAACCTTAAAACTTCAAAAGGAAGAAGGGTCGAGGCACCTGGGTGGCTCGGTCTGTTAAGCGTCCGACTTGCTTTCAGCTCAGGTTATGATCTCACGGTTCATAAGTTTGAGCCCACATCAGGCTCTGGGCTGACAGCACGGAGCCTGCTTGGGATTCCCTCTCTCTCCCTCTCTCTACCCCTTCTTCATGCTTTCTCTCTCAAAAATAAACAAACATTTAAAAAAGAAAAGGCAGAAGGTTCTTTGACTTTTTTACTCAAAGATTTCCACATACAAGTCATATTTAAAACTTTTTAAATGCGATACTACTATACCTCATAATCATAAAAAACTTTAAAAATAGGACAAGCTACAGGGCAGAGAGTTAAGATCTCTCAGCGAGGGGCAAAAGCAAAACTGTGGGGGAAAAAAAAATCGCAGACCACCACTTAATTAAAATGCAGGCTAAGACAACAAATAAACCACCAACGAAGACATAAAGCCAGTACTTGATGGCACATAAGTGAAATTCCCTGACAACTGTGTCCCTTTGCAGATTCCATCGGCACAATTACATGGAGGAAGTGTGAGGGCTCCTTGGGCAGTGAGTGCCTCTCCCTTCTCCTCCTCCACCCAAAGCATTTGCAGGGCAAACCGAGACCCTATAAAACCGAGAAGTGACTTCCAAACATGCAAAAAACCAGGATGGGGAGGTGCTACGCTGGGTGAAAGAGGTCATTTTCAAAGGGCAAGTGATTCCACTTACCTGACATTTTACAAGAGGCCAACTGCGGGAGGGAGAACAGGTGGGTAGTTGCCAGAGGTAAAAGGAGGCCTGGGCAGGACTATACAGGGGCCTTTGGGGGGTGATGAGAAGATGGTTATGTACCCTAACTGTGGCGGTGGCTACGTGAATACGTGAGTTAAAATTCACAGAACTACACCAGCCCCAGAAAGAAGCCAATTTTGCCAAATGATAATTTTAAAAATAAATCCTTTTCAAAAAGCTAAGTGACACTCCAACCTCTCCAGGTAAGGGAGACCTATTCATCTGACCTAAGCAGCCAGCCAGCCAGTAGGAGGTTCAGAACAGCGGGTTAAGGGCGTGAGTTCTACAGCCAGAACGCCTGGACTCTGAGCCCAGCCCCACCCCCTACTGGAGAGTGACCTTGGGCACATCACTTAACCTGTTACTGCCTTTCTTTCCTCAACTGAAAATGCTAAGAAGGTTAGTTCAGTTAATCCAGGTAAACCTCTTACCAGGGCCTGGTGCCTCATAAGATCTAAAAAAAAAAAAAAAAAGCTGACATCGGAACATCAGCTCCCTGAGGCCAGAGACCATGTGTGTCATGAGCCGCATTCCCAGTGCCTAGAACAGAGCCTGGCACGTGGTGGAGGCTCGACACTGAACGAATGTGAAGGGAAGGCAATATATAGTCTAATACGAAGTAGACAGGCTCAGGAGGGTTCAGTTTTGGATCACGTGCGCCACTCTAACGACGTGACTACTGAAGACGTGGCTCTTTAGGGCAGATACACGTGTGCCTTCTATCTCAGCAACGGGCTTCTCAGCGAAGAGACCGAGGTGTATGTTTGTTTCAACTTCAAAATGTGAAAAAAGGAAGCCACTAATACAATCAGTTTCGTATCCAAATCTTAGTTTTCACCGGAAAAGACATTTCTGAAAAGGTTGATAAAAACTGGCTTTTCATAGGATTAATTTTACTGTCATGTGCAGGTAAATGTCCTCTTAAAATTCTCGTAGAAGTTTTTACGAGGAATCTTTGCCATACGAGTAATCATTGTTTGATTATACATCACGTGCTGTTTTCGTAACTACACGTATTAAGGTACAAGTTCTACATGTCACCCTTTCCTCTACACTTTTCCCTTCCTAATGACTTTCTCCCACGAGAACAAGTCAGCTCTCACGTGGTTCAGACGCTGTCAGCATACATGTTGCCAAAGCGAGGACCAGATGCTTTTAACTTTATAGTCTAGCATTAAACCTAATAAACTTAGCTTAAACGTTACCAGCTTGACACCCAGGTAGTTTCGAGGCTCACACCAAGCGTCTTACCAAGTCGGCCACCCTGCACAAGGAATCAGAGAGCTCGTCGAAAATGAGCACGGTCTGGGGCCCAGGTGCCATGGAACACACACGCTCCACAAGCAAGTCTGCCTTCCTCAAGGCATTTTCTTGGGCGACCCGAAATCCTTCTGGGGCGCTGAGCTCAGGAACTCCAAAAAGACCCTGCAATCCAGAGAACAGTTCCCATTTGTCACTAAAAACACGATTTTTCGGTGTTAAGTGTAAGTCCTTTTCTCAGGAAATCTCGGTTTTCACTGGTGTATCACATAATACCATGTTCACATTTCCCACGTCATTCCATAGGTTAAACGACACCTGTTTTAAGAATGTGAATGTTTTTTCATTTTTAATTATTTCATACAAAACAAAAATAGAACGATACAGGTTCAACACCCAGCTCAGCCACTACTACAGACCCTACCTCATAAAGTAGTTACAAGGATTAAATGAGATGATATGTGTTTTTAAAGCATTTCAACACTGCCTGGCACACAGAAAGCCATTTAATAGATACCAGCTGTAATCACCATTAGCCGTATGACCCCGATTGGCCTAGTTCTCTCTCCTCCTGGGTCTAAGTTTCTCGTTAAGCACGATGGGGATGACAGTACATATCTGACAGCATGGATACAGGTATACTATATTAGAAAGTATATGTGAAGTCTTCTGGGGACGCTGCTGGCCATTGGGCCCAGTCCAGTACCTAGAACCAAGTATTCCACAACTCAAGATAGAGAGGATGAGTTGAGCACATAGATACTTCAGGAAGATTTAATAAGCGTGTTAAAACCAACTCATTGGCTGAAAGCAGCAAATTTTATACTTTCCGAAAGCATTTCAGCATCTTGATAAGGACAAAGATCACTAATCCAATGGGAATGACCATCCTTTTCTACCAGTTCAGACACTCTCGTTCCAGCACCCAGGAAGGCAGGATAGAAAACACAAAGCATTTACGATGCATTTACTGCATGCCAAGAGGAGAATTCTGCACCGAATACAGGTTCCCTCATTTAAATCACATAATCCTAGTGCAGGAACCATCACTCTTCTTTCACACATAAGGAAACACACTTTAAGAAGCCAAAAAAAAAAAAAAAAGTTTGAGGTCATTAATTGCGGGAAAGACAGAACTTGAGCCCGCTTCGTACATCTCCAAAGCCCACACTTTTTTCCATACTTCTGTATTGCAATTTATCTGTTTGAAAGTCTCTCCTGGGAAGGCAAAATCCTAGAGGGAGGAACCGCTTTCATCATTTGAACCAGCTGCCCAGCATAGTGCCTACCACATGGGCAAACTCGTGGACGAGACAAATTAACGGACCAGCGCTTAGCTCTGTAGTTCAACTTTGCAGATGACTAATAGGTTGATTTTGGAAAACAGCAAGAGGTAAAATTTTCAGGACCGATAAGGCCTACCTTTTCTGCAAGAAGGGATGCATGAAATTAACCTCTCTCCAAACTGATTAATGAAAAAAAAAAAAAAGACAGTTGCGGGCAGAGCAGAATCAGGACCAAAACCAAATCAGATTCTCTACACTGATTTAATTTGATTCAAGTACAGACTATTTTTCATTTCCCAGCACACCTCTCCACACTGCTCTTGGGAATTCTAAACCTCAGACTACTAGTTATGGAAATGATAAAAAAAAAAACAAAACAAAACTACATTAACCTTTGTGGTTTTGTGTTGTTCTCTTGTTTAATCAAAAACCAATTCAGGTACCTGAAAATCCAATGTCAGTATCTAAACTCGTGATCTTCCAAAAAAAAAAAAAAAGCTAAAATTAGTTCTATCTCATCCACCCCAAACCAAACTTACTTTTTTCATCTTTCTACTCAATACCTATACGTGGTTGTTCTCCTCTCACCAAGTATGTTAAGACCTTATTCTGGTATTTACCCCTATGGAAGTTGGCCAATTTCATACAAAAATATTTTTAAAACAGTCAAAGCTAATGGCAGAGATCAAATAAGAAAACACTCAAGTCCGTAAACTCACTGTTAACGGTATCCTAGGCTCTTATAAGAAAGGCAATGGTACAGATAATGAAGAAATTTAAAAGGCAAACATAAAAGTAACAACCTGAGGAGGGTAAAATCCACAAATGTAAAGTACAACAGGAATAGAAGGGTAAATCCCTTTCAAGCGTTCCTTCCTTTCACCTTTAACTCAGGCACTCGGTAAATATTGACTGCCTACGTAACGCCAGACACCTGCTGCGTGTGTGGACGTAGCAATAAACAGGAACCAGAGAATTCAGTGACTTCCCGGGGGAAGAAATCAACGTGATCAACGCCATCGCATTATAGGAAATTAGACGGCTCTCAACAGTTTTTGTTTTATAACAAGAAGAGCCCAAAGCTTTGGAAAAAATTTAAGCCGGCATTTCGAGCATCGCCGGCATTAGCAATTACACGGAAACTTGACGCCGCCCGTGAGCTGCAGGGCCAGGCGCCAAGGCACCAGGGTTGGGTTGGGGCAAAAGCGCACTTCAGCTGGGGTTGGTCCCAGTGTGAGGCGAGGGCGGGACCCGGCAGGCGGGATTCACCGCCACCTCCAAAATGAACTATTTTAAGTGCACGTGGAGCGAGGGCTCACACGAGGCAGGTCCCAGGACCCACATTCTGGGGGGGCAGGACCCCTAAGGGCCGCCCCGCGCCCCTTACACCGGCCCCCCAAAGAGGAGGTAACGGGCAAGGTCACCGAGAGCGCACACGGCACCCTACTGTACAAAGCGGGTTCGCTGCCCGGCTCCTCCCAGACCCAAAAGACCCGGCCCGGATCCCTGCTGGGCCACGCGGGGGGTACGAGGGGAGCCCCCTCCCGCGCCGCTCACCCGGCGCTCGCCGAACAGGTCCAGGCGGCGGCCCTGGGGCTTGACATTGAAGGCGGCGCCCACCGGGAACCAGCTGGTGCTGACCCCTCGGGCGCAGATCCCGGCTCCGAGGCCCCTCGAGCCCGCTCGCCCGGGCCATAGAGGCGCTGCCCGGCTTCCGAGCCCGCCCAGCCTCCCGGCGCACAGCATCTGGAGCCCAGAGCAGCCCCTTCCCCCGCCGCGAGACCCCGCCCCTGCACCGCAGCTCCCGGCGGGAGCACGCGCACCGCGTTTCCAAGGCAGCGGGCCACGCCGCACCACGTGACGCCAGCGCTTCCGGGTCGGGGCTCGAGGCCCTCTGAACGTGAGCACGTCGGAGTCCCGCGAGCAAGAGCGTCGCTCCGCCGCCTTCACGGCGGACGCCGCGGTCTTGCGCCCCCGTGTGTCTGGAGTAAAGAACGGCCCAGGTTTACGCTTCTCTCCCACGTGACTCGAGCGAGGCGGGCAGAGTCTCGCCGCAGGGTGAATTCTTCCAGGAGGGGCAGCGAACGCTCGGCGACCGCCGCCTGAGTGCCTTCCCCGACGTGACAGCACCGGTGACGCTCGTCGACTCTATCGGCTTCCACCCTAAACGATGGTCGAAATTAAATCTACGGTATGACTGCCCCGCATGGTTGTGTGGAACCGAGTAAATTTACTGCCAGTGAGTCTCCACTCAGACTTTGGCTGGTAAAATTGTTACGATAATTAATCTACAGTGTACATTTGCAGAGGGAGGATTTCGCCGCACTTCACTCAGCCATAGGGGAATGAGAAGATTTGGGGGCAGGAGGCAGAAAGGAAACTGAGACTTGGGGCTTAGGATGGGGAGTGTGGGAAAGGGCTGGGGGCCCCGGACAGCCTTGGCCTCCCCTAAATGAACGGAAATCACACGACAGGCGGAGTCGGGCCGGGTTCTTGTCCAGGACGGGAAGCTTACCCTTGCTAAACTTCAACGCCCTCGTCTGCAGAAAGGGAATCGTGCCAGGTGCCTGCCTCCTGTACCTTCCAGAAGTGCGTGCAGATTACGTGAATGAGTTCACAGCGAGGTGCCTTTCTTTCGAGAGGCTTCTGTAGGTGGAGGGAGAAAAATGCCACGGTTGGGGAAGGGACCGAGGGGAGGGGAGGCTGCCAAAGGCACCCTCACATTTTGCCTGGCTTCCTCCCTGCAGACGCCTGCCGGTCCCTGGTCTATTTCAGGGTCGAGCCGGGCTGCAGAGTGGCGGATGCACGTGGGACGGGCCCCTTGACAACTGACGCTTCTGCAGACGTGAAGCCGGGGGTGCGGGGGTGAGAAGAGGCCCACCGAGGAAAGCGAGCAAGAGGGGAGGGCTGGCTACCGCCGCCTCCCGCCAGCGCCTCGAAATACGAAA
Source organism: Prionailurus viverrinus (assembly GCF_022837055.1). Classification (NCBI taxonomy): domain Eukaryota; kingdom Metazoa; phylum Chordata; class Mammalia; order Carnivora; family Felidae; genus Prionailurus; species Prionailurus viverrinus. Next base: position 4,469,755 of record NC_062561.1, read on the forward strand.
CACACGGCCTCAATTTTATGCAGGAACTGGACGCCGCCTGATTCGTTAAATCGGTGAGCGCACAGGGCATCGAGGGCGGTGGCGAGCTAGAAGGAGGATTCCTGTGACTTGTGCAGAGGAACAAGAGCCCGAGTGGACCTTTTGGTTCCGGGGCAACCCACAGGCACATTTTTCTGAAACCGCTTTATTTGAAGTCCTTCCAGAGCTTTGTCTCCCCTGAATGTTTGGGCTTGGAGTAAAACTCTGCTCACTTGAGCATTGCCTGTTGGGTTTGATCAGTCCTAAGAGCCTTCTGGAAAGGCCCAGAAAGCCAGAAGGTGAAGCCAGGAGTGAGTGGTACGTGCGTCCTATAGATGGCTTCTAATCCCCCTTCCTCCCTTCCCCTGGGGGGTAAAAAAAAAAAAAAAAAAATTAGTTTCAAATGGAGTTTGTTTTCAGTTTAGCCTGGCAGGGAGAAAAGGCCCAGTTAATCGTGGTACATAACAATTAAAATTTAGCTAAGACAAGCAGTGTAGCGAACCTATACAATTCTTTACAACTTAACTATAAACTGTATTTCATTATGCATGTACGGTAAGTTGTGATTTCATTTTCTCCTGACTTTTAATCAAAGACTTCAAATGATTTAAAGATCCCCAAATTCCTAACTCTGTGTTAATATCTCATTATTGGCAACCGGTGGCTCGTAGGGCAGCCTACCCCATGTGGCCGACCTAACGGCCATATAGCAGACCCTTACAAAGATGTCAAATGTGTCGTGTAAAAAAGAAAATTCATCAGTATATTACCAATATATTTGACCAAAAAAAAAATAAATAAATAATAAATATATATATATATTTGACAAAAATGCTTTTTCATCTTTTTCTTAAAAAGGTGCTTCAAACCTGAGAGCCTACCTTTAGCCCAGAATGATTTTCCTACAAGGATCCCTAACCATTGTAATGCAACATTTAAGCCTAAGAGTGTCCTGGGGTGGGGGTGGGGGTGGTGACAGCTTGTCCCAAATTAACCAGGTGTCTTGTGTCTCAGAGAGCCTGGCATCGTTAGACTGTTCAGACCTGCGGCCCAGATTCACAGACCGCCAATGAAAAATAATCACAAATGGCGCATTACATGCGCCCCACCCCTGCCAGTCCAGCTTTATCTTTTGAAATCCTTTAAACTATGTTTTACATCCCATCTTCCATATTTCACCAAAAAAAAAAAAGAAGAAGAAGAAGAAGAATTTTATAAAAGTTTGTATCCCATGTGTGGTCATAAATGTATTTTTTTCTTTATGTCTATCTCAGCATATAAAGTTGGGTTCCTGAATAAGTCAGCACAAGTCGCCTCCCGATTCAACCCTAACAAAACCAGACTTTGGGGAGAAACCGCTTAGATTACTACAATTGAAAAAAGCCAGAGAGGGCGCCTGGGTGGCGCAGTCGGTTAAGCGTCCGACTTCAGCCAGGTCACGATCTCGCGGTCCGGGAGTTCGAGCCCCGCGTGGGGCTCTGGGCTGATGGCTCAGAGCCTGGAGCCTGTTTCTGATTCTGTGTCTCCCTCTCTCTCTGCCCCTCCCCCGTTCATGCTCTGTCTCTCTCTGTCCCAAAAATAAATAAACGCTGAAAAAAAAATTAAAAAAAAAAAAAAGAAAAAAGCCAGAGAGGGGATCCTGGGCTCAGTCAGTTGAGTGTCCGATTTCAGCTCAGGTCATGATCTGACGGTTCGTGAGTTTGAGCCCCACATCGGGCCCACGGCTGTCAGCCCAGAGCTCGCTTGGGATCCCCTGTCCTCCCCTCTCTCTGCCCTCCCCTGCTTGCTCTCTCTCTCTCTCTCTCAAAAATAAACATTAAAAAAAGCCAAAGAATAAGGACACTCTGGCTCAATAAATAAAGTGATCAGTCCCGCTGTAGCTGAGGGGAAGGAGGACAGCAAGGTGGGTACAGGGGCCACAGTGCAAAACTGAAGGAGACACAGTCAGGGTCAAGTGCATGCAGGGGCAGCACCTGAAGGTGAGCCCCTCCTTCGGTTCTGCACCCAGGGCCCCTCACTTGCTTCACCCCAGTCCTGGCTCTGCTCTAGAAGAAGTAAGTTAAGGAAGGCCAACCAAATACCTATAAACAAGTTATTTCTGTACATTTCCCAGATTTTCCATAAGCACCGAGCAGTTTTTCAATCCTTCATTTTTACAGACTGCTGCCTGCTTGTAATGATCATTTAGAAAAAAAGCCCCACTTTCCCCAGGGAATGAAGACGTCGTCCCAAGTGTGTTGACTTGGAGCATGGATAGAATGGCCCTAAGTCCCAATTTCTAGTGGCCCATCCTGTCAGATAAACTGGTCCCAGGCTGCGATTTGGGAAGTAGCGTGGCTGGAATGTGCACTGAACTTCCATCCTTTCGCTCCTTTATCAGTTGCTCTCAAACTCATGGAAAAGTATACGAGGGGCGCCTGGGTGGCTCAAGTCAGTCAAGCGTCCGACTTCGGCTCAGGTCATGATCTCAGGGTTCGTGAGTTGGAGCCCCGTGCCGGGCTCTCTGCCGTCAGCGTGGACCGTGCTTCAGATCCTCTGTCTCCCTGTCTCTGCCCCTCCCCTGCTCGCACTTTCTCTCTCAAAATAAACAAATAAACTTAAAAAAAAAAGTATATTGAGTTAACTGGGGGCTATGTAATACTTGCAGAATATTAGAGGTTTGGGACCGTGTAAAGTGATTTCAGTCAACCACTGCTGTACCATGGGAGACTGGAGCACAGAAGAGCTGAATGACGTACCCACTGCAGGTTCCTTGGTCAAGGCTGGAACGACAGCCTGTACATCTCGATTCTTCGTCTTGGGCTTTTTCCGCTATAATCACGCTGCCCCCCTCCTTAGGTCATAGACTCCTCAACGTTCTTTTAGACACAAGCCGTGGAAACAATGGCACTAACAACAAAAGACCTGCGTCAGACTGGTTGAAACCGAGAATCCGGTGGCTCACGCAACAACCTAGTCCAGAGGTATCTCTGCCTTCAGGGACAGCCGGCTTTAGGGGTCTTAACAATGTCATCAGAACTGGCTCATCTCCAGCCCTGTTTGGCTTTGTTTTCAGGCTCTACAGATGAGCTAAATTGGCTGCCAAGTAAAGTCCTGACGTCGCCTGAAGATCTTGCCCCCCCCCCCCCCCAACAGGCCTTTCAAAGTTGCAGATTGCATGCCATTGGGTCTGATGGGATCGGGCACCATTTTGGAAATAGTCACCGTGGCCAGAAGGTACTATTCTTACTAAATAGGCCTGAATCCCATGTCTACCCAGAGTGTAGAGTCTACACCCTTTGAAAGATTTGTCTGAGGGTACACATCAGGACCAGGCAAGAGGGAGGCAGAGGGTGCCCATCTGAACAAGAATAGCCACTGTGGCCTAAAACACAAGTTTCTCCTTACCTCGTTTTCTCAGTAAATTCACCTGCATCCTCCACTTTCCACTGTAGCTGTTTAGTGTCTCTGTCCAGGAACCTTTTCCTTTTGCATAGCTCCTTTAAAGTTTTTATAAGGTAATGGGGCGCCTGGGTGGCTTCGTTGGTTAAGCGTCCAATTTCGGCTCGGGTCATGATCTCACAGTTCGTGAGTTCAAGCCATGCGTCGGGCTCGGTGCTGACAGCTCCGAGCCTGGAGCCTGCCTCGGATTCTGTGTCTCCCTCTCTCTCTGCCCCTCCCCCACTCATGCTCTGTGTCTCTCAAAAATAAATGTTAAAACAATTTTATGAGGTAAATAGTGAAAAAAACCAAAAGGAATTCACCCTGCTGCGTTTTGAACTTGTTTGAGACCTGCGATCTCTTTTTTTCTCCCTTTTGGAATGGGACTGTCTATCCTGTGCCTTTCCCACCATTGTATTTTGGAAGCAAATGATGTGTCTGGTTTCACAGGTTCACAGAGGCAGAGGGATTTTGCCCCAGGATGATCCACGCATTAGCTCTTACTTATAACTGACTTAAAGGAGCAAGATGATGCGATTGGGGACTTTGAGCTGGCGATTTTTAGATGAGATTTAGAGTTAGCATGGATGCTGACACTGTTAAGACTTTGGGGGATGTTGGGATGGGGTGAGTGTATTTGGCATTGGGGAAGGTCAGGGATTTTGGAGGACCAGAGCAGCCTATAATATGTTGGATCGTGTCTCCCAAACAGATACGCTGAAGTCCCAACCCTTGGTATCTGTGAACGTGACCTTACTTGGAAACAGGGTCTCTGTGGGTGTACTCAGGTTAAGAGGAGGTCATATTAGATTAGGGGGGTCCCTAATCCAAATGACTGGTGTCCTTATCAGAAAAGGGAGGTTTGCGCACAGGCAGACATAGAGGAAGGCCGGCCAGGTGAGGATGGGGGGCAGAGCTTGGAGGCTTCCGCAAGTCGGGGAAAGTCTGGGTCTGCCAGAAGCTGGAAGGAGCCAGGTAGAACCTTCCTCAGGGGCTTCAGGGATACTAGCTCTGCTGATACCTTGATTTAGACTCCTAGCCTCCAGCATCGTGAGACAGTTACTTTCTGTGGTTTTCAGCTCCCCTGTTTGTGGTGTGTTGTGACAATAATCCCAGGAAACCAGTACAAATTCGAGCCTGGCAACTGGTTTCGTAAACAACTATTTGTTGACCTAAATGGCGATTAAAACCCAAGCTACCAAATGAGCAAAGTGTTCCACAGCTTTCTGGAATGACCCGTCACCAGCTTACGCCTTGTGTTAGCTACGACATGGAGTGAGCACTTGGACGCTTCCCGGTGTCCCCAGAAATTCAGATGAGGGGTAAGTCCTGATGCGGCTCCTTCAAGAACTAACTAGCGTTATCAGAACACTGGTCCCATGAGAAACACGCGTGCAAAGGATTCTCCGGATACAGGGAACGATGAAAACTCATAAACGAATTATAATAGATGATGCAGGCATCTTTTGAAGAGTTTATTCTTAAGTAATCTCTACACCCAACACGGGGCTTGAACTCACAACCCCGAGATCGAGAGCTGCAAGGCCCCCCCCCCAGCTGAGCCAGCCGGGCGCCCCGACACGAGCACTTGGGTGCCGCTCTGTGATGACTACAGTAATGAGGGTGCTTCGTAGAGTAGAATCATCGGACAGCATTTTCACGAAGCCGTCTCCGATGGGTGGTGAGCAGAGTCTAACCGCCTCCCCGTCACTGGCTGAACAGAAGGAAGCCCGTGAAAGTTGTGTCATCGTCCTCATCCGCAAACAAGCCGTTAAACCTCTCCCCTCCTGCCACCTGCATCCACACCTCGTCCCCCAGCTTCAGGGGCAGCACGATGCCGCCGGACGCCTGGTCCTCCGAGCTCATGTAGCCGTCCTTGGTGTGCAGGATTTTTACCCCATTTTTGACCAAAGCTACCTGAACGTTCCTGGAGAAGACAGTGATGTGGTAGGTGAAGTAATAGACCCCGGCCACGTGGCAAGTGAATTTCCCCGTGGCTACATCGTAGTGATTGAATTCGTTGTACAGGATCTTATCAAATTTAATGGGCGCATCTGAAGCCGGAAACTTGCTCAGTACCGTGAGGCCCACCGTGAAAGCGCTTTTGGGCAAGATGGGAGTCTCGCCGATTTTCCCTTTTTCGCCTCGGTCCCCTTTCCAGCCTCTCATCCCCCGGACTCCCGGCTCCCCCTGGGGCCCGAGGGGCCCAGCATCTCCCTTGGGGCCAGGCTTTCCGACGGGGCCCGTGGGGCCAGGTAGACCAGTTGGCCCCGAAGGCCCAGTGTGGCCCTGTAGCCCCTGAGGACCAGTGGGCCCCACGTCACCTTTCTCCCCCTTTGGCCCTCGAGGGCCAGTCTCCCCCTGGAGGCCTTTCTCTCCCATGGGACCAACAAATCCTTTGGGCCCGTGTTTTCCTGGGGGTCCCTGGGAGCCTTGATCGCCTTTGATGCCTTTGGCTTCGACTTTTCCGTCTGCTCCTAGGCGGAGAAAGAGAGAATAAAGGAAAAGATGACTTGCGACACGTCACCTTGCAAAGCCAGCTTTGGCTTTTCTCGAGCACACGGAGGAGATACAGCAGTGCAAGTACAGTAGATGCTCCAGGTCCGAACGTTACTTTACTCCTAAAGCGCGTGCGTGGCATCCACACCCGCTCACACACGCATGCGTGCACACAAAACCCCTTCGTACTCCTGTCCGCTATGGTGGCGTCGGGGTCCACATTAGAAGTTCCAGCTCCTTACCCACCACAGAGTCGACTCTGGCCACTACACACGGCCGACCCTTGGGCACAGGTCTTCGGAAAGGCAGACGAACTCAAGCTGCCTCCAGTGACCCGCCACTCAGCTCTCGTTCTGTGACATCTTCTAAAAAAACCCCTCACGGGACTGAACAGGCCCCTCAGGGCCCCCCGGCTCCTCCAGCCCGACTGGAGAGCCGTGGTGAGGAGCACGGGTTCTGGAGCCAAATGCCAAGACTCCTTCCTGTCTCCTCCACACAGGCACAGCGGGACAAGCCATTCAGCCACCTACACCTCTGATGCCTCATCCGTAAAACTGAGACAATAATACCACCTCATTTATAGGCTGTTGTATCGAGTCGATATGTGGAAATCGGGGCACCTGGGTGGCTCAGTCGGTGAAGCGTTAGACTCCTGGTGTTGGCTCAGGCGATGATCTCACGGCTCAGGAGTTCGAGCCCCGCACTGGGCTGTGCGCTGACAGTGCGGGGGCCCGCTTGGATTCTTGCTCTCTCCCTCTCTCTTTGCCCCTCGTGCACGTGTGCTCTCTCTCCCTCTCTTTCTCTTAAAATAAATAAAGATACGTGAAAAGATGGGGCGCCTGGGTGGCTCAGTCGGTTGAGCGTCCGACTTTGGCTCAGGTCACGATCTCACAGTCCGTGAGTTCGAGCCCCGCGTCGGGCTCTGTGCCGACAGCTCGGAGCCTGGAGCCTGCTTCGGATCCTGTCTCCCTCTCTCTCTGCCCCTCCCCACCTCATGCTCTCTCTCTGTCTCAGAAATAAACATTAAAAAAAAATTGTTTTTAAATTAAAAAAAAAAAAGATACGTGAAAAGCACTCAGAGCAACCTGGCACAAAGTGCCCTTGAGACCATTCTCTCTCCCCCCATCAGTCACAACTGGCAGAGCCCTCCTCACCCTCCCAGGCCCAATTCCAGCGCCACCTTCTCATGCACTGTTGCCAGAAGCCCGGAGTCAAACTTTAGCATCATTCCCCAGCGTCCACCCACTAAAACAGGCTTCAGCAAACTACGGCCCGTGAGCCAAATCCAGACTCACGCGTGTTTTTATCTGGACCACAGGTGACGAATGGTTTGCATTTTTAAGTGGTCACAAATAAAATTCTGCCCTAGAAATAATGCTTAAAAATTATATAAAATCCAGCTTTTAGTTTTCATGGAGTTTCACCGGAACACAGCCCCACTGACGTCGCATCTATGGCTGCTTTTCACTACGGTTGTGACTATATGGCTCGGGAAGCTGAAATTATTCACTATCTGACCCTTGACAGAAAAGGAATCACGAACTTCTAGAGATCAAGAGCCGTGCTGTCCTTATTGCTGGATCATCCTCAGAGGCTACAACGGCTACTTGTCCTTGGTGAGCGCCAAATGCCTAAGTCACTGACGGCTCAAATTAGAGGGTGGTGAAACGGAACACGATTTCTGACCTCGTTCTCCTTTCTCTCCATTCATTCCATCTTTCCCTGGACCACCAGGATGTCCCGGTTCTCCTAGGTGGAAGAGAAGGAAATAGACAAGGGTTAGAATCCTAATTCCGCGTTTCCTGAACATCGGTCTCCATCGGGGGTATAGACCGAAGAGTCCTGGGAGTGTGCCCCCACCCCCGCCATGCACACACTGTCTTTTGCAGAAGTGCCGGTGGAGAGAGGCAGATGTGAGTTGTGTAAAAGAAGTGAATTATGAAATGAATTGAGTGGACGTCCCAAGCACCCAGCTCCAGGAAGACAAGACAGGAAGGTAATATGTGCACAGATGATCACAATTACGTTTTCCCCTCGTGAATTGAACTTGGGTAGCGACTGACTGTTGGAGGCACTGGGTGCCTCACTTCCGCTCTTTTTCTATCTTGTGTAGAGTGGGGTGGAAGGTTCACTAGCCTCCTGTGAAAACACAGATGACTGTGGTTACCTGGCACTACTGGGGATAGAAGAAAGGATTCTGGAAGGATCTCTCCAGCACCTTAGAGTGGTGGTAGATGTCACCCATTAAGGTGGCATGGCCGGCCCCACTGGGAACATCAGGGGAGTGAGGTTTTGCCGACCACACATGAATTTTGAGCTCAGAACAGGCAACCCTGAGCTCCAACTTCCCATGTTGTAAGTCAACATCTCTGGAATCAAAGGCAGTTCTTGCTGTAAGGAAGGACAGTAGGAGCAAAAGTTGAAGGAATCATGAAGACACGAGTGTATCCCGTGTATGTGTATACACACACACACAGCACACACACTGTGGTCCCAGTGGGAGGGGAAGGTCGAGGAACGGAGTTCATCAAGGTTGAGGTTTGGCCATTTACTTGCACTGGGCTGTTGACTACCCAGAAATGAGACTGGTCTAATGCCAAAAGGGACATGGGCTCTACTAGAGATGTCACCCATCGGAGACCCCTCAGAGCCCGTCTGCAGGGCAGTGGCAGGAGAGATGGCAGGTGGCCCTCTGCTTCATCCAGCCCACCCAACAGATCCCCTGGATTAGCAAATGCCGTGAGCACAGAAACACCTAAAAACACCAAGACTTTCATTCAGCTCTACAGCTGACTCCCCATACGAAGTAATTTGTTCTAATATTCATTTCTCCAAAACTTAACAAAGGCTTTTTAAAAACCCATATTCCAGGGGGGCCCGGGTGGCTCAGTCGGTTAAGCGACTGACTCTTGATTTCACCTCAGGTCACGATCGTGAGATCGAGCCACCCACCCATGCCAGCACGGAGCCTGCTTGGGATTCTCTCGCCCTCTCTCTCTGCCCCTCCCCCCACCCTCTAAAATACAATAATCGTTTAAAAAAATCCATATTCCAACAGCATTTGCTGGCAAAGCACCTTTTAGTTCATCCTGAAGTTACTTTCTGTGTATCATTTCAACCGTTTTTAAAATAGCCAGAGGAATATCTAATCTTCTGATAGGATTCTGAAATAGCAAGAGGGAGGAAAAATGACCGTGGTTTGTGCTCAGGTTCCCCACAGAGTCCTGAAATGTCTAATTTAATTGGGGTGTTTCTATCAATGACTGATATCTCATGGTACAGTTTATAATTGGGATGAGATTCATTCTAATGAATGTAAATGTATATCCCTATGTCCCAAGTCTTAAAAATCTCTAGGTTTTTGTCAGACGTCTTGTCAGATGTCTGACTAGTTCATCATTGTTTTCTCCCACTCACACGCACTGGAAAAGGTCACGCTAAGAAGAGAAATGACAGCGCTATTTTTGTGTGATTCTTGAACGTCTGCCTCATCAAGTCGACCTTCAATCTTCAATTTCTTTGCAGAAGTATTTCGGGCGCCCACCCGTTCGTGAGAGTTCGACAGTCCAATTTGAAAGTCCCTCAGGCTGGGCACACGTAACCACAATACGCCACAGTACACGGACAGACGATGAACGTGTGAGGGCTCTCGCTCCTCCCACAGCACATGCTTCCAGCTTCATGTGACCTGTCCAAAGCGACCATGCGAAGCCACCCAAGTCAATTCATATAGGAAATATTTTCAAAGCTCAATTTTTTCCATCAAAATTTACCTTTTATTTTTTTAATTTTGTTTAATGTTTTATATTTGAGAAACAGAGAGAGAGAGACTGAGCGTGAGCAGGGGAAGGACAGAGAGAGACGGAGACACAGAATCCGAAGCAGGCTCCAGGCTCCGAGCTGTCAGCACAGACCCGACGCGGGGCTTGAACCCACAAACCGTGAGATCATGACCTGAGCCGAAGTCGGATGCTCAACCGACTGAGCCCCCAGGCGCCCTCTAAATTTATCTTTTAAAATGTCAATCGGAGTTTTGATGTTTTCCCCCTGTACCCAGATAGACCAATCCACTTACGTTTCAGGTATGTGACCCTACGGTCAGACCCAGGCTCAAGAACCAAGCCTGTCAGTTGGTGTCATGGAATCCACTCACGTATCCTGGCTTTTGCAGATCTCCTTCCCAGAGGCTGCATCCTGACCCCAGATCCCCAGACCCTGGGGCAGGTCCCAACACCTGAGTCCCGCCGTGTGGCTTCAGTGACCATCTACTTTGGTATTCTCTGTCATGCCACGTCACCTGCCTCACCGTGTGGCAAGGCCCTAGCTCTCCCGTGCAGCGCAGCCAGGCGCTCTCTGCTAAATATTTAGCGATCAGATTTCTCTATATGCTCCAAGTGCCAAAGACCCACCATACCTGCCATCTGAGGCAGAAAGATCTACACCATGTGCTTCTGAAGACGGCCTGTAGTATCAGAGGTGATGGCCGAAAAGCAGTTGTCCCCACTAGATGAGAACGTCTGGTGGAGGGGGGAGCCGTGTTGGTCTTGTCCTGCCACAGTACCCCAGAATCTGGCCTGGAGCGGGCTCTCGGTCACTGCTTTCTGAGCAAGGGGTGCATGAATGAAGGAGGGGGAGCGGGCAGGTGATGACTACACTGGTGATGAATGAATGAATGAATGAATGAATAAGAGGAATGGACGGGTACATGGAAGGGTAGCTGGAGGCCACCAAGTGGTGAGTACCTGCCTCTCCCTTGTTGCCCTTTGCTCCGTCTCGTCCGTCTCTCCCGGGCAAACCATTGTGACCGGGATTCCCAGGGACGCCAGGGTGCCCCTGCCTGCACGTGTCCTGTGCGTTCACATTTCCCATGCAGATCCCGCCGGCGAGCAGAAGCAACCAGGTCCTCATGTTTCAGATGATGGAGCTGAGCTGAGAGAGGGAAACACAGACCAGAAGGAAAGGCCTTTGTTGCTGGGGCCACAGACACAGCCTCTGCTCCTTGCCGTGGGGCACGGGCCCACTGCCGATCGACCTTGGACAGGATGGCCAAGACCGGTAAGGGCAGAAGCCGCTAGCGGACGAAGCTTCTCACAACCAGAAGGCCATCGTTCTTGAAAGGAACCCACGTGACTGGGACCACTCTGAATGGCGAATGGTCAAGGGGAAAGCCGAGTTCCAAGTCAAATGCTCGCATTTACCACTCCACTCCACTTGGGGCAAACCGCTTTTTGGAGCCAGAGAAGGGAATGATACTCGCTTCTCGGCGCTGCTGTAACAACCAAGGGTGACTGCAAAGTGCATGAAAAGCACATGTTCAACAGTGAAGCAAACACAGAATTAGCATTTGATCCGGCAACCCCAGTTCGGGGTGGACACGCACAAGAGCTCGAAGCAGAGACTCCGACATACTTGGACACGCGTGTTCACACCAGCTCTAGTCACAGGAGCCCGAAGGTGGGAACAACCCACACGGCCGCCGACGTGTGAATGAACAAGATGTGTTTACGCACACGATGGGAGGCTCCTCAGCCTTGAAAAGGAGGGACGTTCTGACGCATATACTACAACACGGATGCACCTTAAAGACATTGTGCGACGTGAAATAAGCCGGACGGGACCAGTACTCTCCGATTCCACTCGTATGAGGGCCCTAGAGTAGTCGAATTCACAGGGACACAAAGCAGAATGGTGGGAGCCAACGGCTGGGGGAAGGGGAGGGGGAGCTAGCGGGGACAGAGTTTCAGGTTGGGAAGATGGAAAAGTTCTGAAAGCCGACGGCAGAGACCGTCGAACAACGTGAACTTCCAGCCGCCGAACTGGACGCTTAAAAGCGGGTAAAGTGGTAAGTTTTATGCAATGTTTACTTTACAATAAAAAATAAATAGAATGAAAAACAGCAAAGCATTCCACGCTGTCCTACTGTGATGAGACATATGCTTTGAGTTAGATTTTTGACTCTACAGGAAACCACCGTGAAGGGCACGCGCGCGCACACACACACACACACACACACACACACACCAAGGAACAGGCAGTTTGCGAAGTACACCTTCAGGCCCCACTGCGAGTTTTTGATTTGCTTTCCAACCCCATCAGGAGCGAAGGCCACGCCGGGCGGTGAGGTTTGCGATGAGACCTAAAGGAGCAGAGCGGCGAATCAGGCCAAGTGTTCGAGGCAGAGAGAACACACTGGCAAGACCCTACGGCAGTGTGCACACAAGATTCGTGGGACGCTCTCGACTACATCAGATCTCCCCGGGAGGGGGGCGCCACACCGATGCCTCTCTTTCACGGCACCGTAGTACAGGGCTACCCTTACTCACGTCACCGTATGACTGAAGCCTGACTGCATTTTTCTCCTTACTGTACCCCTAGTGCTCAGTATTAAGCCTGCAGCACTGTGTTGAATAAATACGCGTTGAATGAAATGCGTGTGCCATGGCAGACACTTTAGGACATAAAAATAATAATAACCTGAGAATCGTGTCACACAGAGGACGGGTTAAGACGGCAGCGGAGTAGCCTGAGCTCGCTTCATCCCTCGAACATTCGAACACACTAGATGAATATCAAATCAGTTGAACACACGAGAAGCCGATCTGAACTGAGAGGGCCGGGCTGCACAGCTAGAGCTAGAAAAGCAACCCCAGTGTGGACGGTGGGAGCCACGGAGAGTTGACCTCGGGGGAGAAAAGAACGTGTGTGCTGTGGAGGGGAGGGAGCCCTGATCACGGAGAGAGGAGTGAGAGAGAGAGAGAGAGAGAGAGAGAGAGAGAGAGTGAAGGTGCACCTAAGGGATCTCAGAGGAATAAACCTTCCCCCAAACCACTGGGAAAAGAAGAGGGGCTAACCACCACAAGCTTTTATGAGCCACAGAGCGCAAAGTCTGAAGTTACCCAGGTCAGCGCCATCACCAGCTTTGCACCCGGTGGGCCTGGCGGTGCTCCACTGGGGAAGGAGTGTGGAGTGTGGCGGCCCGAAGCGGGCAGCATGGTCTGACGATCTCTTGGGTTGCACAAGGAGAGACAGTTCCCTGGCTTGAAGTGCATTTGGGAGAGGTGGACTGGCCTCTCCTGGGACAGAAAGACCCCGTGGGCACCAGCCTGCCGCTCTATTCACTGGCATAAGAACAGAGATGCCAGCTGAGGGCGGCAAGCCTTGGGTGCCAGGTTTTGGCTGTGCTTTAACACCAACTCCAAAAAATTGCTAGAACTAATACATGAGTTCAGCAACGTCACAGGATATAAGATCAATGTCGAGAAATCTGTTGCATTTCTATACACCAATAAAGAAGCAGAGGAAAAGAAACCGAGGCATCGATTGTGTTTATAATTGCACCAAAACTCATAAGAGACCTAGGAATAAACCTAACCAAAGATGTAAAAGATCTGCATGCTGAAAACTATAGAAAACTTACGAAGGAAATTGAAGAAGATGCAAAGAAATGGAAAAACATTCTGTGCTCATGGATTGGAAGAAAAAACATTGTTAAAATGTCAATGCTACCCAAAGCAATCTACACATTCAATGCAATCCCTATCGAAATACCACCAGCATTTTTCACAGAGCTAGAACACATAATCCTAAAATCTGTATGGAACCACAAAAGACCCCGAATTGCCAAAGCAATCCTGAAAAAGAACACCAAAGCCAGAGGCATCACAACTCCAGACTTCAAACCATATTACAAAGCTGTAGTGATCAAGCCAGTCTGGTACTGGCATGAAAACAGACATAGATCAATGGGACAGAATAAAAAGCCCAGAAATGGACTCACAACGATATGGTTAACTAATCTTCGGCAAAGCAGGAAAGAATATCCAATGGAAAAAAGACAGTCTTTTCAACAGATGGTGCTGGGAAAACGGGACACGCAGAAGAATGAAACCGTACCACTTTCCTACACCACACACAAAATAAATTCACAATGTACGCAAGACCTAAATGGGAGACAAGAAACCATCAAACTCCTAGAGGAGAACACAGGCAGCAACCTCTATGACCTCAGCCACGGCAACTTCTTACTAGACGTGTCACCAGAGGCAAGGGAAACAAAAGCAAACATGAACTATTGGGACTTTATCAAGACAAAAAGCTTCTGCACAGTGAAGGAAACAATCAGCAAAACTAAAAGACAGCCTACGAAATGGGAGAAGATATCTGCAAGTGACGTATCAGATAAAGGGTTGGTATCCAAAATCTATAAAGAAATCATCAAACTCAACACCCAAAAAACAAATAATCTAGTGAAGAACTGGGCAGAAGACACGAATAGACATTTTTCCAAAGAAGATATTCAGATGGTAACAGACACATGAAAAGATGCTCAACATCGCTCATCGTCACATGAATACAAATCAAAATCCTGATGAGACGTCACCTCACACCTGTCAGAATGGCTAAAATTAACAACACAGGAAACAACAAATGTTGGTAAGGATGTGGAGAAGGGGTTTAACCCTCTTACACCATTGGTGGGAATACAAACTGGTGCAGCCACGCTGGAAAACAGTATGGAGTTTCCTGAAAAAGTTACAAATAGAACTACCCTACGATCCAGCAACTGGACTACTAGGTATTTACCCGAAGGATAAAAAAATACAGATTCAAGGGGGCACACGCACCCAGATGTTTATAGCAGCACTATCAACAATAGTCAAATTAATGGAAAGAACCCAAGTGTCCCTCAACTGATGAACAGGTAAAGAAGATGTGGTATAGGGGCACCTGGGTGGCTCAGTCGGTTAAGTGTCTGACTTCAGCTCAGACCATGATCACATGGTTCGTGGGTTCAATCCCCACGTCGGCCTCAGTGCTGACGGCTCAGAGCCTGGAGCCCGCTTAGGATTCTGTGTCTCCCTCTCTCTCTCTGCCCCTCTCCTGCTCACGTTCTGTGTCTTTCTCTCAAAAGTAAACATAAACAATTTTTTTAATTAAAAAAGATGTGAGATACACACACACACACACACACACACACACACACACAATGGAATATTACTCAGCCATCAAAAATGAAATCTTGCTGTTTGCAATGACATGGATGGAGCTAGAAGATATTATGCTAAGCCAAATAAGTCAGAGAAAGATAAATACCATATGGTTTCACTCATTGGAATTAGGAAAGAAAACAGATGAACATATAGGAAGGGGGAGAAAAAAAGAGAGGGAAGCAAACCATAAGAGACACTTAATGATAGAGAACAAACTGAGCGTTGCTGGAGGGAGGAAGGAGGGAGATAGGCTAGGTGGGCGATGGGTATTGGGGGCACTGGTGATGATGAGCACTGGGTGTTGTATGTAAGTGTTGAATCACCACTATCACACCATACGTTAACTAACATAATTTAAATTAAAATTTGGAGAAGAAAATAATAACATGAGGCTAGTGAGAACCCAGACCCGTATACAGCACTGAAGGCGACGTCCATCCGCACAACCTTTCAGATAAAGAGAAGAGACGTTCATATCTTAAACTTAGTGATCTCGTGCCGAAAATTCTTAATAATCCAACATTTGTTTGCCAAACATATTAGCCATGACATTATCTGTCATAGTGCAAAAGTGTGTACTGCATAATGTGCTTCCATCCGTGCTGCTTGGGTATAATATTATGTAGCCCCTGAAATAATTATGTAGGTCATGTAGAAATAAAATATGTGAAAGATATATGTTGTGTTTCATTAAAAAATTTTTTTAAATTTATTTTTCAGAGAGAGACAGAGCGCGCGCTCGAGCATGAGCAGGGGAGGGGCAGAGAGGGAGGGAGACACAGAGTCTGAAGCTGGCTCCAGGCTCCGAGCTGTCAGCACAGAGCCCGACGCGGGGCTCGAATTCACAAAATGCGAGATTGTGACCTGAGCTGAAGTCGGATACTTAACCGACTGAGCCACCCAGGCACCCTGATGTTGAATTTTTAAAAAGTAGAATAAAATGGCATGTGCATTATGAATTACATAGGTACCCATGTAATTCTATATGCATATCGACAAAAACTAAGACCAAATATATCCAAATGAATATGGCTGCTTTAGAATAGCAGGGTTATGAGGGTTTTTCCTTTTTAAAAAATGCTTTTTTACAGTGTCTATTAAAATATTTCTAGATAAATAGTAAAACCAGCTAGACTTGTCTAGGATTATATCGCCATCTCATGGAAACTTCTAAATATCACAGCGTCCAGTTTGATGGCAAAGTATTTTTAGGCAAGAAAATACAGATGTTTCCTTTTGAAGTCACAAACTTACACCATTTCAGGAAATTGAATTGTTTTCTTAGAGCCAAATTCCATAAATAATCTACACCATCCTCTTTTGTTTAACTCAGAAGTGACTGGTCATAGTTGAATCGAAATGGCACAGACCAACCTCTGCTAAAGGGTCTATATTTTTCCTTTTAAATTTTTTCAAAATGTATTACAATTATTTCAATAATAAAAAGATCTCAAGATCATAAAGGCATCAAATTGGGGTAAACTCCATTTTGTCCTCCAGCTAGGGAAGAGCTAACATCTATCCTTCCGTAATTTTTTTTTAATGTTTATTTATTTTCGAGAGAGACAGAGCATGAGTGGGGGAGGGGCAGAGAGGGGGGAGACACAGAACCCGAAGCAGGCTCCAGGCCCCAAGCTGTCAGCACAGAGCCCGACGCGGGGCTCCAACTCACAAGCCATGAGATCATGACCTGAGCCGAAGTCGGATGCTTAACCGACGGCCACCCAGGCCCCCCCTGTCATTTATTTCTCTGGTTTTGAGCACTTGCTTAGACCTCAAGCCTAGCACACAGACAACCTTCAACAGATGACTGTGAATAACCAAATATGCTCTGCTCCCAAATAAGCAGGGAAATAAGCTATGGCACTGTCTTTAATACGAAAATTGAGAAGAGGAACGTGAGGGTTTGCACAAGGACTACAGTAGACGTTATATTAATACGTCGTTAGTAAAAATAAGTTGCGTTTGTGCTTTCTTACAAAGCCATAAATTGGATCCTCAGTTTCGTTAGTTCAGCCCACAATTGATGCACTCAATTTAATTGCACTATGTGTCGTGGAATCGATGCACCTTTTAATTCCTCTACGTGTTTCTCCAGAATGCGCGAGAGCTAGGAACGCTTCTCTCCCGTCCTTCCCTCCCCCTTCCCCCTCCCTGCTCTCACCTGGATCACTGCCCCCCCCACCCCATCTCCACACTGCACCTGGACTAGGGAGCACTTATTAGGCGCCACCCTAGGTTATAAGGACAGCCACTGCATCTTTCCGCTTGCGTATTTTCAGTATGTCACCAACAATTATTTGTTGAATGATTTAAAAAGAGAGAGAAAAAAAGAACTTTCGAAAGAAATATCCTGGCTCCAAATGTGTGGACGCAGCCTTTGGGGGTGTGGCTGGGTATTAAATCTAATCCGAGTCGATGCCTTCGGTGGAGATCACTAGTTTCTCCAACCCCCCCCTCCTCCCCTTGCTCCCCGTAATAGAAATTTGAGGCGGCATGTGGCTGCCCGCAGTGGACATTTCCCAGCCTCCCTTGCAGAGGCCTGGAAAATACGAGGAAACTGGATTCTGGCCGGTGGGAATGAACAAGAGGGATCTGTGCAAGGACCACAGGCTTCACGGGGAGGAGGGCTGCTCTACCCTCCCCGGGCCCCTTGCCCCTCCCTGCGGCTGGGGCGTGCGTGGGTGGGTAGGGGGGGTGGTGAGACGTCTTGGGACTCCTTGAAGGAGAGCCACCCTTCGGGGATAGAAAATCTCTGGTCCCTGACGGCCACGCAGACCAGACCCGCCCCGCCGGCCCGTCTCTGACACGAGAGAGAAGTACATCACAAGCCTGCTGGAGCCACTGTTATTTGGGGTCTCCCTCCCTACTGCTAAGCCCACGTCTTGACTAACGTGAGGCGCCTGCTGCCACAGGGGTGAGCATTCATCCCAGCGGGGAAGGTCGGTGGCCATGTGTCGTGGGCCCAATCGGCAGAGTTGCTGAGCACTCGCTGGATATGCAGCCCTCCAGGCGATAGATTAAACAAGCGACCACGGTCCTGCCTGAGCCGGATCCATGTGAAGCACAGGGAACAGACGCGACCCTCCCACCGAACGCCCAACCCGTGGGGGGCCCGAGGACCCTGGGATTCTGCTGTGATCTCCTAGACCTGACACACTGCCCCGGGGGTGGGCGGTGGGCAGAGGGACACAGACCGCAAAGGACTTTGGAGCTACGGTTTTTTAGACCCCCCCCCCCCCCCCGGCAACAGGTCCTGACTGGGTTTCTGGGCTGTTTCTCCTTTGCCTGACCTACACGGTGTCTTCACTACTGAGCTTCTGGTTAAGGTCACTCGGTTTAATAAAAGACCTGCCAGAATCGAGCTGAGCGGCGCACAGTGGGTCTCCCAGCCTCCGAGCTTCTGCTCTGCTTCTTGCGTGTAACACGCGAGAGAAGAAACAACCCCGAACGCCCCTCCCCGACTTGACACTTCACGAACCTAAAAATCAAAAGATTGTCGCTCATCGAGTACCTTTTCTTCCACATGCCCTGCACATTGTATTTCTTCTTTAACGTATGTTGAGGGGCTTGTTTTCAAGCTACGCCGTGTAAATGATGAAGTACGGCCATCCGTACAAACATGCACATGCTCAAATTTGTGCCAAATAATCTACGAGCTCCTCTAGAAAGCTCTCGGGGAGGGTGTACCCTTACGCCTTCTCCTGTAGCTTCATCCCTCCTCCCGGCCAGTTTGCAGGGTTCTGGCAGAACCTCAAGATCTGCTTTTGCCTCCTGCTCACCTCTTCTGCAAATGAATTCTGAAACCAGCTTGCTCCTTTCCTACCCAAAACTCGGCAGACAGCTGCCTACCTCGCCAGTAACTAAGCACGATCGTCACACACGGATTAAGAGCTGCTTTAGGACTCCCATGCCTTAAATCAAAACCAAAGCAGCGGTTTCCTAACGCACTTACCTGAACCCCAGGGCCACGGGCTGCATGCAGGTGCTGCACAAACCAGGAATCAAGGGCTCACTAAATAAAATCACGCCTTCCTGCCACATAATTCCCTAGTGGATGTATCTGCAAAACAGCAGGAAGGGGAGGGAACCGAGTAAGGCACAAGATGTTTTGGAAGAGCTTCAAAACTTGCAGCCAGACTGGAGTCAGGTAGCAAGTCTTCTAGCACTATCTGTTCAGAAGACTCGGGTCTTTACCCCCCTGTCCTTTTTAATCAAGGGAGAGAAAGCGAGGTACACTTCCGAGTCTGGAAGAAGGAATCCCCACGGCCGGTGTCTTTCCGTAAAGTGATGTTTGTGCCTTTGCTTCGGCCGCCTCCCCGCCGACCTTGGGCCAATTGCGGGCCAACAGGACGACAGATTGCTGGGATTCCAGATCCCTGGAAGGGACTTCATTTAACGAGATCTCTCAAACTTCTATGTGGGTCCTTTGATCGTAGACACCGTGTGTACCTTGGCATTTAACGCGCGTTCTCTTCACACACACACCACCTGCCACTGAAAGAAGCACGGTGCGACTGTGTTTTGGACGCCACGTAATCATTAACGTTTCGTTTTGCCCCCATCAGAGTTCATTAACACGGATCTCTAACTGAAAAATAGCCTCAGGAGGACAAACGTACACAACGCTGTTTTTCAGAGGCTGTTGAGAACCAACTCGGACAACCTAGCTGGACTGCAGAGGCCACACAGAGAACGGGGGATGCGGGCTGGGCAAGTCCCATCGGACAGAAGTAACACCCTCTCCACTCGCCGGGCGTCCGTTCCTCGTCTGTAGCGCAGGGAAAGCAACACCAGCCTCACAGGGCAGGGCGGGATTTCGTTTGGCGACAGAAGCTGATCTGCTTTCTCTTCCGTCGTCCTGTAGCCTGAACTCCTGACCCGTTAGCGCACCCAGACACCTCCGGCCACTTCTTAGTGGGAGGGGGGCAGCCCGAGCGTTGACCGCGGGGACAACTCCTCCCTCCTGCTGTGGCTGCCCCTCCCCCACCGGTGTCACCCTCGTCTTCCCCTTCTCCATCCCTGTCTCCTCCCCTGTCCTCTTCCTCTGCCTGCTCATGCTCAGGGGTGATCCGGGGCCGATCCCCTCCTTGGGCTGTCCGCTCTCGGCTTCCTTCCCACCCGCACCTCCCGCTCTCACCTCTCTCTGGAGCCGCAGCGTCCAGCGGGTAGACCAGAAAGTCACACGGGCCCCCCGCCAACCCAGCCTCTCTTCTCTGCATCCGTCGGTGGCACCAGCACCCGGCCATCACCCCGGGGCAGAACCCGGAAACCGCATCTCGTCTCCACTGCTGTGTGACGGGCTCTCGGCTGAGCGTCCTTCACCTGTGTCCAGCCTCGCCCTCTTCTCCAGCGTCTCTGCTGCTGGACACGGTCTCCCAGGTCACCCCTGGCCTGGTGCGAAATACACCCTTTTCCCCAACCCCGGGATGAGCTGAGCAAATCCCACACGAGCTGAAACCCCACACGATTTCCTCGCCTTCCATTCTTCGGCCACGAAACGAAATCCCAGGATGTCATGCCGGTTGGCAGGTCCTTTGGGAGCCGGCTTCGACCCCTTCGGTTTCTCACGCGGCCCGTCAGTTGGATTCAAGCCACACACCCAGGCTCTTCGGGGCTGGGGGGGGGGGCCCTCCGGGATGCCGCCTGGGCCTTGCCTCCCGGGCCCCCTTCCCGCCCGGACACTCCCCAGAGGGAAGGACTCCGTTACCCGAAGGCCGCGACTTGAACACCCCCCCGTCGCTGCACACTTCACTTCACCATGAACTTTCATCACAACTCCATGTGCCTGTCTCCCCGCTTCGACCAGACGCTCCCTGGGAGGATTACCCAGTTCAGCTCGCCTCTCCGCTGCACAAGGCACGCTGCGCTCCACCGAGGTCGGCTACCCCTCGGCCCTTCTAGCAAAGCCCCCACCGCCCTCTTTTTACCAGTTCCTACAAATGGCACCGGCTGGGTCCCTGGGAGCCTCCCCGGGGAGGCCTTTCAGATTCCCAGTGTTCACCCTCCCCCGTCCCCTGCCCCTAAACTACCCCCTCTTCCAGGGCAGCCCAAGGGAAGGGAGAGAGCAGTTTGGGAAGGAGGTGGAGGTCAGGAGTAAACAGTGGGGACGGGCTGCCTGGCAACCCTCTCGGGGAATACTTTTCACTGCAAACAATGGGCTATTTACTTCACTTCTCTGAGTGTTAATTAGAGAAGGAAATTCAGGCATGTTCCCCGCCCCCCCCCCCCCCCCAGGGTAGGCAGCGGATCTCCTGGTGAAGCGGCTCGATCTCCACCCAGAACGAAAGGCGAAAGGCGAAAGGCGTGTAAAGGCCTGTGCGGCTCATCTACCGTCCATCCAAGAGCTGCTCCTACAGAGAAGGCCTTTTCACTCTGGGTGTGGCTTTACCAGGCTTATTCCAACATGTGCGCACTTTCTTCAGTCGAGCGGCTCTTCCCTGTTCCCCTGGGGACCCCTCCTCTCACACTTGTCTAGTGGTTTAAGCCTAATCATTCAGGGATGAATTTTTGCTGACAGGAAGTCTATCACTGTCCAGTCAGGAAATGAGCTGTAGATCCAGAAACCCTCCTAGCAGTCACTTTCTATTAAAAAAAAATTTTAAACACCACACCCACCCACCCACCCACACACCCACCCACACACACACAGTCTTATTTTGCTACTCAAATGCATTACTGGAACCAGTTTGGCAAATTAACTTTAATATACAGATACAAAACAACAAATATAGATTCACAGCATTTACAAGAAATCATTCAAATAACATTGTAAATAATATCTTTTTTTTTCTTTTTACAAAAACTTCATTCAACAGAAATACCTATCAAGTTATAGCAGTCTGGTACAACATAGTTGAGCTGTCAACAGCTAATTCATCAGTTTCGAAGCTGTCACTTGGCTTAACAACATTGTCTTGATGTTGATGAGTTAAAAATCAAGGAGAAGGTTATTAAAAGTTTGCAAAATGGGTAAACACAACTGATGCTAATATTTACAAAAGAGACCAATTAATTATTAAATTACAGAATCAGTTAAAGGATTTTCTAAATATAAAGGTTGATGCCTATGACAGAACTAAGACAATAAAGTTAAGCGTGCTGTAGCTAAGTATATTTGCATCAAATATTTAAGCTTCTGGGTTTCTCTTTTCAAGATCAGACAGTTGGCTGCTTATTCTATTCAAAACCATTTGAACTCTACTTCTGCTGCAGAGAACAGCATCAGCCAAGTGGAATTCTGACAAGGACATTTGTAGGGTAAGCTTCTTACAGGGACACCTGCTTTTGAGCGGTTTGGCCTCGCCGATCTGTGTCCAGCATCCCTGGCCTGTCAGCCATCAAAGGGACATTTATCCACACTTGTCACCGCTGGCCTGTGAGGGACACATGTGTTTCTGCTCTCTTCCATAAAACGACCATACAGCACGCTTCTTCCTGACTCCAGGTACTCGGGCTGCTCTATTCGGGTAAATAAGTGGACTTATCTGTGTTGAGAAAGACCAGCAATTGGGGCACGTAGAGATTTATTTCCAACTCACAGGTGCTGGATTGTGGCTTTTACGAAAAGATTTCCACCGTGAAACAAAGTCTGAATTAAATGCACTTTTGTTTTGTGTCTAGACAACAGCAACGTAGGATCGAGGGGATTTTCTGAACAGGCTTGGAGTTGGTCTTTGTCTGGACTAGGTATAAAAAGGCACAACAATATTCAGAAACAGCATGGAGCCCGGGGGTGAAATGTTTTCAACAACAACCTCAGATCTACCGGGGAAAAGAGATCTACTGAAAATCACACTATGAAGAAGGGACCCCGAGAAAGCTCTAGCACATTGCTGTCATCCTTTTTCTTATCTGTGGGCCAAAGATACAGAATGGTGTTTCTCTAGGATTTTACAAATGTCCCATTTTATGATGGTTTACGATTTACTGCAAGGTGGTTGTGCGTTTTTGGTAGGATTAAAACTGAGAAGGCTGCTTTTGACTCACAGTCATTTGAGTGGTCTTCCAAAAGAGTTGGCAAATTCTGAAATATAAATAGTAGAATAAGTGAAATCTGTCAAAGTGTTGTGCCATCTTTGTGGTTGTGTGTGAGTGTGTGTGTGGGGGAGCTGGGGGGGCATCCAGAGTATGCAAGGGGGGGTTAAAATGAGACAAACAGGGAAAAGCAAGACTCCCAAACACACAGAATCCACACAGGAGGCTCTTGGCTTCTCTTTTTCTTCCCAAGAGGAACACGTGACTTAAATTAAGAAGGAAAGTTTGGCAAAAACCTACGATTAGAATACTTGAGCCACGTATTCTTTATAGAACTCAGGCGTTTGGTAAGGAAAAAAAAAAAAAAAGAACTCAAGCTAGACAAACAGATTTAAAGACGTCAAAGGCATTCTACCTTAAAAAAAAAAAAGTCTCAGTTTTCAAAATCGCCTAAGATTTCAGGCAGTATCCACTCAGGGTGGAGATTTGATCGTGTGACTCTCCACACTGTCCCAAGTTCACGGGGCAGCCTCGTGAAGGCCCTGGGGTCCGAGCTTCCTTCTTCTGCTAGAGAATCCACGGAGGGACAGGTGGCACCCAGAAGCTGGGGCCGGGCGGGGAAATCAACCGTGGTCACAGAATTTAAGCCCCTCCTCACTGCGCATTAGTATCAGTAAATGGGAGCCCTAAAGTGGCTCTTCGGTTGAATTCAATCCTCATCGAAAATGTGACACAAGCAAACGTTTCTCTTTTCTTCCCTAAAGCAATTTTCTTAGATTAAAAAAAAAACAAAAACAACTGTCCAAAATTGTCGTATAGACTAACGACTCCGTTTAGCACAGAGACTCCTACGGCTATTACTAAGGGGCCCACAAAAAGCGCGTTAAGCGTGGTTTTCGAAATCTATCGTTGCGTTCTGTTAGCAGAAGGGTCAGTTACATAAACGCAACTAAAAGGGGGCGTTCCCCTCAGACCCGGAACGGCGCACGCGCGCACTCGCCCGGCCCCGCAGAGCCACGGCGCCTCCCGAGCAGCCCCCTCTCGGACGCCGCCGTCCTCCCGGGAGCGGAGCCGGGGCGTTAAGGGCCCCGGCAGCAGCCCCGGGCGGCCGGCCGCAGGGCAGTACCGGCTCGCGGCGACACGACACGCGGGCGGGCGAGCACCTCGACGCGGCGCAGCGGGGTCGCGACGGGCCCGACTTCCAGATGGCGCTCCGAGGCCCGCTCCACGTCCAGGGTCTCGTCTTCTGGACGCGTGACGTCACCGCCTCTGGGGCCGGCCCTGGGTGGAGGGGAGGTGGGGGAGAAAGGAGGGGGCCGGGCCCTCGGAGGCACGGCCACCCCCTCTGGCTGCGGCGCTCCGGGTTTCCCGTCCAGCACGGCCGCCGGGGAGCACACGGCAAGGGCTTCTCAGACGGAAGCCACGGGCGTCTCCCGCGCTGCCCCGTCCGGCGCCCCGGGTGCGTTTCAACGGCGTGGCCCTTGCGAAGCCCGTCTTCTGGAGACGCGCGTCCGAGTTCTTTCCCTCCGGGTTTACAACGCGGGCGAAGACCAGGAGATTGCGACCGACAGGCCTCGGCCCACGTGGCCCCCGGGACAGAGGACGGCCGTGTCTGGGGCGACGTGTACTCTTCGTTCATTCTTACCGAACGGATCTCCGGAAGCCTCCTGACAGCACAGTAAGGCCGGGGCTGGCCCCGCTGGGTGTGGAGTTTATGCAGGAGAAGTCGGCTTCGGCTTCGGGTCCCGAGGGGGGCTGCTGGGAACCGCGTGCTTTCTCGGCGGACCGTTCGGGTCGCCGTCACAGGATTGGTGGGGACGCCCCGACAACTGGTGGGAAAACCTCGGATGTTCTAAGAACGCCTTGCAACAGCTGCAGGTGCGTTAATTTATCGTAAAATTAAAGCAGGTGGGGTTTCATATCGCAAACAGGTGCGTCCGATTAGTCTGTTAGGTCACAGCGTGTGAGTGCGTGTGACTTCCGCCGCGCTCCGGCAGGAGGGTGTCCGCCGGGGGGGGGGGGGGGGGGGGGCAAGGATGACACCAGCCCGCGGCGGGACGCGGCACTCTCTCCCGTAAGCAGCGGCAGCTTCAGGAGGCTTCAGTGACCCCGACTGCCCTCCGCGTGAGGGATTCAGGGCGCTCGACCCTCCAGCCTGTGGGGGACGCATCTGGCAAGAGGCAGCCTGCGCTATTTGGCAACAATGCAGAGGACACCAGGGGACACGATGGCCACGTGCGCTGTGGCGGGAAGTCCCCTAACACTGGAAGAGAGGCAGAGCTTACCGGTGCTGGCGAGACACCTTCGCACCAAGCCCATCGCTACCGTCCCCCTGGAACCCACGTGCAACGGTGACAGTGCGATCCGGTCCGTCCTCAGGAAGGGCAGCACTGTGCGTGCCCGTCACGGCGATGCCCGCTGGGGTCACCGCTCGGCTTCCCTGAGGTCGTCGCTGGTTCCCAGGGCCCGGCCGGCTCGGCACGGATCACGGAGGGGTCTCGTGGACATCGGGGCCGCGCCTCACGACCTTCGCCTCCCTCCCAGGGGGGAGCCGGGCCTCTGAGCGCTGAGGTGCGTCCGCGCCCTTCTGTTCCCCACGGATCCCCCGAAACAAGTTCTCAGCACCGGGGTCAGCACGCGAGAAACAAAACTGGTTCTCCTCTTTGCGGACACCTCGGCAGAGGCGCGGCCTTCCGTTTTCACTTCTTGAAAGGGGTGAGTCTGTTGAACGTGTGCCAGAAGAGCGAGGGCTTTCTCTTGGGTTCTGCCAGGGCAAACACCTGCTGCTGGGGGACGCTGGTGGGCACGGTCACGTGGCGCTGGTGAAGCGGGTGCAAGCTCTGGTGCGGCAGGGCCACCGGGCACGCGCTGTAGCCTAACCCGAGGGGGGAGGGGGACGGAACAGGGACCCAGCGTCACTCGTCGGCCGAAAAGGAAAAACAGCACCAACACTCGAATTCTCAGCTGATTCTTAATCCACGTGCACCCAGAGGGCATCTAAGAGCCATCACGACGCTGCTTATGTGCAGACACTGCGTGCGCAGCCACGGATTAGGTGGCGTCACAAAAACCCTCCGGGGAGGGGACCTGAAACCCAGAGAGGTTGTGACCATCACCTGCGCTCACGAGGCAGGAGTGGCAGGATCAGGGCTGCTCGCGATGAGAAGCAGTGAAATGCTCCGAGAGCCTGCGGCCCAGCCTGCCCTGGCCCAAATCCTACTCTGCCGCTTACTGGCTATGACTATTCAGGATAATTATTTGGGAAATTATTTGATTTCTCTGCACCCCCACTCCCTAAATCTGTAGTGGGGATAACAGCACCTCCTGGTTGCTATGACAGCTAAGTGAGCTAATATAAGGAATGTGCTTAGAACAGGGACCCCGAACTGAATTGCTAAATCGAAAGTGTCTTATTGGGATAGGGGTTTTCAATCTGCACAGAGGTAATGAAAAAGTCTTATTAAAATTAGCTACGAGATCACAAGCTAACTGTGAAAGTCAGCGTGGCAGGAGGAAATAGCGTGGGTTCCCGAAGGAGCCAGGACTCAGGGCAGAAGGCATCCTTGCCCTGGTCTGGACTGGCAGGAGGCTCTCCTGGCCTTCCCACATAAGAGGTGCCTTCCTTTCGGGGTGCCCGGGTGCCCAGGAGGCTCTCTTGGCCTTCCCACATAAGAGGTGCCTTCCTTTCGGGGGTGCCTGGGTGCCCAGCTGCTGAAAGACAGCAACTAACAGATTCTAACAGGTGATATTTACTAGTCACCGGCCACTCAAGTGAAGAGGCTCACAAACAATAGGTGTTTCTGCCTTCAAGGTATTTGTAAGTCAGTGGGAGGTGGGGGGGGGGGGGTGTCTGCATTTGAGGGGGGGGAGCAGCAGGGCAATGGCAAGGTTAAGTGCTGTTTTGGTAATGAAATCTTCCAGTCCCCTGGCCCGCCCTGGGCTCAACTGGGTCTTGTTTTCCCATTTTCAGTTACAAACATACTGAATGGGACACAATTCATAGGACATGTCGTTCTTAGAAAAGTTGACCTGAATAAAAGTTTCTAAGAACATGACAAATATTTTTGGGATAAAAATCCTTATTATTTCATTCCTGTTGGACGAGATCATGTGTATCACACGCACTGTAAAAATAAATCTTTGTTTGCACATCGGGACCCCCGGGCGTGACCTGAGCACTGCTAATTTCACAGCATGTGCAGGGTAGGGGGGCCCTGCTGGAAACAGGCTGGCGTGCCTTCCTAACTCATCTCTTCACATCCTACACTTTTAGGCCCATTTTTCTTCTCTAAACTCGAATGCAGCCTGCACTGACGAGCAGTTTGGGGCCGGAGACTGCCTCCGGCCGTGCCCAGACCACGCAGGAGCTGTTGGCTTGCCTCAGACTGGCGAACTGGCCGGGCCTGGGGAAGAATGCCGGCACCTCCTCAGGACGGAGGTCTAGAAGCTCTTGGTACCGATTCAGAACACATCTTACAGGCTCATATTCAAATGTAGGCAAATACTGAAACACACTCACACTCAAAAGCAAATGCAGATTGACAGACCCGTACCATCACCTGTACGCCTCCCCCTCACTGAAGGCTGGTCGTCAGCGGGCTAACCACCGCGGCGCTCGCCTTGATCTGAGTTCCGATACCGATTCCCACGAAGGAGATGGGGAGACGAAGCGTCCTTCAAAACTTACCCTTTGACTTCCCGTGTCCTGCCTTTTGAGCATTTAGCATGGCGAGTTTCTTTTGATTTTCTGAAATTTCCATTCCTGGATTTAGAAACAGACATGATACACATTCAAAACAAGCGAAACCACTGCAGAGTAAAACCAGAACCATAACCTGGAGCAAAAAACCTCATTCCTTGAGGAACCAAGGGACACTGAAAAGCTTACAAATGGAGAAGTAGCAAGGACTGTCCCCAGGACGGACACTCGGATAACCTGCTCCCTACAAGGACATGTTAAAGGGTGACATGGGGTGCTGTTAATAACGACACACAGACCACTTGTGCAGACCCAGACGCACGTCCACGTAGGGTCACCCAAATCACAACCATAAAGGGTGAGGCCCTAGGAGGAGAGGGCAAATGGAAGGAGTCCCAGGGTCGACTGGCCCACCTGCTGTGAAAGCCGAGTGAGCGATTCCACCTTGAACATCTGCGTAATGGGAACTGGATTTTGTACCCCAACTGTCGAGAGCATGGGCCTTGAACTTCCCCTGTAAAGTTCGCTGTCTGCACGGAGTGGGTGAGGTGGGGGGAACAGCAGGCCCCTGCACGCAGGACGTGGAGAGAGAGCAAAGGCCAGGGACGGAGGAGGGCCAAGTCTGTCAGGCTGGCTCCTAGGCCGGCAAGAAAGCTTCTTCCAGGAGGCAGCTCTACACCCAGCAGAAGGAAATCAGGGCTCAGCCTCCGCTGTCACACTCAGCTCCCGGCTGCTCCCTGGGCCGTGGCTCCCTGACCGAGCTGACGTCTGACAGGTCCTGACCCCTCCCTCAGGTGCCACACACTGGCTTCTGCTGCTCCTGGACCCGCACGGGCCTTCTGCCCCACTCCGGCCCTCCATGCCCAGCCTGCCTTATGGCGGACCTCCCCGATCTCTCCACACATGAGGTGACAGGCACTGGACTAACATAACATGCCTGGCGAGGACCCGGGGCCACCCTCGTTCATTCCACATTCACCCAGTCCAGAGACTCCCAGAGTGCCCCATTCATTCATTCATTCATTCACTCATTCATTCACGTCTTCTGAGGACCAGCCACAAGGGAAGCAGTGTACTAGAGAAAGGTATAAAATCAAGGCTCGTCTTTCTTTCTGTCAAGGGACAGAGTTGAGACGTGTTTAGGATGCCCCCTGCAATATTGGTTCTATCTGAGGGGAAACTGCAATATTCCAACTTACAAATGATGTCAGGGCCTACACTAGATGGCCTTACATGGCAGGTAAAATTGGGATCTTTGCAAATATTTGAGGCGTTCTCGGCATGACAGAGTGAGGAGTCTTACTCCAGTGAGACCCCAGTCAAAAGTGGCACCGACATACGGCAGCTGCTGGGAAGCAGCTTTCCTCTTGGTAAAAGGGGGTCGTCCACTTAGCGGAAGGGGTCCCCTGTGAGTAATGAGTGCTACAGGTGTCACTAGGGGTTGAGGTTCAGCGTTTCAGAGGAGATTCCTGCTTGATGGTGAGTGAGCCAGACTGACTCCTAAACCCCTTCCTGCCCTAACGTAGGATCCCACACACCCTCCTGTGGGTGAGATTCAGATCCATAGCGAAGCCTAGGATCGGTACAACACGGATCCGTAGAACACGGACAGGGCGGGGGTAGGCCCAGGTTTCCACTCTAGCTTTCGTCGCGGCAGTGGGTGGCTTTTCTGTCCTGCACTACGTAGCCTTTACGGTCTGGGCTTACGTGGGCTGCAGAGATGAATATCCTCACTCCACCTCACCTTTAAGGCCCCCGGTCCCTGTGGCATCCTGACATCTGTCCGACAGTTGGTGCTCAAAACCCTAATGTGCTCGGAAGGCCCTGCACCTTGGGCTTACAGACCGGGCCTGACAGTTTCCGGCTTTTAGGGCTAATCAGTACCTGGAGGCGAGCAGACCCTGGGACGGTAAGGGCGACAGGAGGAAGCAGTGCCTGAACCGTAGGACAGGGTGCACGGTCCTCAGCTTCATGCACGAGAGAGATGGGGAAACCGGTGGGCCAAGGTCTTGGGTCTGAATGGACTAGGGCAGCAAGGTAAATTTAAAGTGCTTTAAAGGTACACCTGAAGAGGCGGCCTCGAGGATCATCCGGTATTTCTCATGGCCTGGATGACAGTCACCAGAGTGTGGCCCAGTCTCGGGGTGACACCGAGCTGGCTTTAAATGCTAAGTGGTCACGCTAGAAGAGTGGGCAAGTGCCTTGAGCCTCAATTTCCTCACCTATAGTAATGGGTATAGCAACAGTATCCACATCTTGGGATTAAACGGCACAACCTCCGTACGTGTGTTAATCGACTATGGTAGCCGTAAGGCTCTGCGGTCAG
The DNA here is from genome assembly GCF_022837055.1 of Prionailurus viverrinus. Classification (NCBI taxonomy): domain Eukaryota; kingdom Metazoa; phylum Chordata; class Mammalia; order Carnivora; family Felidae; genus Prionailurus; species Prionailurus viverrinus. The sequence goes on from NC_062561.1 coordinate 4,499,684, forward strand.
CAGCAGGCTATCAGTCGTCAAGAGTTAACACGCGGGCTTCTGACTGTGCGTGGGGCCGACCGTATTCGGGATTTGCAGATCCCGCTTCTTTTCTGCAAGGGGGCTACTTGACCCCGGGGGGGGGGGGCGGGGGGCGGGGAAGAGCTGACCGCTGGGCTGGGGGGGGGATGCGGCTGGGGCGGGAGGGCAGAGGCGCCGCTCACCCATCTCGCGGTCCTCCCGCACGCGCCTCCTCTCGTCACCGCAGGCCTGCAGCCACCTCGCCTTGTCTTCCTGCTTCTTGGCACAGAACAGGTGAACCTCGTCGGTGGTTTTGCTGACGAGCTTGAAGGCGTTCTTCACGCTGAGGTTCCAGTCCTTGTCCCGCCCGTCCTCCAGGTCCACAAGCCGCACCTCGTCCATGTCCGTGCGGCCTCGGTAGTAGAGCACGTCCCTGCGCAGCAGGTCCTTCTTGCACGACACCAGCTGGTGGTCAAACAGGAAGAACGTCCGCTGCTGGCTCTTGCCGTGCCTGCTGACCTGGGTCAGCTCCCCGGAATGGATCAGTTCCGAGCTCCGCTCGAGGATATCCAGCCCCTGGAGGGAGGAAAACACAGTTCACGGTCTCCCCATCCCGATTCCTTCACGCGTCACGGAGACAGGAAGAGGTCCTGACACGGTCTGTTCTCGGACCTTCCAGTCACAGGAGACCCGTCCGCGGGTCAGCGGGGCTAAAGAGGCCACGTGAATCTCGGGCCGTTCGTCTCCCTGTGTGTGAAATTTCCTTTCTTTACCTCCTACTCAGCGGGAAATGTTACGGCGTCTCTGTGTTGTGAGGTGTATTCCCGGTGGCAAACGTGCTGGGTCACCAGACTCCACCCCGTCTGAAATGGCTGCTCCTGGGAGAAGAAGGGCACCACAGAGGCTTCCTACGGGTGGGAACTCTGTGCTATCGACCCTGGGGCTCGGGCTTTCCCGTCTGGTATACACAGCGGCTCCCAGAATAAAAACTAGCTTCGGATCTTGGAAACAAAAGGCCACGTGGCAAACTGCCAACCAGAGATCGGTGAACTTCTGACAGTAAATTATCCCCTCAGTGCCACAGTCCAAGAACACAAGGAAAAATACACCTTTACAGTATTAGGTTGGGTCTAACCCAATGTACCTTTATGGTATTGGGTATGACACCGGCCTTTGGTCTCTAAGATTTTTATTCTCCTTCAGTCCCGGTCACACACAACGTTTTGTGGAGGCAGAAAATCTTGACTCCAAAACAGTTCCACTTACTTGCCTATAGCAATTCTGTGCCCCAGATTCTGCACTTACAAAGTAAGAGAGTTAAACACAGTGATGTCTGGGGGCCCATCCAAGCTCCACAAGTCTCTACGGCCCCTGAAATAGAAGTATCTCTTTCCAACGTTCACAGCCATCACCTACTTTAGTTAAAAACCTAACTTCTCCATCCAAACTTTCTTAATCCTTCGGGACAGTGTGTTTTGACCAATCAATTTGATGTAGGACGAATCTCACTTGGTCTAAACACAATCGGAACAGCACCAGCTGATCGTTCTTAATGACTGCCATAGGGTCTAGCGGTCACCAGCACGCGCTCTGAAGCCAGGCTGCCTGACTAGATTGGAATCCGGGTCTGCCACTCTCCAGCTGTGTGGCCTTGGGCCAGCTCCCTACCCCTGCGTGTTTCCGTTCCCTATCAGTTCAGTGGAGGCCACAGCAGTCCCTACCTCATAGGGTCACTGAGAGGATGAAACGAGTTCGCATATAAAAACGGCTTAGAGCAGTGCCAGACGCTGCTGTGGTTGTTGTGTTTATAAATAAATACGCACGCTAGACCATTCTTACAGGGTGTGCCAAGGACTGCGTTTACCACCGTCTTAGACGATCCTCACAACAGCCCTGTGAGGCAGGTAGTGTTTTCAACCCCACCTTATGGATGAAAATATTGATCTTGCCCAGATCAGACCAGTTCAGACGCACGCAGTGTGAGTCCGGAGTCCGTACTCCTCCCACACTATATTGTGTATTTTAAGGGTTCTCCGTTTGCTTTCATGGAGCGTACTTCCTAGCAGGAGAGACAGCGTAAACGATAAATGAATTACAGACACTCTTCAGAGTTGATTTCTTGGTGCAGGTGAGGCGTCAAGTAGCTGACTGTTAAGGTCAAGCACGTGCCTCAAAACGCAGACACCATTAAGGCCAAGAATACGAAGAGTCAATCACAGGATGCTCAAGTATGGCATCAAACTAGAGCAGAGTGAGGGAGGGGGTGACAGTGTTGGGCGGCGTAGCAGGTGCGGGAAGGGGTTCGCACTTACCTCCCAGCCCACGATGGACACCTGCCACCGTGCTATCTTGTCTATGCTTTCCAGCCTGCGCTTGCGCTCGTTGATCAAACAGGCTACGTTCTTCATGGCTTCGTAGGCTGCCTTTATATTGTTGTAATCACTGTAAAGCAGGAGGTTCATTTTAGCCATATAACCTGAAACCTGCAAAGGCAGACTGACAAAGTCATGCCCCCCATCCCTGATTTGTATACCAACAGTCTAGACGACGTGGCATCTAAAGAACGGCCATTGTTCCCTTTTTCTTTTTCCTCTATGAATAGACCACAGTCTCCATAGGTTAAGGGAGCTGACCGAATGCAATCCAGAATTCTTTGGAATAAGAATGTTTTCATTCATTTCCCAGAAATCGCAATGAATGAAAGTGAATGCCACAAGAAATAAGTTTTAGTCACAGTGACAATAGATTATTTTCATCAATAAAGAAAGGAAAGTCTTTATTATTGCTTTGGTTCTCTTACGGCCAGTTTTGCTATATAAAGTACTTTAACAATCAGTAACCATTCTCGAGACTAATTATCCGCTCTGAGCCTCATCTGTGATGAGATTCAGGAAAGGACACAAAGGGGACATGAGCCACAGAAGCTGGACGTGGTGTCATGTAAACGCTAACACCGTATTCACCTCACCGAACGACCTTCATTTCTGGTGCTTCCGTATCCTGCAGTCAGATCAAACTAAATATTCCCTGGAACAGGCTCCTGTTCCCCAGGTTTCTAAAACCGGAGGTACTGGAAAAATAAATTACAGCTATACTCTACACACAGACTCGGGCAGGGCACGTCTAGTATTGGGAAGTTTTACATTCCAGTTTGCTCGGCATTAATAATTTGGGGACATGTAAACCAATCATCCAGCTAATGAGCTGAATTCTTCACTTTCTGGCACGTTCCTGTGTCTCACGGGATAGACGGAGCCTTTGGATCTCAGCTGCACCGAATTCAGATCCTCCTGCACAGTCAGGACAAGAAAGCCTTGGAAGCAGACTCTTGTTTATTTAGCAAACACAATTAAACTCCACTCCTGGGAAGTCCCTGGGCACTCCCCCACAAGGCAGACCTCGCTGTCTTTAAACAGGCCCGTTCACACTCAGAAGCGGGGCACAATGGAAGACCCAAACAGATACAAGGGGGCTGCCAAGATAATGGGAGCCACCACTCACCCCGGGCCTCAGGCAATGAAGAAGAGTGCACAAAATTATTGTATATTTTTCCCTACAAGATTTTCTGTCAATCCTAGGAAAGAGGCAGAACGCAATATTTTGGTTTTTTTTAATTGTTTTGTTTTATTGAATGAAGACAGGGAAATGGGCTTTCTGTCATTTCCTTTAAAATGATTTGGGGGGAGGGAGGGTAGTAGCCAAAATACACAAATGCCTCACAGTGAGAAATGCCCTTAGAAGAGAAAAACCAACTGTTGAAGGATGATGTACAGACTTCCGGACATACACTTCCCACCTGAGAACGTGCCAATCTGCTTGCCCATGTCTGTCAAGATGTCTCTTTTTACTCTTATCTATTTTCTCTGGTTCCTCAGCATGGTGTGTTTTCATTCTTGAACATTTTCTTTAAATGTGTGGCTCTCCTAACTTCGCTATTTTGCTTCCACTCAAGTTTTCTGATTTTCCCATCAGAAATAGAAATAGAAACAGAAACAGAAATAGAAATAGAAATATACATAGCTCTCTTCTCTCTTCTCTCTTTCAATGAATGCCTTTCTCTTATTCCTTTAGTCTTAATTCTTTAACATCCATGTCTATAGGGTCTATTGTTTGGCAACCCAGCTCTTTTTCTCTTTCCACCTTCCAATCTAATTGTAAAAAGATTCCTTCTGCAAGCCCCATGTCTCCACAGGAGTCCGGCAACAGACAGGACAAAAGATGGCTCCATCCTGCACACCCTGCAGGGCCAGGCACTGCCGGGGAGAATGTGATTGCTCTCCGGGCAGCCGTTAGCTGTGAAAAGCCAGCACTGTGTGGTTTGGCAAGGCAGATTTCCTCTGGGTACAATCCTGTCCCCCTCTCTGCATCCTAGAGCCTTTCCAGATCATCCTTTCAAGGGCTACAGGTAGGTACACTGAAAGCTTTGTACCAGTGACATGGATGTCAGGAATGAGGTTTGAGTCTTACCTAAAATAGCAAGCTTTATCCCAAAACCTTGGTATCCAGCTGGCATTCCGGTTGTGGCCTGGTGAAAACACAGCAATAACCCAACCGGTGCCACTTAAAGGCACCACGCACAGCTGGGTCCTGCACATCTTGGGGAGTGGCACAGAACGGCATGCCCATTCCAACACCCAGTGGGTGAGATCTCACAAATAATCACGGCACGGTTATGCGTCATTCTGTACATGCAGGAAAACCGTGAGTTGCTGTTAAGTAGCAACTTAATAGCTCCCCCAGAAGAACTTAGGGACAAACTTAGGGACAAGGAAATGGAGCATTCGGGTGACCATGATGAGAAGTCCCGTGCTCCAAAGCGCAAGGTGTACGGGGTGGAACGGATCATGGAGACAGAGTGAGCACCCAGGCTGGGCAAGAAAGGGCTTAGAGCCAGACGGGACCTCGGGGAGATGCTTCTCCAACCTGACCCTACACACTACCCTGTCCCCTCGAGATTCCCCACTCTTTCAGGGTTTAAACTCTGGCAGTCCTCACCCTTCCGTAAGGTAACTTCTCCTTGCAGTACATGATAGCGCTCTGGGGGTGAGTTGCTATGGGACGGGAAGCAGACTGTTTCCGAAACTGAAGTTATGCCGGTGTAGGTCTTTATTTATTAACTACTGAGTAGCTACAAAAGAGCATTTGTAGGATATACGTCATCTATAAGGACCAACAGACAACACAAACCCCCGTGTGCTCATGACACAGTTTAAGAATTATTCTTAAATGTTGAGTATCTCTAGGAACAGATATTCCGGAGCCTCTTCGATGACCCTAGTTCAGACTTCAGAGTAATCTTGAACGTTCAAAGCGACATGACAGCTTCTTCCCCAACGCTCAGCGAGAGCGTCAAGAGGACGCGTGAGCCAGCCTGTCACCGCCACTCTGCGAAGCCCCGAGTGCCCGCCCCCCTGGGGGCGGGGTGCGCAGGCCCCGGTGCGCGTCCCCCAGAGGCACCTGCCCCTCACCTGTGCTCCTGCGTGGTGTACTTGAGCAACTCGGCCAGCTGCAGAGGGTACTTGCAGATCTTCTGCACCGGCGTCAGCAGGAACCCGTCGATGGCGATGTCGATCATCTGCTGCAGCAGGCGGCAGGCTTCGAAGAAGTGTCGGTAGCGGCCCTGCTTCATCAGGCGGGACAGCTCCGCGCAGGCGCCCGGGTGGTTGTTACAGTACTCAGAGTAGATGGCAAAGCCCTCTTGCTGGGAAGGGGAAGCACAGCCGCGTCAGGCTATGGGCTGGTGATGGGCGCGGCCCCGTCCGAGGGGGCGTCCCGGAGAGCACCCCGATTCTGCCCTGTTCTCATGCAGCAAGCCCGCGTCTTCTCTGCAGGCAGGGGCCGCTTACAGAGCAGGGGGCCTGGGGGGGGGGGGGTGCTGCTCTAGGACTCGGTGCCCTGGCCCCACTCGAAGCCCCCCTCGTCGAACCCTGACGGGGTGTCTCACGGTGGCCCGGGGCTTCCGCAGGGGAGCGGCACCCACTGCCACCGTCATCTCCGCCCCAGCTCTGCTCCAAGGAAAAGGCAGGCGCTGTTCCCAAGTCCTGTCTGTCTCCCCCTCGTCCTCTTTACTTTCACTGACACACAGGCTTGTGACCGTGACCACAAGGGGGGGATTCAAAGCCACCACCCGCTCCCCCCACAGCACGTCCTCCCCCTAACGCCCCACCGCCTGGTCCCCACACACGTGAGCCCCCCGGCTCCCTTCCTTTCTCCCGGACTTCTCCCTTGGAGGCCGCTTGCCACCAAGGTCTCAGGACGCCGGCGCTTCTCTCCCGGATCCCAGAGCGGCACCCTGTCAGTCCCCCATCCGTGCTCGAGGGCTTGCCCCTGCTTCCACATTCCCAGGGCCTCTGCACCCCACCTCCGAACAGCCCCCTGCCGCAGCCACTGCGGCCAGGCTGCCCGCTCGCGGTCGTCCGCCCTGCCCACGGCTGTGTGGTGTCCCACCCCGCAGTTCCTACTTGTCTGTGCCCAGCACGACACGCCTCAACTCCCGTGTCCCAGAAGTCTAGAAGGTTTTCCCCACCCGCCTGTTAATTCTTGGACACTCAACGCCCTGCAGGCAGTTCTGACGCCCCAAGACCAGTTCCATCAGCTGGTTCTCAGAAATCCCCACGCCCACGTGTCTGTCTTTCCACATGCCCACTGCAGTCACCCCTCCCCAGTACCACCTCGTCCCTTGTGTGGCTTCTCCCGTTCTCCCGGCAAGGCCGCGCCCAGAGGCTTCGCCTTCATCAGGCCCTGCCCCCTGCAGCCTGACCTTCACCGACCTCTGAAGCTTCTCTCTTGGAACCTTCTGCTCTGGCCAAACAGGCCTTTCACCAAGTCCCAAACAGACCCAGTGCACTCGTGGGGCGGATGCTCCCCACTGCGTGGCCACCACGGCATTATCTTCAGCCACTTAAAATCAACCTACCCGAGGACCAGCTTCCGTTCTGCTGCCTCTGTATAGCCACTGGGGTCAGTACCCAGCAAGTGCTACCTGAGGAGCTGGCTTTGTCACTGCTATTATTGTTACGATAATTGTGTCCGTTTGGGCTGGGAATAAAGTCTCCTTCCTCTGAAATCTGTTAGTATTAATCAGGGGCACTGAATCCTCAGTTATTAAGCTCACGCCATCATCACAAGACTGTTCTGAGGTACTTACAGCGTTCCACGCAGGGGTCTGAGAACTGCACACCTCGGTCTGAACCTACACCTGCTCCTTACTAATGTGTGACCTTGAGGGGCACCTGGGTGGCTCAGTCGGTTGAGCGTCTGACTTGCGCTCAGGTCGTGATCTTGTGGTTTGTGAGTTCAAGCCCCACGTTGCGCTCTGTGCTGACCGCTCGGAGCCGCTTCGGATTCTGTGTCTCCCTCTCTCTCTGCCCTCTCCCCTGCTCATGCTTTCTATCTCTTTCAAAAATAAACAAACATCAAAAAAAAAAAAAAAAAAACATGTGACCTTGGGTCACTTGCTCTCTGGGCTAGTTTCTGCATCTGGAAAATGGGCAAAATAATCAATCCTACCACGTCATAGCAGTACAGAAGCTAACACAAGAAAACCCTGAAAAGAGTGATTAACATATAATAGTTACTATGAGAGGGACTATGAGAAATTACTCCAAATACAACCCCCTAACTCCAAACTGCATAAAAGTGGGAAGATTCTAAAATCTTGAGGTATGTAGGTAAAGATTAACCATATAAACCAAGCAACTTAATTTACAACTGACATCTCCATTCCATAGGCAATTAATCCAGCAAACAAAGCAAGAAACAAAACAGAACAAAAAAGGACTCCTTTCTAGATTGGAGAAACATTTCAAAATTATTTGACCGGATGTGATTAATAAGACGTAACAGGTGACATACGTGTTGCAGAAAGCAGGATCCTATTTCACTTAAATGAGGTTCCTCTTTATTGTACTGTTTCTCAAGGTCTTTCAGGAACTTTCTTTGGAATTTGTAAATATCTTCAATGTTTCCAAAAATGGTGGCTAGTTGCGCAACAGTGAACATTCCCGTGTGTTTGCGACACTGTCGGATATAGCCCTGCGAAACAGAGAAGTAAACTTTTAAAAATTAATTTGGAGATTCACAGAAATTATTTGAATAATACAGTGTTTTGGGCCCAAAGCCATTATCTTGCAGTAGATTTTAATTAGAGAAAATTATTTTACCCTATGGGTCCCTGATGGGGTAATCACACTTCCGCGACTGCAGTGTGCTATGAATATTTTTGAAAGAAAAGAGAACAACAGGTGCATGTGGTTGGATTTAGGAGGCAAGAAACTATATAAAGTTTTCAGATTATACTCATAAAGCAAAGTTGCAGGGTTTCAAACATGAGGGCTCAAACATTGAGACTGTCATACTTTTTCTAAACTCTTAAGATAATCATTCTCCCATCCCTAATTTCATTTCACAGCTGAGAAGACCTGTCAAATACAGAATGCCACAGCTTGCTGAACGGCTCATGCAGCCGGCTCACTGTCATGGCAAAGAGCCAAGGACATCTTACCCAAGGATTCCACCATTTCCTACTTTCTATACAGAGCACAGATCTGCAGATCTTTAATCCGAGGCCTGCCCCGATCACAGCCCTACTCATTCTCTATGTACAACACCCTAGATGTACCATGGCTTGGGTAGAAGTTAGTGTGGAAGGAAGGAAAGGCCATAAACGTGTGTAATAATTATCCCCAAATCAGCATCATGTAATAACCTAGCCTAAGCGGGCTACATGATAAAATACATACCGCTGCCCACTTGGTCTGAACTTTAACACAAAGACAATGTAAAGGTTCAAGATACAGGCTGTAGGGCAGACCCGTCTGATTTAAATCCTAACCCCACCACTTTACTTTCTCTGTGCCTCAGTTTCCTCATCTGTAATAGGAGGGGTAGTAGGACCTGCCCGGTGAGCATTTGTAGGAATTCATCCAGGTCAAAGGAAGGCACAAAGTCAAAGCTCGACAATTATTAAGACATGACTTATTTTCCTAAAATGGCACTTTAAAAAAACTCCCGTAACTTCTAGGGAACAGATGGTTAAAGCTAAACATCGCTCTGTCTTTCTCTGGCCAGCTAATCCAATCACTGGGCACTTGTCTCCCTTGTGTTTGTCTTTAGTGCTAAATGTTCACAGCTGAACTGAGAGTGCAGCACTCAGCATTCAGGGCCAGGCCAGCGGGAACGAGATGGGGCCAACACCAGTGGAGCGAAAGGCTCATACAAAATCCACAAAAACACAGAGGATCGTGGGAGACACAGAATTTATCACACAGTAGTTACCATGACACTGCAGAATATGGCTTTGAAAATCACTAGATAAAAGCAATTTTTTTTTTTTTTTTTTTTTTGGTCTGCATCTGACTGACTGAGAACCTAATCTGTGAGACAGCGATTAGATGTAGTGGGATGGTAAATAGTGACGCACATTTGCGGAATCGTGTGGGTTTCACCCGACGGGTGTTGCCTCCTCTGAAAGTCATTCACTCTGGGGGCGCCTGGGTGGCTCAGTCAGTTGAGCGTCCTACTCTGATTTCAGCCCAGGTCCCGATCCCAGGGTTGTGAGATCGAGCCCCGCGTTGGGCTCTGTGCTGAGCACAGAGCCTGCTTAAGATATTCTCTGTGCCCCTCTCCCTGCTTGCTCTCTCTTTCTCTCAAATAAATAATAGATAGATAGATAAATAAATAAAATTAAAAGGCAGAAAGTCATTCGCTCTGAATAACCTCAGGATGTCAGTCCTGAGAGTGTAGGAAAGAAAGCTGACTACAGCAGGGGGCCACTGATGCTCAACAAGGCAGACAAGTATTTCATGAGGGTGCAGTCCGTGCAGGGGCCACACGGACAGACAGGGGAGGAAAAGTGAGGGCTACAGAAAAGTGTGTCGGACTGGGGACAGAAGAAAACCACACGGGCATATCCCACAGACAACCTGGGGGAGGCCGCGGGGTCCGGGGTCTTACCTCACAGATGTCCTTGAGGTGCTTGATGTACACCCGCTCAGTGTTCATGATCTCCTGGATGACATTGGTCCTCATCTGGTGCTTGCTCTCCAAGTGTCTGTGGCGGTTCTTGTCGGCATCCTCCTCCTGCTCCTCACCCTGGGTGCTGCTGGAATTCTCCGACAGCTCTTCCTGATTGACACGCAACTGCGGGCCACACACAGGTGACAGGTGACTCGGGGGGAGGCGGCGCCAGAAGCAGGCAGAAGGTCCCCCCCACCCCAGGTTTCCACTTCTCCACGGCTGGTTAGGAAGGCAGCCTGGCCCTAGGCTACGTCTTCATGTACTTGGCAGGGCCACGGCTGGGCCGGCGGCTCAAACCATGGCAGCAATGCCACAGTTAGTTGACCATGGTTGAAATTTTTCCTTCAACCCATCTAATTTCTGAAAGGTTTCATTAAAATGATTACAAAGAGGGGCGCCTGGGTGGCTCAGTCAGTTAAGTGTCCGACTGCAGCTCAGGTCATGATCTTCGTGGTCCGTGAGTTCGGGCCCCACACCGGGCTCTGTGCTGACAGCTCGGAGCCTGGAGCCTGCTTCGGATTCTGTCTCCCTCTCTCTCTGCCCCTCCCCCACTCACGCTCGCTCGCTCACTCTCAAAAATAAATAAACATTTAAAAAATTAAAAAATAAGTAAAATAACGTCACGACAAAGAACTGAGCCTGTAGAGAGCGGGCTTGAGCTGGACGCAGCTCTGCCGCCCCCCACAGGCAGCTGTGGGAAGGGGAAAGCACCACACTTACTCTGACAAAGCTTGCGGGGAACCAGGCTTCCTTGTCTTCACTCCGGCCCCACCACCAGTCCTTGTTAGAGGCTTCCAGAACCTGGATGACATCTCCTGCCTTGAAGCCCAGTTCCTGGTCGTCCATGGTCACGTGGTCCCATAGGGCCTCTGCGCAGACCACACTGCCATCGCTGATCAGCTGCAATGGGGACACGTGCTTAGCGCAAACTGCGGCGGGCAGATGAGGGGACACAGACATCTTCCGCTGCTTCTCTGTACATACTGCTGGCTCCAGGTCAGTCCTTAGTGCTTGAGTGTTGTACAAAATGAGTTTCCTTATCAGGGAAAATCAGGTGGGTGTCTCTCATATGTTCCTAAAGGAAACCCCATATCTATTTTTTTTTCCCAAGGAAGTATTAAAACGGCTCACTTATCTGTACATCAGTTATCTAACAAATATGAATTATGGAATTTTCAGCCCCCAAGCAATTGTCTGTGTCTGAGCAAACTAAATAACACAGAACCAAGCCTCCAATGGTTATGCATATACATTATAGTAAGACACTCACAGGTTCACCTAGAGATTACTCTCCATACTTCATTCATGGTCTGAATAAACTCTTAATCTAACTTGATAGTCTACTACAATTAAAGAGGACACAGCGTGGTCTCCAGATATTTAACAGCTAATTTAAAAAGCCAGGAACAGACACAGCTCATCAGTTAGTCGGCCATAGGGGCAGGTGGCTGTGGGTCCTCTCAGCTCCCAGGGACACTGTCATCTTCTACAGCAACAACCGGTATTACTAATGGAGACGCTAACTCATTGAGAAGTGACATTCCATGCACTCTGGTCAACAACTCCAAAAGCCAGGGGTGTCTTCTAGAAAGAGTTCCATAAAAGGAGCTGCAGATGCCCAGTGGTGGAAAGAACACCAAATGTGTAGTAAGAAATACGTGGCTAATTTCAGGTCTGCCATTTGCTAGCAAGTGTTGCAGCCTCTTAGTCTCTGAGTGTGTATTAAAATACGGGTAGTAATTATAACATCTACCTCTGCGATCGGCTGTGAGATCTTTCTGGGATAACGTAAGGAAGAGCATTTCCGAACAGCACTATCCAAACACTAATGACTGCCGCCCTTATGACTTAGAGCAACGTGTGAGCTTTGGTTATCTAGAAAACTTAGTCACATACGTTGTCTTTGAAAATGCCACGATATCAGAGTTCTAGGTTTGGGAATAGGTTTAGCGAGAAAGAATCAAGGGGGCCAAGTCTAAAGTGACCGTGTACCCTGAGAGTCGGGTCTCCAAGACCCGCCATTGTTGTGTGTGATTCCAGTACCTCGTTGATGGCCAGCTGTTCCCCGCCCGGCTGGAGGTATCTGGGGTTGGCCTGACAGATGTCTTCATAGCTGTAATCCTCCTCGCTGCCGTTGTCATCCACTAAGGCAGAGGACTCGGTACCTCCATCTGAAGAGACTGAGAAAGAAATGGCATGGTTTACGGTTTAAAAAACACGGCGAAGGCAAACTAAATGACCTCTGAGAACATTACTCCCAAGGGGAAGTAATCATTTGTGTCTTCCCCAGAAAGAGGAATCATGAGAAGATGTGTATAGATCTATTAATCCCCAAGTAGACGCCGTGCTAAGTAAGAGCTGCGGTCGAGGGTTACGGGAAGTGGAGATGAGAACGGCTCAGAGGGCACCGCCAACGCTAATACACGGCATTACTTTGCGGGTGAGGATGGTGAGTGAACTGTGTGTCATCTGGCTGGCAACTTGTGCTCCAAAGGAGACATAAAAAATATCAATAAAGTGTTCTGCCTCCGTCTTTCACCTGCAAGGCAGTGGTGCTACTAAAATCAAAAGGTGTTGATGGTGTCCTAAGTGGAGACCCGCAGTCGTTCTCTCCAAGTGCCTACAATGTGAAAGGGCTCGAACTCATAATATCGGAGTGAGGAATTAGGTACCGCACCTTTGGCATTCAGATCCCCCCCCCCCGCCCCGGGCAGTGACGTAGTCTCCTGGTGGCTAATTAATCTGTCATCCAGCAGAGGGAATCGTAGAGAGAGAACGTTCCTTGTGAAGAGAACGGGAAAGACCTTGCGCAAGCAGCAGCCGGCTCTTCAAGGTGGCTCTTGACGGAGAGCAAAACGTGGCTCCATCTGAAGCACTGAAGCACGTGGTACAGGACACCAGTCCCTCTGACAGAAGAGGAGACTGGAAAAGTAAGGGAGGGGGAGCTTCGAGTGCTACGGTAGGCAGGGGGGTGGCTCCTTCAGGATTCTGAGAAAGGAAGGGACAGGGGTCGGAGGGAGGCCCCGGCACCACAAGCAGAGAACAGGTTGCCGAGTCCTACGGTCCGGTCTGAATCGCAGCCCAGCCCCTCCACGGGCACGGGGCCGGCACCTTACTCCTTGAGCTTCACCTCCCCCAGCTGTACAAAGCGTTTTCTTCCTTTCTGGAGAATGAGGTGAGGGGATGCGCGTCAAGTGCCCAGCGTCCTTGATTCCCGGTCGGGCCTCACCAGGGAGGGTTTCGCCGTGACGGCGGCGCGCGAGGCGGGAGGCGGGAGCCGGGCCGGAGGAGGACGCTTGGCGACACTGGCGGCGGAGCGAGGGGCCGGGAAACCCGCGGGGAAGGGCCACGAAGGGTGTGGTCTGCGGAGGCTGGGCCGACGACGACGGAGCCACAGAGAGGATGAAGTCCGCGATGATCTGGAGGATCCCCCGTTACCGTTACCGGCGGAAGGACCAAGAAGGCAGAGTCCGAGAGGCCAGCGTGGTGCGAGGGACGAAGGCCGGCTCCGGACGGCGGTGGGAGCGCGCCGTCTGCTCTGGCCTCGCCCAGGGACTCGCGAGTCTGGACCTCCGGTAACTACCCTCCGGGGGCAGGTCTTCTGTCTAAGCAACTGTCTGTCTGTCTTTTTTTATTTATTTATTTATTTTTTTTTAAATTTTTTTTTTCAACGTTTATTTATTTTTGGGACAGAGAGAGACAGAGCATGAACGGGGGAGGGGCAGAGAGAGAGGGAGACACAGAATCTGAAACAGGCTCCAGGCTCCGAGCCATCAGCCCAGAGCCCGACGCGGGGCTCGAACTCACGGACCGCGAGATCGTGACCTGGCTGAAGTCGGACGCTTAACCGACTGCGCCACCCAGGCGCCCCTGTCTGTCTGTCTTTTAATGAGATAGCTCCTGTTCCGTGTTTTGTGCCACGTCTGCCGACTGGGACTGGCGTCGCCTCCCACCGCCCCGCCGCATTTCCGGGGCTCCACAGGCCACCCGGCCGAGGCCACGGCCCGAGCGCGGCACACCAGGCCCCCCGCTTCCCTCCCGCCACCGCGGCCACGCTGTCGCGGTGAACGACTTTTTGGCGGAAACCCACCGTGGGAACAGAGCCTCGAATTCTTACCCTAAACCCACGGTAACTATGGAGAACGACTGGCAACGACGGGCGGGCGCCGAGCCACACTGCGGAAGTTGGCCCCGGGCACACCTCGCGCGCTGCGGTCTGAAGCTCTCCTCTCAGGGCACAGACGGGCCCGCGGTCACGACGACGGATTCGGGCCAAGTGAAGGAAACTGGGGAGGCTCAGGGGGCACGGGAGCAGATGGGGGCACGACGGAGGGCGAGCGGCCCCTCCTCCCTCGACGCCCACCGCCCCCCCCCCCCCCCCCCCTCGCCCGGGTGCCGGACGCCGCGCCTCTCCACGACGCCCGACAGGCCGGGTCTCCACGGGGGTCGTGCTTTACGGCTGCCTTCTCATGGCCTGCGGTGCCCCCTCGGAACGCGGCAGCCCCCACGGCCCAGCTGCAGTCACCCCTTCTTCGAGCCCCGCCCGGCTTACTTTTACGGCAGCGGGTGCCTGGTGACTCGCGGCCACGGGGCGGCCTCTCCCTGTCCCGCCAGGACAGCGGGCGGGACGTGGCCTCCCCACGCCCGGGGCAGCGCACCGGGTGGCAGGGCGGGAGCTCGGAACGACAGGGCGACTCTGCGGCGAGTCGGGGCTCTGAGGCCAGGGGTGCCGGGCGCCGACCACCCACTCCGCTCCCCTCCCTGTCCCCATGCTCAGCCCCGTTCGTTCCTTCCGGCGACGCGGCGGCTGCCTGTATCCGAGAGGCCTGTAGCCCAGAGCGGGGGGGACGTGCGACTGAGCGGCCTCGAGGGCGAACGGATGCAGGGGCGGAGCGTCCCTGGACCCGCCCACCAAGTCCTGAAGCCCGCGCTGGCCGCCAGGCTGGCGGCGGTGCAGGCGGCCCAGGTGAGGGGCGTGCAGGCCCTGCGAGCGTGCGTCCGTCCCAGCGGGCGGCCACGCCACACAGCAGGACCTTCTGTCCCCGGCGCTTCTCTCTGGAGTGCAATGCTGGTGGTGCCGGGGGTGAGGGTGGGGATCTGGATGCCGCGTAGTGACTTCTGCATCCCAGGCGGTGGTCAGAGGGCTTGCGGGCAGAGGACCTGGGGTCACTGGGTCTAGGGCACTTTCCCGGTGTGTGTATTTGGGGGGGTGGGTGGAGGGAGAAAGTCTTAAGGAAGCAAACATAAACTTTCTGCACACACGTGAGTCTTTCTCATTAGACTACAGAAAACCACACTAAAGCTCCAAGCCGTCTCTACCCGGAGTCCTGGGAGCAGCCGCCAGACCATGACGCCCAACAACTACCTTCAGCAACGGCTGAAATGCTCCAATGCCCCTGGTAAGGAAGGAAGGTACGTGCGAGCCCTCGGTCTTCAAGGCGGCCAAAGCGGCAGGAGCTGCAGACTTCAGCGAACACTGACCCGCCACAGCCTGGCACCAATGGCATTTCTCTCCGTCACATTTCGGCCGTGGCTCCTGAGCCAAAAGGAGTGAGATACAGTAAAATAAAGGTGCCTGGGCCTCCTGCCCACGGCAAAGCCCTGAAAACGACACTCTTCCCCTCAAAGACCCACTGAAGAATGTTTACCGGGGAGAATTCTTACGGTCTGATCTGGCTATTGCCATAAAAATCAGTAAGAGGGGAAAAAAGCAACAACAAAGGCCAATGGTGGCTATGTACAAATGCACAATTTACAGGAGTCTAGTGAGAAAGGGATCCCGTCGAAAGAATGCTAAACTTCCCCAAGAGGTAGCGGGATAAAGTGGTCTGGACGCAGGTAAGGACCTTCATCCACTGAATGATCTCTGGGTTGCCATCGTAAACACTCGGAACACCATCCTGACTGAGGGGCACCATGAGAAAGATTTCAACAGTGACAGTGTCACCAGCATGGGTTAGTGTTTACTAATCACTGTGGAAACAAGATGGTGCTAGGCACTGGGGTCAGCTGACTCAGACTTCCAGGGGTAAGTGGGGTACACCGGGAGGCCTGTGGCAGGAGGGAAAGCCTAAGGGGTGTGGAGCGAAAATATCTGGGCGAATGAAGGTCCTAGCTTTACTAACCGTCGAGCTCAACGACCTTTGAGCCACTTGTTTACCCTCTTCCAACCTCAGTTTTCTCATCCGTACAATGGGAGTAAGTTTTCACATGTCATGTCTCCAGAGGCGTTCTTGCTCTTCTGCCTCTCACATCCCCTGTCCAGCTCCTCAGCAAACCGCGACTCTCGCTTCGGAAAGCATCCAGAACCTGCTCAGTTCCCACTGCTCTCCCGCGAGCTCACTCCAGCAGCCCCTCGCCACGTGCTAGGATTCTCACCAAAGAAGCCACAACCATCCTGTCACTCCACTGCTCCAAGCCGTCGGGGGGAAGCCCAAGTCCCCGAAGATGGCCTCCTACCCCAAACGCACTCTGCGCCTCCCAGCCCTGTCACCGGCTGTGGCTCTGCTGGCTGCCCACTTCGTAGCCAGGGTCTCCCTCCTCGGGGTTTGCTGTGCCCTGCACCTGGCATCCTCACGCAAGCACTCAGGCAAGTCCTTCCCTGACCGGCGCACTCAAAACCTCCACTCTCTCCAGCCCCGATCTGCTTTCCCGATTCATTTTTCTGCACAGCATTTCTCACCATCTAACACGCTTTGTCTGCTGTCTGTGTCTCCAACTAAAACGTAAGCTACGTGAAGGCAGTGATTTCGTCTGCTTTGTTCTTAACTGTATTTCTAGTATCTGGACCACTGCCTGGCACACACAGGCACTCACTAAGTATTCGCTGGATGGACGGACAGACAGACGGACAGACGGATGGATGGAAATACACCAACATACAGTCTAAGAGCAGGCCTTTGGGTCAGACAGACTTGGCTTCAAGTAACAGTGCTGCATAAAAATGATTTGGTTTCTTTTTTAATAGTTTCGAGTCCTTGGTAAAGTTTCTTTCTCATTTTTTCCACCCACCCAAACGGTCAGAGAAAGACAGTAATACCCATCTCACAGGGTCGTTTGTCAATCCTCAACAAGTTGCTGTTATTACCTTGCTGTGAGCCTCAAGTGAAATGGTGATGTAGGAAAGCCTTCTGTAAACTGAAAAGTATTACAGAAGTACCAGGTTCTTCACCTCGGCCTCACAGGCACAGGGTTATTGCTTGGCGGGACTCAGCTCATACAATCCTCATGGCCATGCCGTGTGGCAGGTACTAATCTCCCCAACTTCCAGACAAGCGAACTCAAGTCCCAATAAGACATGGTGTGTGCAGTGGGGACCAAGCCAACGTCATCAGCTCCCACTCACTGGTGTTACCACCCCTGCCAGGACTACCTCTGTTATCAGTGACGAGACAAAAATACTGGACAGATAGTAAAAATGGCTTCCCACCCCAATTTCAGTACTTCTAAATCATTCTGGAGCATGGCAAGGTTCACCCAGCCCCTGCTCCTCGTGACTACCTTTTCTTCCCACTCCTGATCCCAGTCCCCACCTGGGTCTGCAATGATCTGATTTTGTTTTATCCTTTTCCTTTCCTGACCTGCAAGTCCCTTCTAAGTCGATGACTCCTGTTTCTGTCCTATAATTTACGCACATCTTATGGAGTTGGATTTTTCAATGTCTGCTGTCCAGATGGGAGGGATTTTAGTCCTACAGTTCGATGCTGTATCTGTGCACACGTACTGTATTTACATGCGTGTTTCCCTTTGGAGACCCTAACTTCCTTTAGGGAAGGAACAGAGTCTATTTTTGTATCCCTGGCACCTAGCGTAATACCTGGCAGAGAAAAGGCACTCAAAAATTGTTTAACCGAACTGCAATTTGCTGACGAGTAAACTAAGGTTCCAAGAACTTTTAACTATTTAACTGGGCTACCCGGAGTCGGGTCCGAAGCAAGGTACACACGCTGGGCTTCCTGATTTCCATCCCCACCAGCCATCCTATGTATCACTTCCAAGAACAACTTCTTTTTTTGTTGGTACCTTTTTTTTCCTTCCTTCCTTCCTTCCTTCCTTCCTTCCTTCCTTCCTTCCTTCCTTCCTTCCTCTTTCTTTCTCTCTCTCTCTTTCTGTCTTTAATGTTTTATTTATTTTTTGAGAGACAGAGCATGACCACAGGAGGAGCAGACAGAGAGGGAGGCACAGAATCCACGGGAGGCTCCAGGCTCTGAGCTGTCTGCACAGAGCCCGATGTGGGGCTCGAACTCACAAACTGTGAGATCGTGACCTGAGCCAAAGTTGGATGCTTAACCGACTGAGCCACCAAGGCGCCCCTCTTTCTTTAAGTATAGTCGACACACGATGTTACTTAAGTGCGAGGTGTGCGACAGCCATTCGACAGCACCGTGCTGTGCTTGCACGTGTAGCTACCATCTGCTCCCACACAGCACTATCACAGCATCACGATATTCCTTATGCTGTACCTTTTATTCCCATGACTCACCCAAGGTAAACTTCTGGAAGCACTGGTTTCATCACGTTCACTAGAAACCACACAGGACTTAACAACTGCATCCTGACAAAACTCTCCCGTGATCTGGCCCCACTCTGCATAAGCCACCTCGTCTCTCACTGTGCACCAAAGCCCCCGGCCACCTCGCCGGGCGGGCCTGTGCACAGACAGGTCTGCACCACCGCCCAAATGGACCGCAGGTTTCTTCATGCTGTGGGAGCACCTCCTCACCAAGTGAACGTGGTCTCATTTAACTTACCGCCTTCAAAATCTTCAACTACAGATGAAGGTTAGTCATCATGGCTGTCTATTTAGGGGAATTTTGCATGATGTGGAGCTGCTATAAATTCTCAACATGTACCTCAGCACCATTAGGAGAAATAAATATGTTCTAGTAATAAGAGTACATTCAGTGTCTTCCTTTCTCCCTTTCTATTGTGGTAAGAAACCACGTACCATTATATTAGCCATCTTGGCCATTTTAAGGGTACAGTTCAATATTATTAAGTGTATTCACATTGTTGTAAACAGATCTCCAGAACTTTTTCATCTTGCAAAACCGCAACCTTATACCCACTAATAACGGATTCTCCCCCCTTCCTTGGCAGCCACCTTCCCACTTTCTGTTTCTTTGATTTGGACTACTTTAGATACTTCGTCGTAAGTGGAGTCACACACTATTGGCCCTTTTGTAACTTGCTTAATTTCACTTAGCACAATGTCCACAGGGTTCATCCGTGTAGTGGAACGTATCAGAACTTCCTTCCTTTTGAAGGTGGAACAATATTCCATTGTACACATACACTGTGTTTTCTACACCCGTGCACCTACTGAGGGACACTTGGGTCGCTCCCAGCTCTTGGCTCTTGTAAGTAATGCTGCAATGAGCGTGGGTATGCAAATGTCTCTTTGAGATACTGCTTTGACTTCTTCTGGATATATACCCAGAAGTGGGATTGCTGGGTTAGGCGGTAATTCCATTTTAACCTTTTTCGGAACTTCCATCCTGTTTTCCACAGTGGCTGTACCACTGTATATTCTCAACAACAGTGCACGGGGTTCCAGTTTCCCCACATCCTTGCCAAATGTATCTCTTCTGTTGAATATATAGGTGTGGAAAAGCCATTTTTTGAAAACAATCTTGTAAGCACACAGCAAAGACTGTTGAGAATGAAAATTGCTTTTAAAACCCCAAAGCCCACGGGGCGCCTGGGTGGCTCCGTCGCTTCCGTGTCTGGCTCTGGGTTTCCGCTCAGGTATGATCTCACGGTTCGTGGGTTCGAGCCCTGCGTTGGGTTCTGCGCTGACAGCAAGGAGCCTGCTTGGGATTCTCTGTCTCTCTCTCTCTCTCTCTCTGCCCCGCCCTGCTCAGGTTCTCTCTCCTTCTCAAAATAAATAAACATTTAAAAAATCATTTAAAACCCCAAAGCCCTAGATATAATACGAGAGCAGAGACGGGGTGTTCTCATTCCACAGCACTTCTTACAGGTGTGGTCAAACCGAAGGAGAACCTCCTTTATCACCTAAAAGCTCCGCATACAGAGTTTTGGCACATACCTCTGGCCAGGGTCAATTCTGAAACAGCCACACGCCTCTTTCCGTAGAGTAAATATATGTAAATATTCTAAACCTGCATAAAATGATTTTTTAACGTTCTTGTTGAATCGTCAGCATCCTTCTGGAAAGGCTGCTGTTATCTGGGGTCACCGAGGCACCGCACGTGGGCCCCCTCCTTCCCGTGGCCCCGCTTATACAGTCAGATCTTCGGATACAGCTCTGAATTCTCTCCCCTCCAAACGCCTGCTTACTTCCTGAAGGAACTGGTCACCTCTCCAGGCGGCAGCAGCTGCCTGAGGAAAAATCCCCGGGCCACATTTGCAGCCTGGCCAGAGGCAGCTTCAGGAACAACCGGACAGAGCCACATGGTCATAGAGCACAGACTATTTTTAAGTCAGCAGGACCGTCGCAAATACAATTAGAGACGATACAATTAGGGATGACATAAGATTTTTTTTGAAAAAAGGCCAACAATAAACAGCTTCCACATTCCTCAGGAAAACATTCCTCTGTCTGAACTCAGACTTTACGCTGGTGAAGGGACGAAACCTGGCCACCGACTCCAAAGGTGAATTTGTTATGACGGGAAATATCAAACATCACCAACAATGGTAAACTTTACTTTGTAACATGTACCAAAGGATAAGGATTTCCCACAGGAGTCTGATTTATACACACAGAAAACAGGCCTGTGTCCTGGTAGGAGCCTTTGTCGGGACCCGCAACATGTCTGCTCCCACTTGGCTTACTTTTACGTGTTTAAGGACTTTTGAGCAGAGTGATGAATTGCCAATTGGTCGGGGAGTCCAAAGACCTTGGTTCGGGTCCAGCAAGACCACACAGAAAAAGGCCCTGAGCTCTCTGAGTCTTCGCTTTCTCTTCTGCAACTGAGAAAAATGGCACCCCTCTTGTGTCTCACGGGTTCGTGGGGAGGGCAGATGGCGGGGAGCAGGTGAAGGGTTTTGTCAAATAAAAGGAAGGGAAGAACGAACACAGCGGGCTTCACAGTGAGGCACGTGGCATGGAGTCATTCGCACGTTAGCGGTCGTCACGATGTCCTGACTCCCAACACGGAGTACCTACCGGGCGTCCCTCTTCTGCCCGTGCGGCTGCTCCGTGAGGATTTCCCCTCACCAAACCGGACTGACTGCAGGGAAATTCCTGCACTTAGAATCATCTGTTACAAACATATATTTTAGCAAACCTCCTGCTGGTCACTCAGACTTCCTCAGGTTTGAGATAAGCCAGTCTCACTTCCCATGTTAGAAACGGAAACGGCCAACACAAGGGAGGCAGCCGGGCAGGCAGCTTGCGCTCAGCTCGGGGCTGTGAGCAGCTCTTACAAAGCCACTGCTGTTTGGGCCAAAAGCCTGAGCACCCGGAGTGACTCTCGAGCCACAGAGATGCACACAGAGGAAATGACCTAGGCCCCGGGGGCCCTGGCCTTTCAACGCCAAAACATGGCACACCACTTCCAGGGCCATTCGTCTTCAGTGGCCCCCACACACCCAGCGAGGATGGCACCCAATCACATGGGGAATGTGTATTAGAACCAAGTTCTCAAGGAGAGTGGAGCTGTTTGCCGAGAATCCATTTCGAAAAGCACACTGAGTGATTCTGACGTCTGGCTAAATGTGGGACCCACGGGAATTAAGCCCAGACTTACTTAAACCCGCACGCAGAGATCTGCTCCAGGACATATGTGTTCTGTTGCCTATCCACACAGCAAGACACGATTTGGAGGGCAACGGGCTCGGATCTCACTGGTTGTGAAAACCTCTGCTTTGGCTACTTTGTACCCCTGAATGTTCCCTGTATTGACAAAAAAGGACAAAATCCCTTTGTCCGTGCTGACCTCTCCACCTGGAACAGCATTCCCACCCAAAGAGCCGATCGAATTTGGACTCATCCTTTGAGGCTGCTCGGCTCCCACTTCTTGGTGATGGGTTCCAAGACTTTTTTCCTATTATCCCCTGACCCCCGCAGTAAGTCTCTGCCTGTGATACTCCAGAAGCACGGTAGCTCACCTCTTAAAATATTCATCACGTTTACACAGTTGTATTTTAGCTGTTTAGCTACAATACTCTAGTTTGCTGTTCACGTGTCTACCCCTGCCCAACCCCTATCCCAGGGAACTTTCTTTAGGGAAAAGAAACATGCATACTAGTCAGTGTCACGTGACTGGATGAAAGCCTTGAAACATCTTTCATATCTAGAATTTAGAATGTTATTGTCATGAAAGTCACTTTTGTGCCTAATCTAGACTTGGAACCCATTTTCCATAAATAGTATTTTTGAGCCTTTTAAACATATCGACAGGAAGATCAAACAGGATCCCAGAAACGGACATGCTGGCCTTCACTGCAAACCTTTTATAACGTCTGTGGGTCTTTCGAAAATAATTCTCCCAGCATACAGCTCTCTGTGTGGATTCAGCTTGGGACCACTGCTGACTTCTGCTGCCCAGGATGGTGACGGGAATAAGTCACACCACAACGGAGCTTCATTTACACCAAACCCCCGACAGTGGATTTTGTTTCTACCAACGGTTTTGTGAATTTTGCTTTAAACTACCCGTGAATCCTCCTGCCGCTTCTCAATCTAAAGTCAAAACTTGCCCTAGAGGTGTGTCACATATGCCCTATCTCATTAAGAAAAAAGTCCGCCTGTGCTCATCCGTAAAGTGGGTATTTAGAGCCTCAGATACGAGGGTCTGGGCCAAGACGACGCCCCCGACGTCTCCCCTCCACTCTCTCCTGAGAACACAGTGGCTGGAGAGTCCTCGGCTTCCGCCTGTCCTGGAAGCTCGCCCTCTGTCCTGTCTCCAATCCAGATGTGGGACTCAGGCTCCGCGTTTCTCACCGTCTCGCCGCGACCCCTCAGCTTTTACTTCTGGCTTGTCCCCGGGAGTCCTCTTAGCCAGCTGCCGCTTCTCTTGGGGTTTCTGGTTCTGACCAGGGCTCCCCACGCTGCCACCTGTGGACCCGTCCTGGGCTCCTCTCCCCCACTTGGCTACCTACCCCCCCAACAGCTCTCTGGGCTAGGTCTCACCACCCCTGCCAGCTCCTGACGGCTGCTTCTTGGCTGGCTGCACAAATCCTGAGCAGGAACCTGCCTGGTTTCACCACATCCTTGGAATGAACTCTTAGCGTGTACCAGGCACTGCGCTAAACACTTACTATGAATCATCTCACTCAAGCCTGGTAAGCATCTTGGAATTATTACTGTTCATTTATAGAGCAGGAAATTGTGGCTCAAAGAGGTTAAGTAACTGCTCCCAAATGGTGGGGCTGGAATTCAAACCCAGGTCTGTCTGGCTCTAAAACAATCTTGCTACATACCTGCCACAGTCCTGGCCTCACTTAGCTCACGTGGACAGGACCACGACCTGGTGGCCCATCCTCCCCGGCACCCACCTTCCCCCTGCCTGTCCCCGGCAGGAGCTTCCTCCAGAGAGGAGAGTCATCAGGCTGTCCCTCAGGGTCCCCCTGCCCCTCCCCTGGCCCCTGCCCAATCAGGGTGCTCAAATAAAATAGAACCCACAATTTAGCAAACTCCATACTTTATCTTATGCTGGCATATCATTTAAAGTTGACTAAATACTGTGTTTTCTATCATTTCCTGCACACACACACACACACACACACACACACACACACGCGCGCGCATAGTATTCTGAGTATATGAAGAAGTCTTTGGAACACTGAACCAGTAAACATTCAGAGCAGGAAAAGAGACAATTTCTACAGAACTGGCCTTCCCAGTTAGAGAGAGTTCCTTCCTTTTCTTTGCAGTCAGGCTCGTCAAAGGAACAGAGCCACCTGTGGAGGTAGGGCAGGAGCGAGGGAGCCCCAAAGGAACATAGGCGGGGGGCAGGGTGCAGAGCCTTGCACAGAAGATTCTGCCCCGCTGCCTCTCTTCAGCTACATGGAGAGCATTCCACCCAAAGCGAGAGGCTGGGTCAGGCCTTCCCTTGGCCTTTGCATGAGTGTGGGAAGAAGGGCTGGGAATCTTGCCCGGGGAGTGGAGGAATGCTGGGAGGAGGAGCAGGGGACAGCAGGGGCTCCCATCACTGACCGCCCGGCCGCCTCTGCTCTCCCACGCGATGGCTTGGCTGGCTTGGCTGGAACAAACACACAGATGCACCCACTGGTGCTCAGGACGAGGGGGGGGGCCAGCTCCCCTCTGGTGTCTACTCCAGCCTCCGTTGGGCCATGTCAAGCATGGGACCGTGGTGCCCGGCCGCTCAAGCTGACAAGCACAGCCAACTGGTAGGCAGGTCTGTGCTCGGAATGCAGTGATCAGTGGGCAGCTTTTTGGTGAAATGGACTACACGGTTGGTCTTGTTTTTTTTTAATCTCCAGATATAGAAGCCATAACCACATCCCTGTCTGCTCTGAGCCAACACAGAAAACCCATCACAACGAGACGAAGCACAAACTCCAATGGTCTTGCCCCAGCGAGGCCCGAGGCTGCCTTCGAGCTGTCAACCACAATTCTTCCATTCCATGCTGAGTTACTGGCATTGATTTCAGGCAAAAACAGAGGCAAGACTTTCAAAAGCATCCTATTGTATCCACATTGTAGCAGATGGCTAAAATTCTTAGTTTTTTCTTACTCCTTTTAAAGACTACAATCTGTAACTTTCTAGTGTGAGAGTACCACAGTTCCTTCACATTTAAGTAGGAACTGCTTTAGTTGACAACATTCACAAAAATACCAAAAAGAGGGAGAACAGTGCAGTCACAGAACATGGGGCATTATCACTTTTGAAAACAGTAAACAGTCTTTCTCAGAAATCAATTCGTAGCCTTACACGCCCCAAGTTAGCAAGGAACATTTTTACAGACAGCCCAACAATAAGCTCCCAATTTCACGTAATACGAGCAAAAACCAGAACGATAAAAACCAGGCTATAACTCATACAGGACGCTTGCTTCTTTTTGTCTATTTCACACTAACTGCTATACCATAAACAAAGCCACTTTCTTTGATTTACTACATCCACAATTAAGAGTGCCCTCAGACGCTGCACTAGGACGAATGAGCTTTCACAGACACTCACACCGACAAGCAGCAGCAGAGAGAAAGCACTGTAACTTGGACAGAAACAGACTGGAATCAGCAACACTGGCACGATATAATAATTCATTCTGCGCACACATACCCATGTGAAGGCTTTCCAGACTCCAGAATCTTGCTATTTCCCCTCTAGCTACCATCCTTCTCTTTGAAAAACAGCCACATTCAGAGCGGGACTGGGGTGTGACTGAGCATCACGGAGAATCACACAGGCTCTCGGCTACGGAAACCGCAGAAATCGCTTATTCACTGCTTTGACGCTGTGCACACTCCCGGCTGGAGCCTGCCTAGAAGCGGACAGCTCGCTCACTGCTCAGGGCTGCTAAGGTCAGCGGCACCAGGCGGCCCGCGGACGTCAGGGAGGAAGTTCTAAACTCAAGCAAAGCCTCCACATACCAAACCCACACACACACTCAAAAGCCTAGCAGGTGTGGTCAAGGGCCGTCAATGAAGGTAGGAGAAGTGTGTTTGCTGCTTTTAATCACAATCCCAAAGCCCAAGTTGGACTTTCAGAGAGCTTTTATTTTTTTTTTAATTTTTTTTAACGTTTATTTATTTTTGAGACAGAGAGAGACAGAGCATGAACGGGGGAGGGGCAGAGAGAGGGAGACACAGAATCGGAAACAGGCTCCAGGCTCTGAGCTGTCAGCACAGAGCCCGACACGGGGCTCAAACTCATGGACTGTGAGATCATGACCTGAGCCGAAGTCGGCCACTTAACCGACTGAGCCACCCAGGCGCCCCTCAGAGAGCTTTTAAAAAGGTATCCATTTCACAGGGAAAAAAGCAGGGAGGTTGCTCAGTTAAAAAATGTAGTTAGCATTTTATAACAAAAATTTGAGTCATGATGTTAACTGTAATTGATGAAATCACATTAAAGGAAGAATTTTGCTCAAAAAATACATAGGTAAATATGTGTACACCCTACTATGTGAGAGTAATATGTACATCTTTCACTACATAAAATGTACGTCCTAAATAATGAAGAGAACTGCTTTTCTTGAAGCATCTCTCTAGATGACATACAGCTCATTTATTTCCCCGTACTCTTTGCCATCTTGCAAGTTATGTACAATGAGCAAGTCTTTCTTTTATTGTGAAACAATGATCGTTAACAAACAGTACATACACTTCCTTCAATTTCTTCATGACAGGAAGACACTGCTTTTTTAACTTGATGAACAATGAGATATAATATATGCAAAGTAGTGATCACATGGTCATCCCTCAATAAAAGGTGGTTAAAAAAAATAACAGTGCTTGTTAGTAAATGCATGTTTTACACTGATGGGGGTCAGAGAAGCTGGGTTTAAAATCTGCTCTACCAAACTACATGAGGAAAAGTTTCTAAGTCTCTAAAGAGTTCAGTTTCTGGTCTGTAGAATGGGTATAACTGGGGCGCCAGTAATCCCCTTAGGGTTACCGAGAACATCTTATAGAGTGCTGAGAACATTGCTGGCACTGCACTGGGAATTAGCAAATGTCACCAGTCATGCTGCCAGAACTCCAAAAGCCCGAGGTCTACCAAAAGGTGCTAGTCCCCACAGAATCCACAGCATGAACTCACCAGGCAAATAATGTGATTAGTTACATTATCCATGTTGACTGTGTGCCATACTGTAGACTGTTCTTAAGTATTTGTGGCTATTTATACTGACTCGATGCATCCCACCCTTAAATCCAGCTAAAGAAAATTTTCTGGGGAACTCACAGCTTCAATAATCCACAACAAAGGTGAAATGCATGCAAACACACACACACACACACACACACACACACACACACACACACACACACACACTCATAACACCAGATTGGCTTCAAATCTTCCCATTGCAAATATTTTTAGAAAATGATTTATGAGTGGGGTGCCTGGATGGCTCAATAGGTTGAGCGTCCCACTCTTGATTTTGGCTGAGATCATGATCTCATGGTTTGTGGGTTTGAGCCCCATGTCTGTCAGCGTGGAGCCTCCTTGGGAATCTCTGTCTCCCTCTTGCTCTCTGCCCTTCCCCCACTCATATTCTATCTCTCTCAAAATAAACAAATAAACATTTAAAAAAAATGATTTGAGAGAGTCAAATTTTTTAAAGGATTAATAAAGTAGCTCATGCAAAAGGGGCCTCTCCATTCTTTAAAAAGAAGGCACTAAATTAAATTACGAACTCAAGAGACTCTTTGCAATTGTTTTCCAGAACAGACCCTCTCTATAAGTAAATTTCCTATATGCCACAAGGAATACTAGTTGCATAGTATGGTTCACGAAAAAAAATTCTCTTTTCATAGTAACACATATTATTAACCCTCCCCAAAAATGTGCCAGGGCCTGGCTACTCGCATGTGGTCCATGGACCCATAGCACTGGCATGACCTGGCAGCTGGTTAGAAGGGAAGACTCTTGGGCCCCAGCCCTATCTGTGGAATCAGAATCTGCATTTTAACAAGGTCCGGGCCATTCCAATAAACATTCAGGTTTGAGAAGTGTTGTTTCGGGCAATTCAAGAAACTCTTTCCTCTGCGGCAACATCTTGAATGCTACTGTGCTTTTTAAAAAATCTATTCAGAAACTAATGACGCCCATGGAATGAATGGGTAGATGTGGTTTTAGTTAGAACAAAGAGGCAAAATGCTGAATAAGGAGATAGCGAGCGGTGAAAAGTTGGAATTAATTCTGATGGGTATCCCTTCTAACAAAGTTTAAATTCCAGCAGGAGGCAAATAAAATCCAGAGTGTTTTTGTTTCCTTAAATTTGGGGTTCATTTGTCTCGTTGGTTGGTTAAAATTACAAGCTGTCAAAAAGAAAAAGATCTCTTGGCTGTATTTCTTTGGTATTGTCCTAAGGGACTGTGTGCCCACTGTCACTTTTCACTGTACAGAGGACAGCTCTTATATCCCAAGGACTCTTTCCAAATCCAGAAATGGGGTCAAGGCACTACACTAAGATCCCTGGGAGTTTTCAGACCTTAAATTAAAGGCATTTATACTAAGTAAACTTACTTTACTGCACATTCAAAACAAAATAAAGACAAAAAGAAGGGAAAAAGTAAACAAACAAAAACTGTATTTAAATGAGGCATCTCATCAAAGGACACTGACCCAACAACCCTTCTAAGATATTTTTGGAAGAAGAAATACACAGGTTTGACTTTTAGCCTAACATTTTTTTTTTTAGTGATTAAAGCCTATATTTACAAGATCAATAAGAATACTACAACAAAGACCTTAAATATAGTTGAAAAAACTCTTAAACTCCACCCCTGTCCCAACACACCCATTAATTTATTCTCTTTGGATATGATTCCACTACATCACGTGATCAGGACTGAGACTTTACCAACATTGATTACTGGCAACCCTCAAAGAATTAAGCAAGGCATCAGTCCCACAAGGCAGTAGAGAAATTTAAATTATATATTAATATCAAATATTTAGAAATCAATGAAGATAAAACAAAAGTTGAAAACAGAAGGAATGTTCTGATGATTTTTGTTGTATGGATGTAGAAATAAAGGTGATTTTTGGCAAAGCCGTCTTAAGACCCATAGATATTCACACACACATACATACGTGAAAAGGAAATGCCATAAAACTGTCGGGGTAAATTAGTAGCGAGACCTCAAACTCACACCTGTGGTCTCCTCTTTGCTTCTCCAGGACTCTTTTCCAAGATTGACTCGATGGCTGTTAAGGTTCCATTTAGCTCTGAATTTCTGGTGTCTTTTTATTTTCAGTACTAGATGGTACAGATTTTCTTATGTGGCCACCTTCTGACTTGTACAGAAAGATGACCAGCATTGGTTTCGACTCAGAGGTTCCCAGCCGTTGCTTCACCAAGGCAGCTGCCGTCCTGCAGGTGCAGAGGTATTCTGAAACTAGGGACATCCCAGCAACTTTATGTCCCCCCCAAGGTTTAGATACGGCCCTATTACCAAGAGCTACAGGACAGGCACAAAATAGCAGGAGGCCCCAGAGGACAGAGTAACACTACCCTTCGGCACGACAACACTGTCAATTTTAGAAATGGGCTCAAGGATGGCTGCCACATCAGCCAAGAACCAAGAAAGTTCCTACGTCTGGCTGGACCGAGCTACGGTCCAAACTCCCGTATGAGCAACGACTACCCAGAATCAAGAGTAATGCAGCATGTGTTCTATGTACACACTCACTCGCTCTCCTCCACTGCTGATAGGGGGCTGCAGTTCCTAACGCTGGAAGGCGGGATTCCTTTACAGGAAATAATTTGCCCATTTGCTATCAGTTATTGAAACCAATGCTCCCTTGTCCACTAGCATATATAACCAAGTATCCAGAGTGATCCCTTTATTCTGAATGGATTAAAAACAAGAAATATTATTAATTTACAGAAGTTATGCTATTTTCCAGAGAAATATAAAAAAATATGACATCCAGCATAACATACAACATTTTCTAGAACATACTGATGTACAGCTCCAAACACTTTCAGTATGCTGTTTGCTCATGTACCGCTAAGGCAGGCTCAATTTAGATCTCATCGAAACATCATTCAGCAGCCAGACTCCTCACCACAGAAGGGGAGGACCCAGTCACACAGAGCACACAGGAAATGGAGCCTGAGTTACAACATGCTGGGTGAGAACCATTCAGTGCACACTGGAAAATACAGAGGAAGAAAACATGCCTCTCTTTGTGTCTTCAAAGCTAATGCTTTTTAATCTGGGGTAATGTAGACTTGAACACACAAGATGATGGAAAATTTGTTCTCAGTGGCTTAAATAAACCCTCCCATTTGCCTCTACTCCATGCCCCAACCTCTCCAAAAAAGACGCTGTTCCCAGCGTAAATGTTTATTACAACATTTGGACTCACTGAGAAACAAATAAAATATTGCCCTTTCTTTTTTTCTTTTCTTAAGTTTATTTATTTGAGAAAGAGAGAGAGAACCCACGCACGTGAGAGTGAGCAGGGGAGAGGCAGAAAGAGAGAGAGATAATCCCAGGCAGGCTCTGCGCTCTCACACGGGCTCGATCTCACAAGCCAAGAGATCATGACCTCAGCCGAAATCAAGAGTCAGATGCTTAACTAACCGAGCCATCCAGATGTCCCCAACAAATTGCCCTTTAAAAGTAAAGGTAACGTCTTAATTTTAAGACCTCTGCTTCTCCTGTCTTCTGGAAGCAGCATGTGGATTTTTCATCCTTCAGGACCTAGCACACATTTCAGGTCTTTTCTGTATTTACGTGTTTGTCTTCACATCCTTAAGACTGAGCATGTTTCAAACATTATAAGAGCAAAATAGATACTAGAGGAATTTCACTTTCTTCTTTTGTTTCAATAAAAGGCAATTATTAGGGCATGGTCTACATGCCCATTAAGTGTCAACACACAGGTATAATGTGCAGATAAAAAAATCATTTTTGTTTTGTTTTGTTTTGTGATGGAAAAGCACAGCACCAGGAGACAGGGAGGAGAATGGCAGGAATCTGGGCTTTCAAGGCAACCTGATCTGGTCTGAGTGCCAGCTACCCTGCTTACAACTGAAATCCTGCTTAGCTGAGTGAGGGAAAAAGTCCTGGATGGTTTTAAGCCTTGGATTCGTCTGGAAGAACAGGAACACGAACAGAGTACGGACCCGGTGTGGTTGTCGGCTAGATGTTTAGATTTCTTGGATCTCCTTCCGTGACTTTTAATATTCTTTTACTTTCAAAATCCAATTTCTGAAACCTGTATTAGACACATGCTATTTTGAGACATTTTACTTTTTCTTCATTCTAGAGACATTTAAACAAATCTAAGTTTTAGAACTGAGAATGTTTTTTTAACTGTTAAGATCATAACCATTTCAAGGGTTTGCTGGAAAAATGCTAGACACTTGATGTTTCGGAGACAGAGACTAGAACGCTATGTTCCTTAAAAAAAAGTCTTGATTATGGGCAATGATAAGGCATGAAATGCCAGCTCAGACAACTGTCACTGGAGCGAACGGCATCTCTAAAAACACGCAGGCGCTACGGTTCAAGGCACCGCTGTCCAAGTTTGTCCTACTTGTTCCTGTATACGGAATAATTTCTAAATTCCACTGACTGCGGAATCCACACTGTCTCACAGCATGGTCCGAAGAGAGTGATTTCAATGCGCTCAGTGTTAGCAGGCAGGAAAACATTTTTACTGTAAGTACGTGCCTACAGACAAGCGAGCTGAGTCATCTGGTTTCACAAATAAATACAAGCAGAGCCTAGTGTCCCCCGGTAGTAGAGTATAAAAGCAGGACGGGGAAGGGAAAAGAGGCCTGGACCAGACTCAGGACGTCCGCACCCGACAACCAAACTCGACACCACCAATACTCCAGCCTGCCCTCCCAAGAACTGTTCAAATTACTCTCAATAGGTGCTAAGCAAGCAAGATCTGATGCTGTATTTTCTCTCTGATTCATTATTGAAAGAAAACTTCTGAAAAGCAGATGCATAAAGAGATAATCCAAACAAGAAGAGATCAGACAAAAAAGGGTAATGGTGTGGTTATGATAATTTCAAGGCATCACACGCATCTTAACGCCAGCTATTTTCTTTTTTTCTTCTGCTTTAACGAAAAGCTCAGTGGAGTCTCTGAGTGATACTTTGGGACATCTTCAGATATTGCGTGAAATCTTGGGTCAAGAGAATCAACAGAAAAAAACTCAGCAGAGTTTTCTCTTTTGCTAATAACCGGAGTGTATGCCTTTGAAATTTGCTTAACCCACATTTGGATCATAATTAAACAGAATACGGTTCCATAAAGACTCCCAGTACTCTAGGGCTTTACTCTTGGACGAAGTGAGCTGTCTAAGGTTAAACTGCTGCCTAGTGCAGGTAAGTAAGTGACTCAGAAGTCTGGCTCTAGACATGGCCCGACAGTCCTCACTGCCATTGTCCTGTGTAAGGTCCTCTATTTCTTTGCATGAATGCTAGCTAAGATTTGCTGCATGTCTACTGTGCGCGGAGTCACTCTCACACATCTGTGGGGCACAGAACATTAATATTTCCTTTTACAAAAGAGGACATTAAGACTTTGAGGTTAAGGTCACATAGCTAGTCAACAGAGGACTGGGCTTCAAATCTGTTTTTGGACCTAAAGATCTGTGAATGAGAAAATGAACTTTCATAACAATTATTAGAATAACAAATTAGAAGCAGGATCAACAACAACAAACTAAGGCAAAGGAAAAAAATATATTTTCTTTGTTTTGACCAAGTAAAAGAATAAATCAAAGGGTTTTAGTAAGTTTACTAACTTCATCGCAGACTTTTCTAAAAAATTGCTTATTTTCCTACAACTTATTTAATTAAAAAAATCAAGAGTTAAAAATGGCATAAACCCTTATGCTTAAATTTCCTCTGCCTCCTTAATGTTGGGATATTACCCTCATAACCCTAAGTCAAAGAATGGAACTCGTGGTGCATATTTAATATTACTATTTCTTTCAGAAACATTTAGTAAAAATAAACACGGACACATCTGTATCAATGAGCTTTCAGATGCTGCGATGTAAAGCCAAAATAATCTTTTAATAAGGTAGCAAGACAAAAGTTCTTTTCATTAGCCCCGGCATTTAGGAGAAATGAGAAAGACAACAGATAAAATGCCTCTGCGCTAAAACTTAAAGTCTTGACGTCCCCCACAGCCTTGCAGGCACCCTCTCGCAGCATTCTGGCTCTGCCCTCCTGGTGAACTCAAGCTGCCTTTTTCAATCAAGGTCAACTCGGTCCTCCTTACCGCTAATCCAAGGGGTATTTTTCAGGGTATGCAACTTCACTCTGGATACATGCGACAGCGTTAACCACTCTGTCCCTGACGCCAGTCTTCCTCTGACATCTGGGACACCACTGACCTGTCCGGCCATTCCTTTCCTATCTTCTTTGTGGATTTTTTTTCCTTTACTGGTCCCCAAATGTTGCTGATCGTCTCCTCATTTTTCACACGCCCATCTCGGATGATAACATTGCCTCCCACAGCTTGAAGGACAGCCATTCATTTACTGCCGACTTTCACGTCTTTACTTCCCTCCTGGCTCCCCCTCCTCAGTATCAGACCTTCACGATGAAGGGCATGGTGAGGACATCACTTAGCTGTCCCACCTGTGCCTCCAACTCAACGTGTCCCCCCACGCATGTGCCCTTCTCCTATACTCCCCATCACCCTATACTCCTCAGCACCCAAAACATCCAACTGGCCTGACCTCCAGGTTTTCATTTCTCCAGGACTACGTTCATGTTCTGAGATCAGGGCTCAGGCCACTTGACCTAGCAACACACTCCAGAGGGGACACAGTCTAGCCAGCCCCTGCCTCTAAAAATGCCAATCTGATCACCTCACTCCACTTAAAACCCCAGTGGCTCCTACTTGCCCTTGGGCTAGTCTAATCCCCTCACCTGGAGGCCCTAATGGGCAGGTCCTTACCTCTGATCTCTAGTCTAGACTCCTCTCTCAACACTTCAATCCTTCCCTCACCTTTTGCCATAGCTGGGACACCTACTGAAGAGGTCCCCCCTCGCGAACGGTCGGACTGCACGAAAGCCCTAAGTCAAAAACACTACACATGCACTCATGCCATGAACTTGACTTAAAACACCTAAAAGTGCAATTGAATTCATCTTTGTTATCACAAAGGACCAGAGGTCTTGGTGTGTGATCATCTGACCGGAACTCCACATTCTTTCTTGCATAAGTCACAACGGAATGTGTCGACTGTGATTTCCAGTTTTGGTTTCTTCAAAGTACAGTAATAACCAGAGATGCCCGTGAAGACTTTTGAGTACAGATGTCTTGATTTTTCATGTTTTATAGCAATCAATTCTCATCTAATTCGGACAGGAAATAATTTTTTGGCAATTCACCTTTATTGAATCTCTACAAAGTATTCAATTTAGCTTTCATACATGTCTCTTCAGTCTTACATTTCATTTGTTTATATACCTAAGTTAGATCTAGAATTAAAATAATAAACACAGCTGCCTTAAGTGGGTTTGGAGGCATGCCCTTGACTCCTGGTAGGGAAATAACTCAAACAGTAGGCAGGAGTAGCCTAACAAAGCAAGCCCTCAGGGTCCTGCAGGCATCAGTCTGAATCTGAAGAACACCCGGAGTCTGAGAAGCCTGTGGATGGGGTGAGAAAGTTTCTGTTGGGCAACCCCAACCTCAGTTTCTCAAATGTGCTCTCCCTTCTCTGGCTTCCACCCTTCGCAAACGCTGTTCCCTCTGCCTGGAATATACCTTCCCCGACAACAAACCTAATCTAACTCCCATTCACCCTTCACACGTTGTTACCTGCAGGGCTCCCAGAACCTGGGCAAGTCCTAGAAGCCCCTGCCTAACTATCAGTTTTCTCTTTTAGAGACTAGCTAGCTAATTGCTGGAACAGAAAAAGAAACATTCTGAGTATGACCCCCACCCCACCAGGACTGCGGCTGCGCACATGAGTCCTAAAGTGCCCCACAGGTACCTCAGCTTCGTTATGTTAAAATCCCTGCCCTGGGAGGGGCATAAGCTTCCTTAGCATAACATACAATGCACGTACCGGCACGTTTTCTGAGTGCGCGCGTGCACCTTTAGGCCTGTCCCTTTATGCTGAGGCCGCCCCCTTTCGATATTCGTCCCCAAGCCCAACAGAAGGAGCCTGCTTACCCCTGTTTGGGGAGTCGTGGCTTTGGAAGTGATCCTGTGTTCTCAACGAAGTTACCTCGTGAGGCAACTCCACCTGGTGTATTCGGTCTCTTACTCCCCAAGGAGCTGACCCGCTGGTTCAGTAACAGCATCTCAAGGTTGGTATCATTTCCTCCAGGAAGTCCCGGGCTCCCCACATCTGATATGCATGCTCTCTCTTCACACTTGGCTCCCTGATCCTTGCAGCGGCTTGACAAGTCCCCACGCCCTACTGGAGGTTCCGTGAGAACGGTCTCCGGCTTCCTCCGGACCACCCAGCCCCCTGCACGGCACTTCACTCGTAACAGGGCGTAGATACGGATACACAGATGGAGACAGACGTATCTCACATCATTACACACGCTTGCTAAATGTATACAAAGGAGGGATCTCCTGAACCAAGGGCCTATTAACAGCTCAGCTCTGAAAGCAGAGCACCCTGGGCACTTCCTGAAATAGCACCGGGCGATCATGTCTCAACGGCACGCCCTGTATCACTTCTAATACTAGTGTCAACGTCAGAATAAGGCTGAATAAACTTGCTTTTACAACTCAAACTAGTTCAATGGGGAAAACAAATACACCTAAGGAAATCTTTTCCGTTTCTGAGTAAATACATTTCAGTACAAAACCAAATTGAAGAAACAGGTGTCGAAGACAGGAAAAGAACGTCACCCCTGAGCGATAACCCCCAACTGGGCATTAAAGACAGCAGACAACGTCTCAGTCAGTGTACTTTTCCTTTCCTTTGGACAAACCGACCTTGACCGTGTAGGTAACACGCGCCGGATGACACCGAACAAGGCGGGGGGCCGTCCCGGGGCCGCCGTTGCAGGGCCGGCGCTGCGGGGGCGGGACGCGGGGCGGGCAACCGCACGGGGGCCACGCGGGTGGGGGCGCCTCTCCAGCCCCCGGGCCCCCGGGGTGGCCCCGCCCGGTGCTGGCGCAGCTGCACGCCGGCCTCGGCTGAAGGAGAGTCCCCACCAGGCTTCCCGAGAGGCGGCCGACCCCATCGTCTCTGCCTGGGCCTTTCGCATTACCGTTGATTCAGCAAGGAGAACTCGCGGTGTCGCCGCGGGGCTCCCCGAGGCAATCGCCTACCGGGCACCCCAAGCCTCCCGGGACTACTCGCGGAGGACCAGCACCCACCTCTGCAAGAAGTCACGGAGGGGAACGAACCAAGCTTGGAGGCACTGGGCAGAAGCCAGTGCCCATGGACAGTTAGCGGATGTTCGACCAACTGGCCAATGGGGGCCCCCCAAAGATAGTAAGTGAGCTCTCTTCACCTCCTGACCCGGCAGATGGTCCTGCCGAGTGTTTCCACACGGATACGCACAGTGCAAGCGATGTCAAGTGTAGGGGAAGCCGGAGGCCATGCGGGGGTAGGCACACCACTGCCATTACGCTTTTCTCTAAAATAGTCCTCAATTTATTCTGCAGCAAAATGAGAAACACAATAGGTTGAACTTCTTATCGCGAAATAATTTATTTGGGAAATTTCTACGCTGCCTTATTTCTCACACTTGGCTTTGTATTCTAGTGGTAGGCCGCGGTAAGACCAAGATCAGTTTGCCGTCCGTGGTATCTTTTACCTGCTTTTCTTATTGGCGCTAGAACCAGGAGTTTTTAAACACTCAGAGCAGGTTTTCAAAATACAGTTGACTCGAACAACATGGGTTTTGAGATGTGTGGGTCCACATATATGCAGATTTTTTTCAATAAATTTAGTGCAATACTGTAAATGTATTAGTCTCTTTCTAATTTTTGGAGTTTTAAAAGTCAGCAGGCTTGTCTTATGATTTTCTTAACATTTTCTTTAGCTTCCTTTATTATAAGAATACAGTATATAATATATATAACAAAATATGTGTTAATCAACTGCATATGTTACCAGTAAGGCTTCTGAGCAACAGGAGGCTGTTAGTAGTTAAGTTCTGGAGGAACCAAAAGTTACACCCTGATTTTGGATTACATAGGGTGGGGATGGAGCAGGTCCCTAACCCCCATATTATTCAAGGGCCAACTATATTCCCTCCACCATGTGCTCACAGACAGGTTGGCCAGTGTACAATTTGGGTCGTTCTGTCCTTTGTAGACCAAGATGTTTTTTATATCCAAGTGTTGGCGAAGATGTGGAGAAAAAAGAACCCTCATGCACTCTTGGTGAGAATACAAACTGGTGCAGCCACTGTGGAAAGCAGTATGGAGGGCCCCCCCTCCCCCGCCCCGCCAAATTAAAAATAGACCTACCGTATGATCCAGTAATCACACTACTGGTTATTTATACAAAGAATATGAAAACACTAATTTGAAAGGATATATGTACCCCTACGTTTACTGAAGCATTATTTACAACAGTCAAATTATAGAAGCAGACCAAGTGTCTATCGACTGATGGATACACACACACACACACACACACACACACACACACACGCACAACACGAAATATTACTTAGCCATCAAAAAGGATGAAATCTTACCATTTACGACAATATGGATGGAGCTAGAGAGTATAATGCTAAGTAAAATAAGTCAGAGAAAGAAAAATGCCACATGATTTCACTCATATATGGAATTTAAGAAACAAAACAAGGGGGGGGGAGAGGAAACAGACTCTTTACTATAGAGAACTGATGGTTACCAGAGGGGAAGGAGGGGGGAGAAGGGGTAAAACAGGTGAAGGGGATTAAGAGTACTCTTACCATGTTAAGAACTGAGTAATTCATAAAAACGCTGAATCACTATATTCTACACCTGAAACTAATCTAACGTTGTATATTAACTACGCTGGGAATTTAAACATATATATATTCTTTACATATGTCTTGCCTTTAAGGACTGGACTTCTTGGTTGGTTTCCTAAGGAAAGGTTGTAGATGGGGTTTCTGATTTAGAGTTTTGCAATGCCACTGTTAGCAACTATTACATCATTTTGCTGAAGACCGAGTGATTCTGGCCTAGGTCATTACAGGGCTACAATGGCTTAATCTGATTCTCTTTCCTAGCTTGCAAAAAATGACTATATTCATAGGAAAGTACGATGTAAATTTTTTAAAAAATCAAACCAAGCAATAATTTGAGTAATTTAGAAATATTTCTAAAAGCCATAAAAAGCCTAATATAGTCAGGGCACCTGGCTGCCTCAGTCGGTACAGCATATGCATTTGAGTCCATTGTGTGGTGTAGAGTGCACTTTAAAAAAAAAAAAAAGTCTAATCAAATCAACTTGTCAGTGTATCTCCTCAGAAAACCATTTTCTTAGTTTTTATATTTAATCATTACTGTACCTAATCTTGTTTCTCTGTTGTGTGGCATTATTACATAATAATATAGTATTTATTGGTTAACGAGAAGCCTTTTAAAAATAAAACAAACAGATATTTTTAAAAATGGCATCCCCGGATCTCCGGATCTTCAATGTCATGTTTTAGCTCCTTGCTTGTGACCCATAAAGATTCCACAGAAATTTAATAGCTGAAGAAACTGAATGTTTTCCTTTCTGAGAAATGTTTCCTTTCTGGTTAAGATCATCGCTTGCCTTATGTCACACGAGCAAGCTGACCTAAACTCAATGTGTGAGATGAGAAGAAAGAGAAGGATGAGCAGACACGAGCAGTAAGAATTTTGAAAAGTGATCGAATTTGGCTTCTGATCAATACAGATCAGTCGAGGGAAGACGTGTGGCAGAAACCCAAAGCAAATTTGGGAAAATCAGGAGCACAGGTAGGTTGTGACATAATAAATTGCCTTGGATGTAAGACAGAAGCTTCATAGAAGAAAGCAAAAGGCAGCAAAGATAATCGCCTACGAGAAAGTTACCACAGCAGAGGCATGCTTGGGGAGACCCGGGGAGAAGGAAGGGCCACAGACACCATCAGCAGCAAAGCGGTAAGGTTGTATCGGCTGGCAGCTCCCCCTTCGCGAACTTTATAAAAGCACTTACAAGTGCTTTCTGATTCCTGATTCGATTCTAGGATTTCAATACGTCACCCATCTGATCATTACTGAGGACTGTTCCATGTGACCTTCCTTCACAGACTATAAGGGGCTAGTAAGGAGGTAAGACCGTACTTTACGGTGCCAGGAAGTGCCCAGAAGGGAGAGAGAGCTCACCTCCACCTGAAGGAGTAGGTCTTTATTTCTTAACAAAAATTAATTTGCTAATACCCAAATATCTACATTTTGAGAAAAATTTAGTTGTGGCCATTTCTTGATTTGCAGATTTGGGGAGCAAATCCAGGGAAGAGGAAGCATACTTTCATTATTTTTTTAAACGTTTATGACACATTTCAAACAAACGCAAGAGCAGAGAAATTAAACGATGAACCCACAATTGTCAGTTTTTTCCCAACTTTTCTCAGCAACTTTTCGGAGCATTTTAAAGCAAACCTCACATATGCTGTTTCGTGCAAAAACTATTTGACTATGTACCCATAACAAACAAGGGCTTCAAAATAACTACACTATCGTTATCCCTACTAACAAAACAAACAACAATTCCTTCACTGAATTGTCAGTCCATGTGAAAATCTCCCCGCCTGTCTCCTAACGATCTTTTTATACTGGTTTGCCGGTATCAGGATCCAAACAAGGTGTTCGCGCTGCGTTTACTGGACGTGAATTTAGATTCAACCCAGTCTATCCATTTGGGTGACATCTACCAGAGATCATGCGTTCAACACACGGGCTCATGGAGCTGGCTGTCATCCCAGCACTTAGAAGGGCCACAGACCTGGACCCAGCACTGGCCCACTCTTAAGGCAGTGGAGGGGCCAGCATCTGGCACAGAGGAAGAAAGAAGTACAGAGGCCAGAAAGGCAGAGATGCGGTACCTGGTCTATCACGGACTCCCCACCCCCCCGGGCCGGGTCTCCCAAACCAGGTGATGGGAGTGGCAGCCACTTTTCTAAGCACTGTACTGCTCATCTGCCTAGGCGAGGGAAGTCGGCGAGAGAGGCCTCTGTTGCACGGAAGCCCGGGACCCCCATGGAGGTAGGACAGCTGTCACAGGAAAAGAGGACACGGCTCCTAAACGGGGCAGCACGTCCAGTTTAGTCACCGGAATAGCTGGCCCACGCGATTTCTGGCTGTCCCCAACCTATTAGAGGGTCTGCAGGAACAAAAGTCGTAACTCCATTACAGTACTACCTGATTTGTATAGCAGGGCATTTCCAAATCTGGTGACAGGAACCTGACTTGAACCACCATGGCAGAGAATCAAGGACCCTTCCACGGCTCCCAGATCAGGTGGTTTCCAAGCTCAGGGCCTCTTTATGAAGCAGAAGCCAGGTAACTTGGGGGTCAGTATCCCACAGTTAACAACTCCTCCTTCCAGCCTTCCCAAAAGGGATCTTCCAACATTCACCCTCCACCCAGAAAGGGAAACCCCCAGTAGTAAAATCAAGGCGAGAACTCTTCCTAATCCTTTCTGAGTGGGAGGAGAAAGGGCCTCAGCAGGGACTTAGCTTGTGTGGACACGTGGTTAGGACAATGGCTTGGCTGAATAGCTTGGAGGAATTTGGGAAGAACAGAGTAGGTAATGGACTGGTTTCGGGAAGGAGTATAATTAATATGTCAGAATTCACTGAAAACATGAGAAATCGTCTGTCCCATATGAATGTCCAGTCGCATCCCATGTGAATCCTACTGCAAAAGAGGCTGTTTGATAATTGTGTGAACATTATGTCCCATTCTATAAACGCCAATCTTTGTTTCTAGTCATCTTGATGCCTACTCAGTGGGTTCGGGGTAAAAAAAAAAAAAAAAAAGAAAAAGAAAAAGGCCATGGTGGCAGAAATGGATGCCAAGCCTGGGCTAAACCACAGGGTGTCCCTCTCAACAAAGTTAATGACATGGTTCCTTGAAGGAACCAGACAGCTCCTTGTGGAAAGCTGATTACAATGGACCCTTTCATAATAGAGGGGTGGATGATCTGTCCTTAGTGGCAAAGAGATTTATTCTAGATCTGGATTTGTTTTCCTTACCTGTCAGACCTCTGCTAGAATCGCACTGAAGGCCTCACACAACGTCGTGGCACCTCACATGACCATGCTTCTACCCGAGGGCCCCAGTGAGGGAAGCACGGTGATAGGCCAGTGTCCACGAGTGTCGCGAGCTTTATTCTTGTTTACCATTGTCCACAAGCATGGAATCACGGCCTAATGAAAATGATGTTATGGAGACAGCTTGGGGACACATCTTGAAATTGCGATGCTGCCTTGGATAGGGTCTGTATAGCACTGAATCGGTGACTGGTAGGGTGCTGTGCACCCATGGCCAGAGTACATGGGTCCAGAAACAAAGGGCAAGCACAGGGACTGCTTCTCATGATTACTGAATAATACATTTGCAAAATATTTTCTTCCTGTTCAACAGCTTC
The DNA here is from genome assembly GCF_022837055.1 of Prionailurus viverrinus. Taxonomy (NCBI): domain Eukaryota; kingdom Metazoa; phylum Chordata; class Mammalia; order Carnivora; family Felidae; genus Prionailurus; species Prionailurus viverrinus. The sequence continues at coordinate 4,540,871 of NC_062561.1, forward strand.
GCCTGTCAAAACTGAATTTATTCCCCCAAGAGAGAAGTCCTTCCACCAGAACTCGCAGGCCTGGCCCCACTGGATTTGAACCAAGGCCGGCCATTTTTGCCACCCTGTGCACTGGGGAAAATGAGCACCCAAGACAGACATGGACGTCTTTTGTGGTCACTGCCACCACTGTTTCCCAACTGGACTTATGCAACAGTGTCCAAACCAGTCTCCCCTCCTCTGCCTTTTCTCCCCCACACTGTCCTTCCTCTCTAAAGCTTAAATCAGTGCCTTTCACTCCCCGGCTGGCAATGGCTTCCGGTTTCACTTCGAATAATGCCAAGTCCTACCCAAGACCTGCAGTGCCCTTTCTGTCCGGCCGCAGCCTCCCCACCAGACTGCAACGCCCTCTTCTGCCCTTGTGTCTTGAACTCCGGTCACGCTGGCCCTCTCACGGAACCTCAGACACATCAAGTTCCAGTCTAACGTTGGGCCCCTGATGTTCCTTCCACTGGGACTTCTCCTCCCTCAGATCTTTGGCTCTCACTCACCTTTAAAGCCTCCACGCCAGTGTCACCTCCTTAGGGACACTAGGTCACCCTCTGCTGTGCCCGTTGCCACACTCTCTACTGTATCACCCACGTTCTTCTCTCGGGAGCCATCATTACAGCCTGAGATCATGCTCTTTACTGACTTACTGAATTGGTTTCAATACTGGAACGTGAAGTTTGTGATGCTTTATCCTCTGCTGTATTTCCAAATGGTAAAACCAGTGCCTGGAAGGCTCAGGTTGGTGCTCCACACATTTTTTTTTCTTTATAGATGGGCTGCTTTTTTGACTAAGGGAGGCAAATAAGTAAGACTACTGCGACTCTAAGCGAGCAGAACCACTAAGAGCCCCACACGACGGAGTGAAGGTCTGGGCCACCTCAGCTGGCAAAGAACACTACCAGGTAAGGTACTGGGCAGGGGCCAGGGGAGCATGCAACAGCAATGAGATGAGCAAAGTCAAAAACAGCGGGTATGACCTTGCAACCAGAAGCAGGAGGGATTTCCTTTTGTGGTACCATGTATATATACATAATATTTATTTTCTATTTCCTTTCCTCCCCGCCCCCACCTCTTTCCATTATGATTATGGTATGCTGCTTAAATTTACCTCTGGGTTTACGGAGTGCAAAAGGCATTGCAGAACTGCAGAAGAAATGGATATGACTCGGGGAGGGGGGCCTAGACTTGGACATGTTTGCAGTAACTGACAAGCTTTTGAGTTGTCTCCCTCTAGGGAAAGACTCAGCGGGGGTTGAATTATGCATCATGTTAGAATGACATTTTTTTAGACATGACTACCCTCCACGCATCTTCAGTTTTCTTTATAATACTGCCTGCCGTATTACAGAGTCATTTGTTAACTCATTATCCCCTCACCAGAGTGTAAGTGATTTAAGGGCTTTTGCTCACTCCTGTCATCTGGCACATGGGAAGCACTCAACAGCTACTGAATATATGAATGAATGAATGAATGAATGAATGAATGAATGAAGAGAGAACCTGTTCAGGATCTATTTCTATTTTTTTTTTAATGTTTGTTTATTTATTTTGAGAGAGAGAGAATCCCACAAAAGTGACATGGGGATCCATCTCATGAACAGTGAGATCATGAGCTAGGCTGAAATCAAGAGTCGGATGCTTCCCCGACTGAGCAACCCAGACACCCCTATTTCTTTTTTTTTTTTTTTTTAATTTTTTTTTCAAACGTTTATTTATTTTTGGGACAGAGAGAGACAGAGCATGAACGGGCGAGGGGCAGAGAGAGAGGGAGACACAGAATCGGAAACAGGCTCCAGGCTCCGAGCCATCAGCCCAGAGCCCGACGCGGGGCTCGAACTCACGGACCGCGAGATCGTGACCTGGCTGAAGTCGGACGCTTAACCAACTGCGCCACCCAGGCGCCCCGACACCCCTATTTCTAACACTACTTGGACTTCCTCTAAGGGAATGACCTCCCTTCCATTGTGTTCAGCTTCGGTGACAGGAACCCAGGTACCTGCCTCCTAATATGGAAGGCAAAGGGTCTCTGGAGGCACCCAGACCTTGTGCTTGTCCCAGCGGCACCAGGTGGCAGACACATCACCTAAGCTTCAAGAATCGATTTCTCGGGGCACCTGGGTGGCTCAGTCGGTCAAGCGTCCAACTTTAGCTCAGGTCATGATCTCGCGGTTCATGGTTTTGAACCCCGCATCAGGCTCTGTGCTGACAGCTCAGAGCCTGGAGCCTGCTTTGGATTCTGTGTCTCCCTCTCTCTCTGCCCCTCCCCTACTCGTGCTCTGTCCCTCAAAAATAAATAATAACCATTAAAAAAATTTTTAAAAAAGAAAGAAAGAAAAAATAATTGATTTCTCTATCCTGGGACTTTGACTCTTGAGTGAGTGACTGAAGGACAGGAGGAATGGTTCTTCACTCATTCCCAGAGGTGGCACTATACCTTCCTACTACACGCCTTTCTTGGCTTCTTGCATGTGGTTCCTTGCTTCCCAGGAACAACCCTGACTGCCATCCATTTCCCAGACTGGTCCTCTAGCCATTTTCAACTCTGGGTACACCTAACATCCTTCCAATAAATTCTCTTTTTGCTGAAGCAGGTCAGTCAGTTTCTGTTGCTTCTCAACAAAAATCAAAACAAAACACTGTTACAGAAAGCACAGAAATAAGCTGGTTGTATGTACAGGGTTGGATAGGGTTGTACAGGGTTGGAGGAGACCTCACCTACCTTCCTTCCAACTGAACCACACTGCTTTTATTTTTGCAGATTCTTGTTAAATCTTTGACCACGTGTGTACATGTTGCAAACTGTTGCAATCACGGTCTATGTTCCAGGTTGGATTATGTACCCTGTACAGGTACCAAAATCCTAACCCCCAGTAGTGTCAAAGTAACCTTATTTGGAAATAAGGTCTTAGTAGACGATCATGTCAGGAGGAGATTATTAGGGTGGGCCCTAATTCAATGGCACGGAGAAAGCCATAGTGGCATAAAGACTGAAACAAAGGCAATACATCTACATGCCAAGGCACAAGGTACCCAAGACAAGAAGCTAGGATGGGCCGGCAGGGATTCCCGGGCCCTGCCCTCGGAAGGAACCAGCGTGCCAACGCCTTCATCTGACTTTCACCTCTAGTACTGAGACAAAAGATTTCTGCTATTGAAGGCACCCAGTTCGGGGTACTTTGTTACAGCAGCCTTAGCAAACTGATACAACATACATGATTTTATTTTCTAATTTTTCCTCACTTTAAAATTGCGGTTGTCGCTTCTCACGTTGTTTGTTTTCCTACTTACGATATAAAGTGTGTTGAGGTCGTGGCCTAAGCAGCACCCCGACCCACGATCCCAGCGTAACGGGACATTCCCATGGCTTCCACTTCAGGGCCATCATGGTGCTGTAAACGCTGTGTGCATGTAGCTTTCTCTCTCCTTTTGGAAAACTTTCCCAAAACACATCAGCAGATGTGGATGACCGGATCAGAGGGAACGAACACGAGGCCTGGGGCTGAGCGGCTTTGCAGAAGGAGGACAATGGATGCACTTTGTCTCCAAGGGCACACAAGGGAATGCGTTTTGAATTCTGAATGGGAAGAATGCTGACACAAGGAAAAGGAAAAGAAGGGAATTCGAGGCAAAGGGGGCACCGTGAGTAGCGCGAAGGGAGTGCGAAAGCCCAGAGCGGATGCAGGCACGCTGGATGGCAAACGCTGGCAGGAGAAGGGACAGAAACAGATGGAAGGAGAGACGCGGGTTTACAAAAGCCAACACGCATGTTTAAGGAACTGGGACTTGATTCCAATGGTGGGAAAGAGCCGAAAGCGAGCAGTGACTCTGACTAGAGAGCGTATGAGAGCCTGGCCTGAGGAGGTGACGGGGTGGCCGTGAGGGCTGAAGAGGCGACGGGGTGGCCGTGAGGGGAAGGGTTAAGGAGCCTGAGGAGCAAGGTGACCCTGAGAACCAGCGGACAGGACCTAGTGACTCCACAAGGAGGGGAGCAAAGACTCCCAGGTGTCCAGACCACGGAGCTGAGAGGTTGACCCAGGCACGAGATGTTCACCAATTTCCTCGACCTCCACCTGCAAGCCCCCCTGGACCCCTCCCGGTATACGTGACACGAGTTCGAAACCATGGCAACACAATCAGGGCCAGTGGAGCACTTCCTCACCATTCACCGACCCTCTGACCTCTCACCACCCGGCGTGGCCCTCCTGGGACGCGGTCCTCGACAACTTCTGTGTCGGACTCCATCAGCGAACTTCCCGTCACATTTCTGGTCGCTAGCCATCGTCCTCTTCGACCTGTCCTTAGAAACGACTCCCTCGCCCAGGGAGTTCACGCCTTCCTGGTCTCTCTCCCTTCGCCCACCCACCCGTGTTTCCTCTCCTCGTCTCCCTGGGATTTCAGTTCTTCAGGTGACGCCCTCCGCCTTCTCCAAGTCCGTTCAAACCGTCCTCTTCGTACGGCCTCGGGGGTGTGCCGTCGCGTGGAGGACTTGGCTGCGGCGGGGCGGTGGCCCCGCTCGGCTTCCCACCACCGGGCTCCCGCTCTCCTGCCCTCCACACGACACTCACTCCCAACGGTGCGACAGGAAGCCCTGCCGCTGGGGCCGTCATCCTCGGTGTCTGCTGCACTTGTTTAAGGGGTCAGCACAGTTCAGTGGTTTTTAAAAAGGAACCTCTTGGCATTGCAAGTTCTATCTGTAGATGCAAATCCCAACCCCGCCCCTTCCTGGTGAGCAACTCAGGGCGGTTTACCCAAGGATACGCGGGCTTTTTTATCTGGAAAACGAGGACAGTAAGAGCCGCTGGCGAGGCAGGTAATTGCGCAGATCAATGAGCCGCTACAGCAGAGCACACGGCCAGGCTGCCCCCCGTGAGTCTCCGCTGAACGTGAGCTCTAGTCACGCTGGTCCAGGGCCCGGCAGGCCACGCCACCATGAGACCGGCTGGCCGCACGGACACGAGTATCAGTGTGGGGGAGGATTTCCTTTCTTAAGAACGTAAACATCATTCCGAGGACACGTGGGACCAGTTCAAGTCGCCAAGTACTGACTGGGTAAGTACTGAGAGCATATTAACTACTACATTAGGTGGGCTTTTCTCTGCTGTTCAGAGGGGCGTCAGTGGATCTCAGACACCCAGGAAGAGCTTCGGAAGGGTTGCAACAAATGCCCGGGACCCCGTGCTTAGCTCTCCACCCGCAGGCACTCAGGCACACAGACTCGACAGGAGCAAACTTGGAGCACGGGGTCGCCTGATGGCACGGCACGTCCGGCCTGGATGGCTGACGACGCCCCCGGGCCCGCGTGGGTGGCTGGAGACGAGCCCTCCTCACTCCCAGGCGCACGCCGCCCCGGCCCAGAGAGACAGCGGAGAGGGGCGCCATCGGGCGGGCACCTCGGAGTCCCGGGGAGCGGTCCAACCGAGGACGCCACCCCAGTTTCTGAGAGGGGGGCCCCCGAACAGGGCGGGCCCGGGAGACTCACCGTTGGACGCTCGCATCTGCCGCCGGCGCCCCACGCGGTCCAGTCCGATGGGGGTGCTCTGGGAGAAGGTGAAGGGCCGGAACCGGGCCGAAACCGCCTTGTAGGGCAGCACCTGGTGAGCTGGCACGGGAGGCCTGGCCGCCGGCTGCAAAAGGAAAGCAGAGGGCTGTGAGGAGGTGCCAGGAAGTGGCACCTTTCGCAGGCTCTTCACACACACGGCTGTGAGCAGCTCGGCGTCGTCACCTGGGAGCCGCTCACAGAGGGGAGGGGAAGCGCCTTCTCCAAGTCGTGTCACGAGCCTCAGGCCGCACCGCGGGGTTCGGCTGCCACGACTTACCCCAAGATTTTCAAAACCCGGTATCGACTCACGCGCTGCCTCTCACGCCAGCGACACACTGAGGGGTGACACTCAGGAAGAGCAAAGCGTCCAAGAGGACAAGCAGATTTAGGAAGGGGTGGCCTCTCGCACAGAGGCGGGGTCACAAGGAAGACGTCTTCCTGGCAGAGCCGCCAGGGGCGGCCGGTGCCCGAGACCAAGTCCGGACGACACGCTCGGACTGGCGAGCCCGTCAGGCGCTGCCACCACAGGCGCCGGGTCTCGTGGGACCCGAGTCTTCCTCACCTGAGCTGTCGTGACAGTTGAGCTTTGTTTAAAAGAGAGCTAGTTCTCCACAAATCGGCCCGGTCTCTTTAGAAGGGCCTATGTCCCCTGTTGACCTTCCACAGGCACCATCCCTATAAAACTAAATCGGAGGCCAAGTCGGTTTAGGCCTTCCTGAGGTCATCTTAGGACTTTCCCACCCAACTCCCTAAATGAGCCTACAGCGCATAAAATTATCTCACCGCGCACCTTCGTGATGCTCCAAAGTGAGATAATCTCTAAGTGCTTTCGATTTTCCCCACACTGCGTTTCGAGCTGAGAGAGATTATAGTTTGCTTTGGTTCAGAATTACTTCCTAGCGCGGGACACGTCTTCCCACAAGAAGTTCACGGTATTCTTCCACTTCATTTTTTTACCTTAAGAATTCAATTCAGTTTAACGCAATTAAACAAGAGGTATTTGAGCGCTTGCTAGAAACAAGGCGTTGGGACGGGCTTTATAGGGAGAAGTTCAACAGAAAATCCAATACCAACACAGGCCTTCCCTTTCAAGAGAATTTCGAGTTTTTTTACAGTATCAGCTAGCAAGCTCAAAAAGTGAAACCGGGCACACACTCATATACTGTTCTGGGAATCCGTGACCACGTCTCAGCAAATACCATTTGCCGAACGTTATCCTGAACAGGGCCTTTATTTAAATGTCTTGTAGCCACAAAGTGCTCTTTGGGTAACTGATAAATACTTCTAATCTATTGGTAAAGAGCACAAAATTGGTGGAAAAAAGTATTTCCTCAGCTCCTAAAAAACCGACTCCTTATCTTCTTCTTATCCTTACATTTTAACACCGGAGGACACTTCCCCTTCAACAACTTCTTCCATGAAGCTCACTAAATGTGCAATGCTACCTTTCCCCTTATTAAAGTCTCGGGTCATTGAGAACCAACAGCAAGCCAGTTTCACATATTGTTGGAGACTCCAGGAGAGACAGGAGATTAGTAAAAGCCATCCACGTGCCAGATTGTTAGTTTAATTCACGAGTGTTTCCAAAGTCAGGAAGAAAGGCTGGGAGTCTATCCTCCTTGAGCAGAGAGGAGAAAGAAAAGCAGCGGCCTGGTTAGTTAGTCTGCAGCAGAGAACAAAGGCCAGGAAGCTGGAGGCCTCTGCTAGCTTTGGCAGAAGCACACCAGATCTTACTTGGGTCAGAAGACTCTCTATTTCCTCTGTCTGGCTGTTCCCATAGAAGCTGACCCCGCCTATCACAGAGATGGGGCGTCTTCTCCGGCCGCCTTTGGGACAGCCCACGGCAGGGTTCTGGTCTGCAGGGTCCATGGAGGCCGTGTTTGGCTGCTGGTCCCCGTCCACAGTGTCCTCTTTCTGGGGGTCCACAGCAATGGAGTCTTCAGGAATAGAGAGACTTCGGTTGGCCAACTGGCCATAGTCGGAGAGCGGTCGGGGCCTTGACCTTCTCCCAGAACCCCACTTCCTCCTGGTGATCCTCTGAGCCTCTGTCCTCTCTTCATCCCGTGATGAGCCCCGCCTCCAGGATTCCTCAGCCACAACCTTTTCAAATGCGAACAAGTTAGGTGAGCACCAATGTCCAGGAAGGTATTGGAAAAGAACAAGCTATGCGCTCCCTCCCATCCTCTTTAGCCTTGCCTCAAGGCTTTCTTGATCTATTTGTTTATTTTAAGAAGTTATTTGTGTAACAGAAAGACGTAACTGAGACGTGCCTTAAAATAAGCACGACTTTCACCTTTCACTGCAGGCTGAATTAAGACCGTAATTTAAATAGTGATGTATGGTGACCAATGAGCTACTGCAAAAGACATTAAGAAACTAAGTACCACTGTGAGTTACTAGAAAGAACTTTCAACTGTGGTGTCACCCAAAATACACATACCAATGGCACGGGGAAATGCAGGAGCCCAGAAGGAGAAAGGAATGCGGAACACGTTAGGTGCTACTCTAAGGTATTTTCCTGCAATAATCTTTAAAAACGGAAGGTGCTTTAATAAGATTAAGTCTGGGCTGTTAAGGCCTGACATTCAGTAAGTTAAGTCTGATGGAGAGAGCAATGACCCGGGATTCAAAGAACCAGATCGGGCTACTAACTAGCTGTGTGATCTGGGACAAACAAGGAATGACTAACCTTTCAGGACTAGACAATCCCACAGCTGGAGAGTCTGTGGTCCTAAATTAGCCACTACTTTCAAATTGTTCCAATACCTTTTCAGAGGCAATGCAATGTACCAGAAGAGGAACTATGAGCTTGGAAATGGGCAGCCTTCTGTGTGAGTCAGGCGAGGCCACTAGCTACCTTTGTGACCTCAGGCCAGTTACTTAAGGTCTGGGGATTTGGTTCGGCAACGGTTCACTGGGGAACAATGGGTCCTTGTGTGGGGGAAATGCTGTGACAGCCCTTATCAGCCACAGTTAATTATTGCTGTTAAAAAAGCAGTGTGTGGAGTAACCATCCCCAGGCTGAGCCCTGCCAGGGGATAACCTCTGTCTCAGCAGACCCCTCAAAGCCGGGTCAGAGGAGAGTTGCTGCACAGCCCATGGGAGGGAGGGTGCAGCCGACTCTGGTCACACGCCTGTGAGCCTAGACACCTTCAGTTCTCCTACCCCTGGTCATTATTTAAAAAAGATATAAACAAGACAGACAGACAAGGGCACGTGGCAGAGATGTCACTCAAGGGCAGGCAGAACAGGCCTCCCTGGCCTAGAGACCTCCAGCAGAACTGTCCCGGTGCAGCCCGGCCCTGCCCTGAGGACCAGCCCAGGAGGTCAGCTGCTGCCCAATCAGTGGCAACTAAGACCTCAAATATAGACGTTCCCTAAGATCATACACAGTTGACTTCTGGGCGACACGGGGGTTACAAGTAACGACCCCCACCCCAGCACCACCACCTACCGTGCAGTCAAAAATCAGCTTGTAACTTTCGGCTTCCCTAAAACTTAACTACCAATAGCCCACTGTTGGCTGGAAGTCTTACTGATAACAGTTGATTAACACATATTTGGTATGTGTATTATATACTATGTTTTTATAATAATGTAACCTAAAAAAAAATACTAAGAAAATCATAAAATATTTATGGTATTATACTGTATTCATAAAAAAGAAAAAAAAAAGGCACATATAAGTGGTCCTGCACAGTTCAAACCTGTGTTGTTCAAGGGGCCGCTGTACTATGAAAAATCTGATAGGGCGCCTGGGTGGCTCAGTCGTTAAGCATCTGACTCTTGGTTTCGGCCCACGTCGTGATCTCACAGTTTGGTTCCCGAGTTCAAGCCCTGCATCGGGCTCTGCGCTGACAGTGCAGAGCCTGCTTGGGATCCTCTGTCTCCCTCTCTCTGCTCCTCTCCCCCAGCATAAATAAATGTTGCAAAAAATTTAAAGAAAAATCTGATGAAAAGCAAAGAGAGCAGAAAGAGATTTATGGACACTCTACTCCACCACCATCATTTTTCAGATCAGGAAAACCAAAACCCAGGGAAGTTAAGTGACTTGCCCAGGGCCACACGGCCAATCAGCAGCAACAGAGACACTGAAATGTGGGCCTCATAATTTGTGTAATAATTTGCATAATTGTGCAAATTTGCATAATTGTGCAAAAATTTCCCACTGTACCAAGTTACCTCTGCTCAAAAGCTAATGAGTACTAGCAATCACTGCTTACCTTGCTACCTGCTGACTCTGACTCCCTGAACTTCATGTTTAAATCAAGTCACCGCAGAGGGGTCCAGAGTGCACCACTGTGGCATGAAAACTGTTCTGAGCTGAAGGTATTTAAGAATAGGCTCCCCGCCCCCCCAAACTCTCTTATCTCCCTGAAAGCAGAGGTCCCAAAAGAACTCAGCAGTCGGGGCACGTGGGTGGCTCAGTGAGTTCAGCGTCCGACTTCAGCTCAGGTCATGAATTCGTAGTTCATGGGGTTGGAGCCCCGCATCAGGCTCTGGGCTGACAGCCCGGAGCCTGGAGTCCGCTTCAGAGTCTGTGTCTCCCTCTCTCTCTGCCCCTCCCCAGCTCATGCTCTGTCTCTCTCTCCCTCAAAAAATAAATAAACATTAAAAAAAAAAAAAGAACTCAGTAGTCATAAATCCATTGTCTTGGGATAGGATTTTCTTTCTTCTAACCAGGGAAGATGTGACTCTTATCAGCTGAGAGGAAAAGTCTCAGCAGACGCTGCCACAAAACTATCAGACCTCCCGTTTGCTCTCCCACAGGCCCCTTTATCTTGCCTAAATCACTGGGTTTCCCATAAGTGCCCTCTCCAGCTCCCCTGCCCCTCATAAGAGGGGATATATACCTCCATCTCTAACCACTTCCTGGAGTCACTTTTTCCTGTGAACTCCCACTGGTTCACATGAAGAAAAACCCGTCTTTTCTCTTGCTACTGTCTTTTGTCAGCCAGTTTAATTCCACGCTCCCCACGTAGTAAGCCTAAGGGGGCGGAGGCGGGGGTGTGGGTCTTTCCTCTCTGACACTACACCAAGGGAAAATATGAGAAATCATGAAAAAGTTGGTATTATTTTTTTCACTGCATGTGAAAAACAGGATTATTATGGAGAGTTTAACTACATTATTAAACCAAATGGCACAATTTAAGCACACAAGAATTAAAAGGTTCAGAAACAAGGTGTTAGAAAGGTCCAGAAGCAAAACAAAATTACAGGCAATGAGTAGTTTGGTAACAAATCTACGTGTGGTTTTTTGGTTTGTTTGTTTGGGGGGGATTTTTTTTTGTTGGGTTTGGGTTTTTTTGTTTTTTTTTTTTTTTTTTTTTGCACTTATGCAACATGTGACATGCCTCACTGAAGCTTTGCTAATGCAGACAGGAAAACAAGGAAATGGGCGTAGGAAAACAAGAGGTTGTCTTAGTGGTTCAGGTAAGAAATCCTTCTGAGACCAAAACACACTCCAGGAAGTGAGGAGGCTGGATAAAAGCAGGTATGCTCAAAGCAGGAAATGACAGAGCAGGAGACGTGCCAGGGATGGTCCCTTTAACACGTCCTGCCTCAAGTGTCAGCTACTGCTCCCACTGGGGTGGGGGTGGGGGTGGGGGGCGGGGGCACAGGATATACATAAGAACAGCGATTCTACTAGAACTATTTCTGCAGTTCCACTGAAGAGATAAAAGGAGAAACCAGCCTTTCTACGTGGCATTGCAAAAATTAGTTAACAGGACAATATATACAATTGAAATGTCCCCTTTACTCCTAGCAAAAGAGGGAGAGACAGTGATCTTTAGCCAGAAGAGACTTACATACCTTGTAAAAACAAATTTGAGCTTTGATGCATGTTTTAAAACTGAATCTCCTTTTGGCAAAGTCTGTGTACTTCCGAAATAGACCGAGGTGCATTCCAGGGAACACGGTTTGACTGTGATCACAGGATCATACCTGCAACTACAAACCCCCGCCACCACCACCACCGCCAACATTCCCCGACAAGTTACAACCTACCCCAGACTCCGCCACAGTTGGTGGTGGCCTACAGACACACTGAAGGAACAAGCAGTTGACCATATCCGTGCTGTCTCAGATTCTTTCTGGCCTTTAAGACGTGACAGTGAGGGTGCTGAGCGGCCATGCCAGAGGTATGCCCACCGTGGCTTCTCACAGTCCAGCAGCCCAGCAGCCAGAGCTTCAGATCAATCCAGGGCTCCAAGCTTGATTGGCCAATTCACACCCAAGTCATAAGCCTTTGTAAACAAACTCTGCAGTGGAGTGGCTGACCTTTTAACTCTTGCTTCTCTGGACAGTTGTAAAGTACTTTCCCTACTCAGGAGCCCTGCATTTTTTTCTTCCCACACAAGGTTCCTTCCTTTGCTTCCCAAAAGTAAAAAAAAAAAAAAAAAAAAAAAAAGTAAGATCTTCCCAAGGTAGATCTTAATACCTCCAGTGAGATACTTCAAAACATTTTTTGAAACCACAGTGAGAGTAAATTAACACAGGAAAAAGACTGGCACAAAAAACCCTGTCGTCACATATATATCCATTTAGAAGCTTGGTCTAAAGGAAGTATATAGGATTAAATAGCAAGAGTTGTGGGTTGAATTCTGCCCTCCCCTCTCATAACAGGTATGTTGAAGCCCCAACTCCCAGTACCTGTGAATATGATCTCTTTCTTAAAAAAATTTTTAAGGGGGCGCCTGGGTGGCTCAGTTAAGCGTCTGACTTCGGCTCAGGTCACGATCTCACGGTCCGTGAGTTCGAGCCCCGCATCGGGCTCTGTGCTGATGGCTCACAGCCTGGACCCTGCTTTGGATTCTGTGTCTCCCTCTCTCTCTGCCCCTCCCCTGCTCATGCTCTGTCTCTCTCTGTCTCAAAAATAAATAAAACATTAAAAAGAATTTTAAGTTTATTTATTTTGAGAGAGAGTGCAAGCGGGGAGCGAGGCAGAGAGAGAAGGAGAAAGAAAATCCCAAGCAGGCTCCGCGCTGTCAGCACAGAGCCCGATGTGGGGCTCAATCCCATAAAACGTGAGATGATGACCTGAGCTGAAATCAAGGGTGGGACACTCAACCAACTGAGCCACGCAGTCTTCAGAGATGTGATCGACTTAAAATGAAGAAGTACTGGATTAGGCGAGCGCTAAGCCAACGGCTGCTGTCCTTAGAAAAGAGGGAAATTTAGACACAAAGCAAAAAGGAAAGAAAGTCCTAGGAGGACAGAAGCCGAGATCAGAGTGGTGCATCTATAAGCCAAGAAACTCCAAGCACTGCCAGCAAACACCTGAGCTGGAAGAGGCCAAAACGGAACCCAGACCTCTGGCCTGTCTGACAATGAGAATAAAAGCCTACTGTTTTGAGCCATCTAGTTGCTGGAAATTTGTTACAGTCGCCTTAGGAAACTAATACGGCAAACTGATTCAGAAGAAAATACTACAAGCAGGGAAATTTAGATGCTTTGAGAAGATGGAAAAAAAAACTAAAGCAGAGCTTTTACACTGGACGAGCCAAAAGTGTTCTCAAGACGCATACTAATACAATCAGCAAGCCTCCCACGTTTTCGCAGGTTCTCAGTGCCCCGAACACCACGGGGAATTCAGGTACAGCTACGGAGCTGGAGGTGGGACGAGAACACATCTCGACAACTCGTGCTGCAAGGCAGTAACGACAGATGTGGCTCTTGATCACCAAGATGTGCCAGAACTACACCCGGCATGTGTTCCCTTACTTAATCCCCACCGCCACACCGGGAGTTAGAACTACTCATGACATCCTACCGATCCAGACGTTGGAGCGATGACGTGCTCGGGTTGACAGAGCCAAGGGAGAGCGGCCCCGTTTAACAACCAGTCTGTCTGACTTCAAAATCTCCGTCCGTTCCACTCTGTATCTCTGCGTCCCTGGCATATGCTTGTACGGAAGGAAAATACAACTTGGTAGGTCTTCCTACCCTCAGCTGTAGGGCTTCTTGGAATGCAGGGGTGGGAGCTGGGGGGAATGACAGGAAGGGAAGCTCTGTAAGTGCCCCTGCCATCTGGGGAAAGCTGGAGACTCCTTCCCCAATGACATGCATAAAATAAAAATATAAAGTAAGCTCATTACTTTGAAATATAATTATCAAAATATTAAAAGGATTGATCTAATAGTATAGACAAAACACAAGAGATTAAGAGTACTGGCAATAGGGGTGCCTGGGTGGCTCAGTTGTTTGAGCGCCCAACTCCTGATTTCAGCTCGCGTCATGATCTCACGAGTTTGTGGGACCAAGCCCCGCATCGGGCTCTGCACTGACAGCACGGAGCCTGCTTGGGAATCTCCCTTTTTCCACACCTCCCCCACGTGCACTCTCTCTCTTTCTCCAACCCTCTCTCTGTGCACCTTCCCTGCTTTCACTCACTCTCTCTCAAAAAATAAGTTGATAAGAAAGAAAGAGTCTTAGCAATAGGTCTAATAACTGCCACCCTTTGGAAATACCGTTGAATAAGCGAAGAGATTTTAAGACACCAGCGATACGAAAAAGATCTGTGGTTTCTAGGAGTGACAAAATCACAGGTGTTGATAAAATCGCTCCGGTTTGATGCCTACATTCATAATTTAAGGAAATGCTACACTTCACCTACAGGGGAGTGAAATTTTTTTTTTTTAATTTTTTTTTCAACGTTTATTTATTTTTGGGACAGAGAGAGACAGAGGATGAACGGGGGAGGGGCAGAGAGAGAGGGAGACACAGAATTGGAAACAGGCTCCAGGCTCTGAGCCATCAGCCCAGAGCCCGACGCGGGGCTTGAACTCACGGACCGCGAGATCGTGACCTGGCTGAAGTCGGACGCTTAACCGACTGCGCCACCCAGGCGCCCCTAGGGGAGTGAAATTAAAGCCCCTACTCCCAAATTTCTGCTGACAGAGCCCTGGGATGAACCGAGGTTCAAAACTCTCCGTTTACATAGTCTCACTTAAGACTAGTCTGTAGCACCAGCTCTGGGCTCCAACTCCACAGAAGTATAACTTTGGGCCTTATATATTACAAATTTAAAAAGTGTTCTCTCAGGGGTGCCTGGGTGGCTCAGTCCATTGAGCAACCGACTCCTGATTTCAGCTCAGGTCATGATCTCACAATCGTGAGATGGCTCCTTGTGCTGGGTGTGGATCCTGCTTGGGATTCATTCTCATTCTCTCTCTGCCCCTCCCCCACTCACATGTGTGTGTGCATGTATGCACATGATCTCTTGCATAAATAAACAAATAAATAAATAAATAAATGGCATCTCACCATTTAAAGCTATATGTCACTAATTTCCCTTAAATGATGTCACTTAATTTCCCTTAAATTAATGTATCATAATAAAAAGGATTTTCCATAGGCTTTTTTTTTCCTTTTTTTTTAGTGTGGGTATTTTATCTGGATTATAGAGTGCTTGGAATGGGATGGGTTATAAGTATATGTCCTACGATTCTAAGTGAGGGCGGGAACTCATAGGATCCCAGATCAGCTACTACTTTTTAAGGAGCTCAAAGTAAGAACAAGAAAATCTTTACATATTTAGAAAGAAGTCTGAGCACTAATGACATTCTTCTCTTTTTGTTAAAACACTAAAAAGACAATGTTTTAGTTACTTAGAAATCGTAAATTTGTATTTCTAATCTACCTAAAATTGTATTTTCAGGTTAGTAAAGAAGGCATTGTTATACCCATTTTGGAGACGAGAACCCAGTTCACAGAGAAGGCACCAGATTTAATGAAAGACAGGGAATGTGAGATCAGGCACTTCGTTCGATTTCATCTTTGCAAGGCCAGCACTAGACATGACGTGCCCCCCGTTTATAGATATAAGTAAGGAAAACGCAGTACGGTTTATTGCAAAAACTCTCAGCAGCAACTTGCACAAACACCGGACCTCAGTAACATTGCTCCATAAAAAGCCTCGGTGTGCTTATCACTTTTACATCTCTCCACTTCCGGATGCTGCTTCCCCTCGCACTTCCTCTCTGGGCTGCTGGTAGGTCCTCATCAGTGTGTGCACATGCTCGTTTCCCCAGACTCTTCCTCTCTGCTGCTTCCTCCCGTTTCCCGTATCACATCTCACCTTTACTCTTGTTCTCAGCTCCACTCCCTTCTCTCTCCTCGTTGCCCACACTTTTCCCTTAAACTGATCACATACGGAACGCAAACACTGTGGTTTTGTTTGACTTCCTGAATCATGTTTGGTTTCTTCTCCTGAATTTTTAGAACGAGTGGGTGGAATAATCTTTCTTTCTCCAAAGCTTCCTTTTCTTTTACAGACCTTGCTGGTGGTGGCGGGGGGGGGGGGGGGGGGGGCAGGGGCTGTACTAGCATTAAGGGGATGGCGGGGACCGTACCAGCCTTACAGGGATGGCGGGGATTGCTTTAGCATTACGGAGGTGGCAGGGACTGTTCTAGCATTACAGGGATGGCAGGGACTGGACCAGCATTGTAGGGGTGCACGTTAAAAACGGCCCCCCCACCACCTGGGTGTTCTAATTCTGTCTCCCTAACTTTCTAGGGTGCACACGTCTTTTCCTACCACACTTCGGCTAGTTCAGGAATAAACAGTAAGGTTGAGGGACTTCTACGGTGGCCGGAGCAAGGAGAGGAAAGAGGCAGCCTCTGACTCGGTGTGAAATAAGTAACTGGCCAAACACTCATCACTCACCTAACGACCACCTTAAAAATCATGCATGGTCAGGCTGGCTCCGCTCCACCTTTCAAAGTTTCCTCTAGTTCAGGGACCATGCCGGGAAGGGACAGACACCATCATAAACTTGTCCCTTCCCTTCTTAGACCCCAGATTTGGACTTAGCCTGGAGGTGGACGGGGCCTGGGCAAGAAACAGAAGCAAAGTGGGAACGTATTTACTGGGTTTGTCCTTCTGTGGCTCAGGGGCACAAATACATGTTAATGCTGGGTGACATTCTTACTAACATGCTGCATCCTTAAGACACAAGGTTCCAAGCTGTAGGAAGACAGTGGTTGTTGGAATTCTGACAGCAAATGAAACACAAATTAACGAAAAACTGTTCTGATTGTTAGCAAATGAGATTACACACACATAGAGAATTTTGACACACCTCTTAAAGACTAAAGAAAAAGACAGAAGAAAAGAAACAAATGCAATCTGGAAAACTGTGGCCTTGTCCCTTGGGTTCAGGGGGTAGATAGGCCATTTGCTAAGAAAAATATTATACAGTATTAAAAACATTTAAAAATATGTTAATGCTTCTTAACCCCCTTGAAGTAAAAGGGAGTGCAGTGGACTTCAACTGTCCTTGCCTGGTGAAACTGATGATAAAAATGCTAAAACAGAGCTGGTGAATCTACAACTTGTTGTATAGGCAGAATCGCTCATTCGCTAGAAATGCAAATATTGAGGTTCATGAGGGAACACAATTTAATATGCTTAGCCCGATTCTGTACGCGTTAAGAAGGCACTTAAGTATGAACATTTAATTTTATTTATTTTTTATTTTTAAAATTTTTTATTTATTTTTGAGACAGAGAGAGACAGAGCATGAACGGGGGAGGGGCAGAGAGAGAGGGAGACACAGCATCGGAAGCAGGCTCCAGGCTCCGAGCCATCAGCCCAGAGCCCGACGCGGGGCTCGAACTCACGGACCGCGAGATCGTGACCTGGCTGAAGTCGGACGCCCAACCGACTGAGCCACCCAGGCGCCCCAAGTATGAACATTTTAGACACCCCTGACGACTTAGAACACCACCAGGCTGAGAAAGCAGTGGAGCTGAGGTCATCCTCATTTTATGCAAAATCAAGAAATGAAAAATCTGCGTGACTGTGGTGAGCCCCATCCTGACCATGCCCCATGCCCCTGACATCGTGGGAGGGCGGTCACCACTGACCCTGTGTGAGCACAGGGCTGATGAGGAATGTCCCCCCCCCCCCCCCCCCCCCCCAGGCCTGTGTAAAAATCACCTAAGGCAATTCCATTTTCTGGGCTTATCTAAAAACTCAGACCATACTACTAAGTCAACAGTGGCAAGACGGTGGTGAGTTTGACACCCAAGCAGAGAAAATAATAGAACTGTAAGCTGTACTTTATGCCTGGACTCATTAAGAGTGAAGACACATTTTTCAGAGAGAGAGACAGAGTGCGAGCAGGGGAGGGGCAGAGAGAGAGAGGGAGACACAGGATCCGAAGCAGGCTCCAGGCTCTGAGCTGTCGGCACTGAGCCCGACGCGGGGCTCGAACTCACGAACCACAAGATCATGACCTGAGCTGAAGTCGGACGCTTAACCAACTGAGCCACCCAGGCACCCCAAGAGTGAAGACATATTCTAAAACCATCATATTATAAAATTAACATATACAATGATCCCATCTTAACATCTTGAAATGTATCTCTGAAATGCATGCTGAGGAATACAGAGGTCTACTCAAACTTTCTTTTTTTAAACTTATAAAAAGCATGATTTTATAAAAACTAACTTACTTTCCTCTTTTCCAAGTACTTACTGAGCACAACTAAATATTCCAAAATCATGAACCATGTTTTAGATTTGAATATATTAGAAATCCACTGTTTTTCTAAACCCTTTTGAACATTATAGATTTTTTTCCTAATCTGTTTTGACTTTTCTTGTACAGAGAAGGTAAAAGGACCCAGGACAAGAGGGTAAAGAAAAATGGGCAGCAGACGACGAGGTCCCGGCTGATTCTCTAGTGGAAGAAGATGGAGAGAAATGTCTGTTCACAGCATTGCTGGCATGTCCAGCCATGAATGACAGCAAACAAACATTCAAATCAATGGCCCCACGTGACTTCAGAGTCACGAAAACTAAGGGTTTCTAGATTAAAATGCAGAACAGCAACTTCACAAACCATGAGTAATTAAAAATGCTTCATGCATGTATAAAGGGGTGAATGGCTGAGTTGATGGACAGATAAATGAGCGAATTAATGGACAGTTCTGGGTGGCAAAGAAGCTGTTCCCTCTCTACATTCAGGTGTGATTTTATAAAAATGAGCCTGATTTAAGTTATTGCTTAGTTATTATCACTAAGTATTTCGAAACCCATAACCATGTTTTAGATCAGGAAACAACCATCCGTTCCTGTCTCCTTCATAGCTATTTGAATTGTGCCACCCTGAAAACAAATTGACTACAGTTTTCCTCCCCTTCTTGTCAACAACCCAGTTTTGAAGGCGCCCTACTTAGTTTCAGATGTGAACTACAAGGTAATGGGATCTTTTCCAAAAGTAAGTGTCCCCTGCTGGCAACAGAATGTAAAAAGAAAGATTTGGGACTTTGAAGAAAATCTCTCTTCTGTATTTCAGTTTAAGCTTGCAGCATTACTGTGCTGGAAGGAGAAAGAGAGAAGGCGAACAGGAGGCAATGAACGAAGAGCACACAGTGACGGCGAGTTGGACGAAAGAACCCAGAAGAGGCAGAGGAAGTAATGGCATCACATGGATTCTCTCTTCCAGCAACACTCACTGATGGCGGATTGCGTCACTTGCCTTGCAACTTGCAAGGGTCCAGGGGCACCTGGGTGGCTCAGTCGGTTGAGCATCCGACTCTTGATTCAGGCTCTGGTCATGATCTTACCGTTTCATTAGTTCGAGCCCCGCATCAGGCCCGGCTTGCGCTCTCTCTGTGTCTCTCAAAATAAATAAACTTTAAAAACAAATAAATGAGTAAACTTGCAAGGGTCCAGCCAATGAACCTAATCAAGAAAACACTGACCCTAAATTGGATGTGTTGTTCACCAAGAACGCTTCTGCTGTGAGTGCCTGGCCTGTCTGTACAGGGACAGTCGCAAAGGTAAGGCGAGACCTACAGACAGCACCAGCGGCATTTCTCTTTATTTCTACTGAGGGATCTGAGAACGTGTCCTGGTGCAAACAAAACATCTTGAAAATGTTTAATTCAAAACTTGGCAGTGGGAGAATTATAGATGAATAATTTATAACACAAAAAGAGTAAAAATATAACACCAAGTATACAACAGAAGTTTGTTATAAGCAAATGTGTAAAAATGTATATTACACATTGGAGAACGGGGCTGGAACACCTGACCTTAGTCACAAACTGTATTTAAGGCTCCAGGCCTCCTGTCTCCCCACCTGTGGGGCTGACCTACAAGAAATGGCGGTACACAGACCTAGGGTCGCACCACTGTCCAAGGTGGCGTGCTTCAACCCTGTGTCAAGTCAACTACCAAAAGAAGCTGCCGGAAGCTAAGTTGAGCTGCTGAGCCCATCCTCAGTAGCCAAAAAACCTCACCTAGAAGAAAACGAAGAGGAAAGGCTCTGACTTGGGCAAGACTAACTGTGGCAGGAACTGGCCCACGCTCAGTGGGAAGAACGCCAATCATGGAGTCAAAAGAGAAAATGGAATGGAAATGTATCAAATATACCAGTGTTGGAAACAGGGCCTTTACGAATCCCATCTCATTTAATTAAAACAACCTACGCAGTAGATACTTACAGGCTTCTGTTTTACAAATAAGAGACATGATGAGATTCCACCAAAGATCTGGAAACTAGCAAATGGCTAGAATTTAATTCTATGTGCCAGCTGCCAAGCAGATGGTGTTTTTTGGGCTTTCCTCCCCATTCTGAGACCTGGTTCTAGGCCCAGCTGCCACTCAGCGGCTGTGTGACTCTGGCAGAAGGGTCTTACAACCTTTCTAAGCCTCAGTTTACCCATCTCTTAAGGCAAATACAAAAATGCTGGCCTACTTCGCAGGGTGGCTATGAAAACCAAATGCAACAATGTTATGTGACTTTTATTAGCTTAAAAACTGTTATAGAAATGCAAGAGGTTACTACTGATACTTGTATTTCTAGTCTATTTTTTTACTGATACTTTTGTTTTTAAGAGACAATTAAATTTTTTTTAATGTTTTTGTTTTGTTTTTTCAGAGAGAGAGAGAGAGAGAGAGAGAGAGAGAGAGAGGCAGAGAGAGAAGGAGACACAGAATCCAAAGCAGGCTCCAGGCTCTGAGCTGTCAGCACAGAGCCCGACTCAGGGCTCACACTCACAAACTATGAGATCATGATGTGGGCCAAAGTTGGACATTTAACTTGACTGGGCCAGCCAGGTGCCCCAAGAGACAATTACATTTTTAGACTTCCAAATGAGTTGGCAAAATTCCGGTTTCCAGCAGTGGGTGGAGCAACTGCTCAACGTATTTTTTTTTTTAGGTTCTTAAAATTGTTTTTTCGGGGGGGGCGCCTGGGTGGCTCAGTCGGTTGAGCGTCCGACTTCAGCTCAGGTCACGATCTCGCGGTCCGTGAGTTCGAGCCCTGCGTCGGGCTCTGGGCTGATGGCTCAGAGCCTGGAGCCTGCTTCCGGTTCTGTGTCTCCCTCTCTCTCTGCCCCTCCCCCGTTCATGCTCTGTCTCTGTTTCAAAAATAAAGAAACATTAAAAAAAATTGTTTTTTAATATATTTTTTTTTTTTTTTAAGTAATCTCTACACCCAACGTGGGGCTCAAACTCACAACCTTAAGATCAAGAGTTGCATGCCCCATCGACAGAGCCAGCCGGGAGCACCTTCTTAACACGCATCAGAGCAAATTCTTTATACCACCATTTCTTGATTAAAAAGTTTTAATTTCACTCTTTTGCCAAAAGGAAATGTTTGTATTCTGTATGAATTCATATCCATTTGGTAATATAAATTCACATCCAACTGATTAATACAGTTCAATGAGAGAAATAGGATTGTAGGCTACCTTTTAACTTTTTCAGGAACAACTCTTACCTAAGCAAGAGTTAACTGGGGTACATCTGCGAAGAGGAAAGCCCAAGCCTAAAAAACAGGACACTTAAAACCTAGACGAGCCTACAAACTTAATACCTAGAGCCTCAGCCTGGACAGCAGATCTCAAACTTCAGTGGGGCAAAAATAATTCCCCCGGGTAGCATGTTAAAAGTCCTGATTACCGGATCTGGACTCCAGTGATTCAAATTAAGTAGCTCCAGGTGGCCTCAAGGATCTGTACTGTTAGCTTGCATCTTCATTCCAAACTTTGAGAAACTCCAGTTAGACAATCAGAAGTAATTTGCAAAGTTTAACTGGTCTGTGTTGAAGTATCTGACCAAAAGCACCAATCTTAACGATAACAAAGATTGTGATTATGACAAAGCCAGCTTTATTGAGTTTAATGTGTTCCAGGCATTGTGGTGTCTCCTAAGCACTATTTCATTTAATCCCGGTAAGTACTATTGACTCCATTTTTAAGGTAACTGAGGCTTATGTAGGTCAAGGATACAGCTGGTTAGTAGGGAAACCAGGATTTGAACTTAGCCCGACTACAAAGCCCACCTATTTTTTATCCCAGAGTTCCTCCACCACTCAGAAATGCTGGCATTGGTGGCTGGCAAGCGCATCAGTGCTGGTTTCCTAGGAATTTACCATCTGGGAGTGTTCTTTCCTCTGCAACTTATCCGAGCGTCCCCTCCCCTTCCCCAGCTTTACTGCCATTATTCTAAATGAAGGCAACGTTCCCAATGGTCATTTGTTCCTGGACTGTGAGTGGTGGGAGAAACACAGGTAACATTTAGTTTATATAGCAACACGTGGCAATTTGCCGTTAGGCGTTTCTGCCAATTAAACCTATGGTATTCCTTCCAGTTGCCATGGCAACTGTGTGTCACATGAACGTGTGGAAAAGTGATTCCCAACCTTGGATGCTCTTTGATCTTAATTATTACAGGGAAGTTAAGATGAGGAAAATGAACCAGGAGAAAAAGATATACTGGCATCATAATCATCAAGCTAAAATTTCCCCCCCAAAATACTGACACTCCTTTTCTGTATTTTATAGCTTTATTAAGGTCTTATTATGCATTAGTTATGCACAAATTAAAACGAGGCACCAAATAAAAGTAAATATTAAAACCTTAACAGATACACTATAATACCGTTTCATATCATTTAAGTATTTCATTTGTTTAGGAAGTTTAGCAGGAATAGCATTAATATGGTACAATTATGAATATGATACATTACTATAACTAATACCTGATTACATATGGTTATTATGGTAATTCTATAAAAACTAGACTCCTGCTCACTATATATAGGGATGTAATTCTGTCTCCTTCTTCCTCCCTTGTTTTTTCATTTTTAAAGCAATCTTTTTTTAAGCTAAGTTCTAAACCCAATATGGGGCACAAAGAGTTGCATGCTCTACCGAATGAACCAGCCAGGTGCCCATTACCCCCTTGTTTCTTTTTTTTTTAATTTTTTTTTTCAACTTTTATTTATTTTTGGGACAGAGAGAGACACAGCATGAACGGGGGAGGGGCAGAGAGAGAGGGAGACACAGAATCGGAAATAGGCTCCAGGCTCTGAGCCATCAGCCCAGAGCCCGATGCGGGGCTCGAACTCACGGACAGCGAGATCGTGACCTGGCTGAAGTCGGACTCTTAACCGACTGCGCCACCCAGGCGCCCCTTTACCCCCTTGTTTCTAATGGGAAAATCCTACTTGATGACATTTCACCAAACAAAAACTGTTCTAGAAACAAGCCACTTTAAAGTTCAAGAATGACATGATTATGTGTATAGACTGTTCTTTAGATTCTCCATTTTTAGAAATAATTTTAGAAGTGGCTTCTTAAATATATAAAGTTCAGTAGCCTGTCAAACACTGAGCACCCATTCAGAAATACTTTGAAACCTTCACTGCAAAAGATATACCCCTGTTTATGTAATGATGAACATAAATCTGTTTTAGAGCAAGTGGAAACTTCTTTTTTAAAAGACAGAAAGGGGCGCCTGGGTGGCGCAGTCGGTTAAGCGTCCGACTTCAGCCAGGTCACGATCTCGCGGCCCGTGAGTTCGAGCCCCGCGTCAGGCTCTGGGCTGATGGCTCAGAGCCTGGAGCCTGTTTCCGATTCTGTGTCTCCCTCTCTCTCTGCCCCTCCCCCGTTCATGCTCTGTCTCTCTCTGTCCCAAAAATAAATAAATGTTGAAAAAAAATTTAAAAAAAAAAATAAATAAAAAGACAGAAAATGATGACTTAATTGTTAAAAGGCTACCTTCACATTTAGGCTCATGACCTGTATTTTATGATTTCATAATATTTCTGCAAGAGCTGTTTTTCTCTTTCATTCTTCTGCAAAAAGGAAAATAAACCAACACAAAACACCTTAGGAGAAACTACACACAAACTAGCACAAGGGTGACTAACAGAAAGCACACCGATTCCCTTTACGACATCCCACGGGGTGATGCTGAACAAATACCCACCCCAGGGTTGCCCACTTAGGGAATACGGTATAGCAGGTGTCCTCGTAATGAAATGTTAACTTCACTAGAAAAATATTTTTAAAAGCACAAATAGGGGCCGCCTGGGTGGCTCAGTCCGTTGAGCATCCAACTCTTGATTTCAGCTCAGGTCATGATCCCAGGGTTATGGGACCGAGCCCGGCATTGGACTCCACATTGAGCGTGGAGCCTGCTTAAGATTCTCTCTGTCCCTCTGCCCTTCTCCCCCAGCTTGTGTCCTCTCTCCCTCTCTCTTAAAAAAAAAAAAAAAAAAATTAATTAAAAAGTAAATAAATAATAAGCACAAAAAATATCATATTTTCAAATGATCTTTCCAATTTTAATTGCAATTTCCGTGATTCAAGTTCTAGAGCATCTATGTCAGAGAAAACTGAGAACCCAGTGGAGTATGGAAACTTATATTCTCTGTAACGTGAAAACTGTGGACCGTTCAACAAATTGTTGAAGGTGGGATATGAATGGAGGTGGGATAACTCAATGTCCACATGACAAAAAAAAAATGAACCTAGGCCTTTACCTCACATTGTACACAAAAATTAACTAAAAATGGACCATTTGCCATTTAAGAAACAAAACAAATGAACAAAAGGAAAAAGAGAGAGGGGCAGACCAAGAAACAGATTCTCAACTAAAGAGAACAAATGGTTACCAGAGGGGAAGTGGGTACGGGGATGGGGGAAATAGGGGGTTAAGAACACTGAGAAATGTACAGAATTGCTGAATCACTTTATTGTGCACCTGGAACTAATATAACACTGTATGTTAACTATACTGGAATTATAATCAAAAATGAAATAAAAAAAAAAACACAGAGCATAGATGTAAATGTAAAAGCTAAAACCGTAGCACTTCCAGAAGACAGGAGAAAATCTTTGTGATTTCCGTCAATATAGACATTTTTGCTCTTCAAAGGACATAATCAAGAAAATAAGAGGCAGGGGTGCCTGGGTGGCTCAGTCGGTTAAGCGTCCGACTTCGGCTCAGGTCATGATCTCATGGTTTGTGGGTTCAATCCCCACATTGGGCTCTGTGCCGACAGCTCAGAGCCTGGAGCCTGCTTCAGATTCTGTGTCTCCCTCTCTCTCTGCCCCTCCCCTGCTCACGCTCTGTTTCTCTCTCTCTCTCTCTCTCTCAAAATAAATAAATATTTTAAAAACTTGAAAAAAACAAAAAAAGAAAAGAAAAAACAACCCAGGGATGGTGAGAAAACATTTGCAAGTCATGTATCTGGTAAAAAACATGTATCCAGAATATATAAAGAAATCTTCCTGCTCAATGAAACCAAAAATGCAGTGAACTTACGAGCAAAAGATCTGAAAAGACACTTCACCAAATAAGATAAATGAATGGCTAATAAAGAAGATGCTCGTCATTACAGATGCATTACTCACTAGGGAAACACTAACTAAAATCAAAGTCAGATGTCACTACACACCCACGTAAAGGGCTAGAATCCAAACTACTGATGATACCAAGTACTGGCAAGGACGTAGAGAAACTGGAACCTGACACATTGCCGGTGGGAATCTACAACGGGACAACTGTTTTAGAAAACAATGTGGCAGTTCCTGAAATGGTTAAACACAGAAACACCAAACAACCCAGAAACTCACCTCCTACCTATCTACCCAAGAGGATGGGAAAATATGTCCATACAAGTTGTGCACAAGTATTCATAGCAGCCCCAAAGTGGCAAGAACTCAAACGTCTAACAACTGGTGAGCGGATGAACAAAGTGTGGGATTATCCACACAACCGATTATCAGTCAGCCTTAGAAGAGAAATGAAGTGCTGATGTGTGCCGCAACGTGAATGAGCTTTGAAAGCAATATACTGGGTGAAAGTAGCCAAGTCTCCTTCAGGGGTGATGGAAATGCTCTAAAACTACAGTGGTGATGCGATGCATGACTCCAACAAATTTACGACAAACCACTGAACTGCTCACTTAAAAAAAATATCGAGACAAGAGTGCAGATCAGTAGTTGCGTAGGTCTTTACTGGGAGCAGGAAATGACAGCAGAGGGCATGGGGGACCTTTCTGGGGGGATGGAAGGGTTCTATAACTTGACTGTGGCAGGGCCTGCACAACTCTATCAATTTCCTAAAAATCATTAAGCTGTATACTCACAATTGGGGAGTTTCATGTTATGTAAATTATACCTCAATAAAACTCCTAAAAAGCCTTGGGCAGACTTTCTAGGGTCATTACATTCACTTCTATATGTGCGACCTCATCTTTCTGATTCTAGGGATGGTTCTGTGACATAGCTGTGGATAACTCCTAATCTCCAGAAGAATTGTTTAAATCTCTCAACTAGCTGTGTGAGTAACCCAGTCATGCCTGAGAAATTTGCAAAGAGTCAAAATGATGTGAGGTATCTGTATCTCTGAATAAGTCACATGAAAAACAGACCTTTGCCGCGATCATTATGCGTTAAGTACCCATCATCATCATCATCAAACCCCACAATTTGAAATGTACATTGCAACCAGGCCTGACGTTAGCCCCTGCTCACCTACTGGATTATTCCAGTACTGTAAGTCGGAAGGAAGTTTTACTTTAGTGACACTGTACCTTGTGGTGCCACAAAATACCCTCCTTTTTCTGAGGCAGGAACAAAAACACAAGTAGTGCTTCTGGGGTGGGGGCCACCCCAGTGGGTGGTGGGCAAGCTAAAACCCCACGTGGTAACAACGCGTATACTACAAGATCTCCCAGTCAGCCGCTCAAATCGCTTTAACTGTAGAAGATCGGATTGTATGATGGCTTCCAACAATTTTGAAGCTACAAATCCCTGAGGAAGAAAATGATAAAATCCTAAAACACTGGAGTGTTTGAGTAAATGGAGGCTTAGAAAAGGAAAGGGATTTTCCACCAGGAACCAGAATGTTTGTGGAAGGGCTAGGATAATAACCTAAATTCAGCTCTGGTTTTTTGTTTTCATGGCTTGACTACTGATTCCAACACAAAAGCATCCTCTGAATCACTCATCACCTTTGACTTCACTCTCCCCCAAAACATTCAAATGCTGGTTAAAAATATAAACTGTGAGGGGTGCCTGGGTGGCTCAGTCGGTTAAGCGTCCGACTTCGGCTCAGGTCACGATCTTGTGGTTTGTGGGTTCAAGTCCCGCCCGCGTCGGGCTCTTTGCTGGCAGCTCAGAGCCTGGAGCCTGCTTCGGATTCTGTGTCTCCCTCTCTCTCTGCCCCTCCCCCACTCGTGCTCACTCTCTCTCTGTCTCTTTCTCTCTGTCAAAAATAAATAAAACGCTAAAAAAGATATCTTTCAATAAATAAACTGTGAGATCATTTTGAGATGCAAACCCTCCTCTCCCTTACCATGGTTTTAGCACAGATCTCATCTCCTCTGGACTAGACTACTGAGGACTGTTCTGTCCCAGGACTGCCCCCATACCAATCCTCTCTACGGAGCTCGTCCCCTTCTGCGGTTCCTGGTAAACACCTCTGTGGCTTTCTACTGCTTGCAGGGTAAAGTCCAAACTCCAAGCAAGGGCTTTCCTAACTTCGTAAGACCTATTTTTACAATCTTATCTCCCACTTCTCCACCCAACCAACCACCCTGTACAAAAGTTAACCAACCACCCTGTACAAAGAGAACGTGCAGTTCCCTTCGCACCACAGATTATCATCTTTGGGGACACTATATGCGAAGCTCAGTGTGGAGTTCTCTACCTGCACCACCTCATTTTATCTTCACAACAACCCCATGTGACAGGCAGGTACCCTCGCCACCCCCAGTTTACAGGGGAGGAAAAGAAGGCTTAGATAACTCCTCTGGCTGACTTTCTCCCTAAGTCTATAGTACCTGTCCCTCCCGCACACTCTTCCACTTGGCCTAAAAACCCTGCAGCCCCTCAAGTGCTGCCCCCTGCATCTTTTTTCAAGACCCCACTCAACTGTCTTCCTCCAGTTATACAACTCTTTATCCAGAGTTAATAATTCTGTCTTTGGTGCTTTCATGGTACTTTGTACGTTCCTCACTGGAAACGTCACACTACATCATAATATCTGTATCCATTCCAATAATATCTGTATCCATTCCAATAGTCTATCAATTAGAATATGAATCTATCAGAACAAGAATAGCTATTCTCTTTAACTCTTTCTTTTCTCTATGTTTGGCATACAAAGCAGGTAGGTAAATACTGAATGACAAGGTACATTAGTCTTTATAATGCGTTGTTTCATTCACTCCTTTTCCTTCCTTATATATTCTACTTCCATCTCCATATTTTTAGAGCCTTATCACCTCTGAGCTCTCTTTGGCAATAAATTCCTGCTAGCGTTCTCCCTGGTCACTTTTCTTTCCAATTCTCTTCTCTACCGATGGTGGATTAACTTCCTCAAAACACAGTTCTGCTTGGCTCTTCTCTATTCAAAAGTATCCTTGACTCTGGGGTGCTTACCAAGGAATGTATCGATTCTTTACCCTAAGTTCAAAAGTGTCCATGACCCAGGCTTAATGATTTCACTTTAACTTGATCCTTCCTCACTAAACAGAATCATGTTCCTTCCTGTTCTCTCAAATCACATAAAAGCCCTACCCATCTGACCAATGAAACTATATGTATAGACACTGCACTTTCTTCAAATAAGATTCAGTCACCCTTATTCAGCATTCCTTGATTTGATACATGCGTAAAAACTACAACTCTTCTGAAATCCCACAGCAAATGGTTTTTGCCTCTTTCGTGGGATTTAATCTACATAGTTCCAATATGATTTACATACATCTTAGCTCATTTATAATGTCCTCGACATCCTTACAGAGCTACATCTGAGTGTCTCACGCCTGGTGGGCGCTCAGCAAGTTCGCTTTGTGCAATACTGAATGAACGCGTAAATGTTAAGTCATCCTGCAACCTAACTAAACTAAACCTAACCACACTCTCATGCTTTAAAAAAAAAATTAATGTGCAATCAAACTAACTGACTGAACATCTTCACAGTCCTCCCTAAGACTATAACACAGTGGCATGTCAAAAACCATTTCCGGAAAAATCTGACCTTAACTGGCCCATGTCTCAAGAAGTCAGGTCAATCTAGGATGGAAACATCATCTAAGTGGATAGTGATCATCACACAGTGACAGCCAGTGTTCAACACTGGGCCAAGTGCTTGCTAGACCTAATGCCCCTGGTTCCTACAAACATCCAAGGCAGATGGGGATGTCCCACATTCTACGCTGGGGAGACTGAGGCCAAGGGAAAGCTCAGCAGTTTGCTCCACTGGTGGCTCTCTTTGGAACAGCAGAGCTGGGATTCACACCAAATTAAAAACATCTACTAAGAGACTAAAGCTCCCTACTGAGGAGTTACAACAGACTTTCATCATTTAAAAGAGCTTCATCTATGGCATATTTCAACACTACCACACACTTCTGAATCTGTACTGCATGACTAAGGACAGGGTCCCTTTCCTATTCGCTATTTCAGGCGATGGAATTATCCTGTGACTTGGTAGGAAAACCAGGGAAAACATTCTAAATTCCTGTGCCTGTACATTTATCAGGGAACAGGTAGCACTGTCCACAAGCATCCATGCTAAACTGCATTTCCGGACCAAGTAACAATTCTAGGGCATCCTTCCAAAGTTATTCTTACAAGGAAATTTACCACTAGGTGGCAGAAGTATAAAGTTAACTCGGTGATTTCTCTATAGTGAGTAGCGGGACATGTTCCCACCCTTTTCACAGTAACAAAATCCTGTGAAACTGCTAATGGTTTTCCAAAGATTATTTTGTCACCTTGAGAGTGGCATCTTACACGTAAATGGTTCTACGTTAAACCATTCTCCCTTATTGAAAACTGCATTATAATATTTATTTTAAATATCATAATATACAGATTTCAACCTTTAAAAAATTTTTTTAACGTTTATTTATTGTTGAGAGAAAGAGAGAGAAAGATACAGCATGAACGGGGGAGGGACAGAGAGAGAGGGAGTCACAGAATCTGAAACAGGCTCCAGGTTCTAAGCTGTCAGCACAGAGCCCTGGAGGGGGGAGGGGGGGCGCTCAAACCCACAAATCGCAAGATCATGACCCGAGTCGAAGTCGGTCGCTTAACCTACTGAGCCACCCAGGCGCCCCTCGACCTCTATTACATTCAACACTAACCACAGCTTCAACTAGCTCTAAACACGTAAGTAGAACCATACTATCACTGAATTAAATAACCCACTGTATGTTAAAGTACATTGAAACTGAAATTTAATTTTGTGTAATGTTATACAAGATGGCCAACAAGTGCTTTTAAACTACAACGGTTGAGGGGCGCCTGGGTGGCTCAGTCAGTTGGGCGTCCGACTTCAGCTCAGGTCATGATCTCGTGGTCTGTGAGATCAAGCCCCGCATCAGGCTCTGTGCTGACAGCTCGGAGCCTGGAGCCTGCTTTGGACTCTGTGTCTCCCTCTCCCTCTCCCTCTGCCCCTACCCTTGCTTGTGCTCTCTCTCCCAAAAATAAACATTAAAACATACATACACACACACACACACACGAGGAAGCTTAAGTTTGAGAAAATAAATCCAACTTAAAAAGTGATAAACATCTGGGGCACCTGGGTGGCTCAGTCGGTTAAGATGTGACTTTGGCTCAGGTCACAATCTCACACTCTGTGGGTTCGAGCCCCATGTCAGGCTCTGTGCTGACTCAGAGTCGGGAGCCTGCTTCAGATTCTGTGTCTCCCTCTCTCTCTGCCCTTCCCCCACTTGTGCTCTGTCTCCCTCTGTCTCTCTCTCTCTCCCTCTCTCTCTCTCTCTCAAAAATAAATAAATATTAAAAAAAGTTTTTTAACGTGATAAACATCTGGAGACAAATTTATAGAATTATCTATCCACACATGTGCACTTTTGATAACTTGTGCCCTGCTTTGTATCTTTGGTACAATTTCTTTGTGGGCAGAAATTAAATTATATACATTATTAAATTATTAACTGTGTATAATTAAATTATATTTAGCAAACATATGGGTAAACTATATAATGATCAAAATAATTCTGAAAACAATATGCATATGTTCACTTAATATGCACTCAGGAAGAAAATATTTTAATGATGATTTTCACTAATTTCATTAAGTAGAAAATAAAATCCCCACCTTTCACATAAAGAAGCCTCTAGAACTATGCAAATCTTCTATTTTGGAGCAGGGGATGAGAGTTTGGGCTCCTCCAGGAGCGATGAAGGGGGGCTCTAAACCATCTGTAGGACAGGTTGGATGTGTGGTGGAAGGAATTACACTTCGTCTTACCATCCATCCAAGGAGTCAAGGAAGCCCAGCCCGCTTCAGGCTTTGGCCAATGACGTACAGCAGAGCTAGCAGAACTGGAGCTCCTTCCCAAGGCTGGCAACTAGTCTGGTGTCCTTACAACTGTTCCACAAGGCTTCTTTGGAAATATGCAAATGAGCAAATGGCCGTCAATATCTAAGACCTCTAAAGACACACTGGCCCTGAGGTCTCCATACAAACTCACATCTACAAAGCCTCACTCCTCTGGCTGCCTCGGGGATGCTTCAGGCTAACTGAGATCTCCCCAAAGCGACCTGCGGTAGGCTTTCTACTTCTGAAGACTCTCTGAAAAGCAAAAGTGAAAACATACGGTCCAGAGGCTATCCTGGCTCCCAAGTTTGCAAAAGCTGCTGTGTAATCCCTCATCTACAGACATTAAGACAAAACTGAGGTCCTCTCCAAGGATCAGTGGGAAGGAACAGTTGCCAGGGGATTATTTTCCATGGCAAGCACCAATTTATACCTATAAAACAGTCTAGAAATATACTTGGAGAATAATTTGCCGCATACACACATGGATGCATTTCCTCATCCTTTAGCTCTGTACTGTACTGAATGCATTTATAAATAAGTGAAAATTACAGAGTCAGGCAAAGTTGTCTGGATACCTGACAGGCTATGAAAAGAACACTGCTCCTGTCGCCTTGACAGTTATTAGTTGATTCAATTCATGAGATGCTTACGTTCTCTAAAAATAAGTCAAGTAACCGTCATAAAAATTTCTTTGAACCATCATCACTCGGAGGTTGACAGGTATCAAACTGCACGTTTCTAATTCATTCCTAGGAAATAAAAGAGACTTCGAACGGGGTCTTAACGTGAAGAATCTCATTTACATGTACTCTGTTGGGAAGGATACAGAGACAATTGAAAACACAGAGAAGAGAGCTATGGGAATACAAAATGTTGCAAAAATCAAATTTCTGAGAGCCCCTACTAGCTGCCTAGAGTGGACAGAGGTCTCTATCAACTACCCCCCACCTCCGCCCCCCAGAATCTAGGATGGGGTTGGTGCTCAATGGAATCTGCTTTTGAATGAATGGTGTGGTGCCGTCTCAAGGAATTGCACTGGGTGGCAATTTATTACCAGAGAGGCGGAGATGATTGTGAACTTGGTAACCAGCAACCTGGCAGGAATTTGATGGCAGTGCAATTAGCACGGGGCCGCCTGCTTCTACGGCAGGTGAAGGCAAGAGGGTGAATGCCAGCGGAAAACACCCCAGCGCACCGGCAACCCCCCGGGAGACATGAAGGGTGACGCTGTGACAGGTACCCCGTGTGCAGCCAGTCACCTCCAAGGGGCCCCCGCCCGGCCCTTACCTCCTCCCTCCTTTCTTCGGGACCCGACACCAGGTGGGGGCTCAGCTGAGGGTGGCTGCCGACGCTGCTGTCGTCACTGCCCTTGTCACACGTGGCTTGCGCCGAATCCTGGGAGGACGCGGGCCCCTCTGCCCTCTCTTCACTGTCCACTGAACTCAGGGACAGCGCGCTGAGACTGCTGGGACACGTGGCGTTTCCTGCGCCCGGGCTCTGAGGGCTGGGGGGCTTGGGCGTGGTTGGCCTTTGGGGGGTGAGCGGCTGCTCCGGCTCGAAGGTAAACCGGCTGCCAGCTTGGCGTCCGCCCGGGTCCTCGGCAGCCGGACTCGCCGAGGCGCTGCCGGCGCCAGGACCCGCGCTCGCCGCCGCCCGGGAGCCTGCGGCTTCGAGGGGACACGCGGCCGCGTCCACCGGGGGGCTCCCCGCCCCCGCCGGGCCACAGCCCGGGGCGGCGTGCGCGCCTGCGCCTGCGCACCTCCTCCACTCGCGCTCGGCGCTGGTGGACACGCGGCGGGAGTAGGCGTCGTGCAGCCTGCTGTGCACCTGCAGCCTCTGGCTGGCCTCGCCCGGCGGGGGCGCCCCGCTCCGGGGGCTCTCTCTCCGCCAGGCCGCGTCCGCGGCGCTGCTCACAAACCTCAGGACTCTGTCGAAGTCCCTGGCCCGCAGCGGGCTCTTCCAGCGTTTCGTCCTCCTCTCGGCCCCACCGAACTTCTCCGAGTCGGCGGACGAACTGCTCAGCGTCCTCCGGGGCGCGGGCTTTTCGGGCGCCCCCTTGAGGTCCATGAGATTCGAGGTGGACTTCCGTTTGAAGGAGCTCTTCTTCAGAAAGTTCAAGTTGTCGGTGCTCTTGCTTTTCCGGTAGACGATGCTGTTGTTCTCGGAATCTTTCACTAGGATCTCACACAGCGCGGGCTCCTGGGAGACGGGGGCCAGGGGCCCGACGTGGTTCTGGGACCCCTGATGCTTCTCGCCATCCAGGAAGCTGATGCGGCCCAGGCCGTAGGCGCGGCGGATGCTGCGGGACCGGTGGGTGCTCCTCTGGAAGGCGTCGTCGGCCTCCTCGGGGTCGGAGCAGTCCGACGCGGCCCCGGGAGCCGCCTTGGCGGCGGGGTCGCTCGCCGCCCCCGCGGAGGGGCACCTGCCGGTGTGCGTTCCGGCGGCAGCACCGTTCGGGATGGGTTTCCCCGGGTCGCGTTGCGGGGCGTCTTCCTTTGCCGCATCTGACCCCTCTCGGTTCTGAATTCCCTGAAGGACGGAGGACTTCAGTTTCTTAAAAGACCCCATTTTCCGGAAGGAGGCAAGGGCGTTCCAGGTGGAGGAATTTCCCATCAGGACCATGGAGCGGGGCCTTTCCGGGTTGGCGCTGGCCCTCTTCCTGCTCACGGAGAAGAGGCGGATGAGCCTGGCGGGGCTGAGTCTGGCCTCCGCGGCGCCTTCCGCATCCCCGCAGGGGTTGCTGCCGCAGCCTCCATTCTGACACGCTGGGTAGGTCACCATTTTGGGGTCTTTGGAATCAGAGACGGAACAGGGGATCGCGGCGAGTCGGCCATGGCCGTTCCGGGCTGTTGTCATGTTCTCGGGGCAGCGAGCCCGTGGCCACAGGGCAGCGGGGTTCAAACCCACATGCACATCTGTGTCCACAGGCCCCAGGCGCAGACCTTCATCTCCCAGGCTGCTGCCGGCCGGGCTTTCGCACCTGCTGTGCACATCAGGCTCCTCAGTTGTGGCCACGGCCTGGAGCGGAAAACAAAGCCGGGATTTAGTCATTTTCCTCCCACGGAAGAACCTCTACGAACAGCGGCTTCTCATTTTGGCTAATAATTGCCAGGATAAAAGAAGCATGCCTCATGACAGGGTTGATCAGATCAAAACTGTCTTAAATTAGGGGCCCCCGGCTGGCTCCGTTGGTCAAGTGTCCAACTCTGGCTCAGGTCATGCTCTCAGGATTGAGGAGTTCGAGTCCCACATCGGCTCCCTGCTGGCAGCGTGGAGCCAGCTTGGGATTCTCTCTCCCTCTCTCTCTGCCCCTCCCCCACCTCTCAAAATAAATAAACGTTCTAAAAAAATTTTTAAAAACTTTTAAATTAAGTTAAAGTTTTACCTTTCCTAATTGATTTCACAATGAATTAAAAGGAAGAATGCAAACATACATTCCTTAAAAAAAAAAAAAGATAATTATGGGTTGTGCATTCAATGCAAAGGTAAATCCTTGAATCCATTGAAACTTGTTTAAAACTTTTGAAAAACTGCTGGAATGCCAAGGCCAAGGCGTTATTCCACAATGGGCCTTGTCTTTATTTGAAATGGAAGAAATTCTTAATTATTGAATAAAAAAACCCACCAACAACTATTTCAAAACGTGTTACAGTAAAATACCAACCTATGTTAAATTTCACGCAGCTGATAGGCAGACTGGCCGCAAGAACCAGCAGCAAAGCCCAAGATGCTGTCAGCTGCCCACCTGTCTACAAAAATACCCAAAGTGCTACAGAGACACACAAGCAGAAGGGACAAGCTGAGGCTGCATGTATGAGGTCGGGCTTTGTAAAGGGAACAGCATTAGTGAAGGGCCTCTGTCAACAGGATTCGTATTGGCTGGGGGATGGAGGGAGATAAGGATATTACTTAAATATTAGAAAGTCAGACACAAAACTTCAAATTAAACCAACATTGCACCTTCGGCTTTCTTTCCCCATGCCCTTAATTAAGGCCACCACACACCTGCAGTCCATGCTGTCTCCCCCAAGTGAACGTGTTGCTCTCCTTCCTCTCTGCCCATTAGGCCACGGCCTGCTCAGCCTTGGTGGGCCCGCTTAAATGTCACAGCCACCCCCTTCTCAATTAGTGATTAGCCAGTGAAGACGTGTAGGAAAGATTGCGATGTTCACCATAAAAGACCACCACTCGCTAAGCGTTTACTACGTGTCAGGCCCCTGTGCCAAGTGCTTTTGAAACGACCTGCTACTGGCTACTCCTACTAACCTGTAAGATCAACAGAGTGATTTCCATTTTACAGAATAACCACATGCACACTTGGGCAGGGGTGCTGGGGGTTCCTGCAGCTGCCTCTTCCGAAGCCTATGCTCCTCTCCGCTACTTTAAACTAATGAAAAAAGAGAGAGGCAGTGCTGGGATAGGAACCCATATCTTGGTGTCTGACACCAAGTTCAGTGCCTCGTGACATAACCCCAACTCAAGTCAAATCCCCGAAGTCCTTATGCCAGTCAAGGCCACTCTTCCGAAGGCAATATTAAAGGCAGAAGAAGAAAAGGAGCAGACATTTGCATAAAAACCTTAAGGTTAAGTCCCAATTTAGCTTAGTCCTCTCAAGTGCAGAAAAAAATGTGACCTCATGCAAAGAGGTCTCATCTGATTCTACTCTGTAAATTCTCTCATGGGCTCATTTTTATTTGCCCTTACATGGAGCTCCCTGAGGGATTCCCAGGGAGATTCCCAGTTCAAGGGCTGATTCCATCTGGGACCAGGGAGGCTACACAGGCTTATGTAGCCCGGAGCCTTTCTGATGTCCATTTACTCAATTCCATTACTCAGAAGCCTAATGGGACTACCACATGCCTCTGCAGTTTAATGTTCTAATGGAGAAATTAGGGATCCTGAAGAGCTGTGGGCTGCATTTGAATGAGCCATTCAAGAAGCAGAAACTTGAATCATCCTAGCGTTGAGGCTGGATGTGAAATCTACAAACAATTGCAAAATGAGTCTCCCACTGAGTATCCCATCCACCCTCACCCATTCTGAGAGGGACAGGGGACTGTGGTTGTTCGGCTTCTCACAATCTCGAAAGGAAGCAGACAGTTTATGCAAACATCGAGTCCAGTCACAGGCACCGACTGATGGCATATTACACAACACTAATGGCCTTGTTGCGACTTGCACTGGATGCAGAGAAGCAGACATGCTCCTTCTCTTGTAATCTGGCTGGACAGAGACAACCTGAGGGCACTGTGAGACCTTTTATAACGAAGGATGAAAATGTGTCAGGCTGCCCCTGGAGTCTCCAGGGGTGCAGGCAGTGCTCGATTTTAATGTTGTGTGGGTTTGGGAATGTTCTAGGACAGGCATGGGGGCAGGCCCAGGTTTTAAGCTCAGTGCTGTCACATGAATCTTGAGTACCGTCATCTGAGTAATCTGTGCTTCAGTGCCATCTATCCAAGAGCAGGTGCCAACATTTATGTCTACAGTAGATCAACCAACCAATTCATTCATGAACCTCTGCTGGGTACAAGGATATGTGTAGGCCCCATGATAAACTCAAAACAGTGACAAGGTGATAACCGGTTCTAGGTGGGAACTTGGCATGAGCAAAAGGAAGATCCAAGAACCTAAATTCTGACTGAGAGGAAATAAACTCGGGTGACCAGTTGGCCCAGTTGGCCCAGAGATAAGGTGTTTTCCAGGACATGGGACTCTCAGGGCTGAAACCGGAGAAGTTCTTGGCAGACTGGGATGTCTGGTCACCCTATTGTTCTATTAAGTAGAACAATATAATTGGAAGGATGGCTCAGTGTCATGAAGTAGTAGAAATTAAGGCGAAAACAGGTTTAGAAAAAACCACATCCCTTTAAGTCTAACACTTTGAGACTGTCTACAGGGGTCATCATCTTTGGGAATCCCTTCCTGATGCTCCTAAAATTAATGCCCCCTTACTCTGTGGGTTATGGGCATCTCACCAAATTGCTTTACCAAGACATTTATAATGATAGGTTTTGATGGCTGCCTTCAGAACAAGACTTCTATGAACTCTTTGAGAATAAGAACGGTGTGCCACATGTAAATTATTTAAGTTTATCTTGACGTAATATTGTTATCTATTATCCTGCCTTGTCAATGTCTATGCCAACGTAACAATTTGCCATATCCCCACATATCTTTCCAATGTGAAGATGTTTAAATTTTTACAACACGAAAAAGTCTAAGTATTTACTTAAACCTTAAGTTACAGATCTAGTAAAACACACACAATGCCGAGTTTCTGATTGGGGCAACATGCTTTTTAAAAGACCAGTGACTTACTATTTCGTTCATGCAGCTGAACAATGTGATTGTTGTGTGCTGCTTGGAATGAAACTGAAAATCACGGAAAAAGGCTTTTCCTGGAATTTCCGAGAAACATACCAAGTAGCATTATTTAGAACTAATACTTTGACCTCTATTAACTAACAAGGGTTGTGATTCAATCACTGGTTTTGTAGTAAGTCTTGCAAATTGTGGGAGCTCTGCCAGAGAGATTTATGAACAGAATACAAGAAGAATTTTAGATGGGAATATTGTGAAATCCATTGTCTACAAGCTGGATTCTGGGGTGTATGAACTTTAGAATAGAACATTTCCTTTCACTCGTAATGAGAATTCTCTGAAAACAACTATGACCAATAATTTTTAAATGTGAATTTAGAATACTTGAATTTGAAACCCACAACTATATACCAGGTTGAACAATTTGTAATGTGTTCATGTAAATTACAGAAAACGTGCCACTGGAGGAAAATATATTGAAATCTGAAAGTCTAAATCTTTCGATCACAGCGCAGTAGAAGATTGCCTTTGGGAACATCTAACACCTAGCTGTAAAGATTAGGACCCTGGGACCCAGTGGTTCTGAGACACATACTCCTCGTCAGGCCACTACGGATGGAAAGCACAGTGGAGCGGGAATCAGAGGGACCAGGTTCGGGCCCAGCACTGCCTCATGGTGGCCATGCCTGGGCCCAGCACTGCCCATACCTGGGGGCGATCCTACAGCACTTCCTTTCCCTCCAGATCTTCCTTGGTCACCAAGTTTAGAGATTCTAGTCCAGTCTCAACAATCCACGCTCAGTGTGGCTGCCGCAGCCTTATTTCCAGCCTTTTTAGGCCAGTGCCTTCCACTTGGACACCTGCATTAGCCTCCTGAAAAATCTCCTGCCTTCCTTCGCATCTGACTCACCTCCAAGCTGGCTGGCGTCCTTCCCAAAACACTGCAAACGGAGTCCTGCCACTTCATCTCGTATCCCCAGCTGCTACCTCTGAACCTTGAGAAGATGTCAGATCTCAGCCGAGCACACGATCCCTTTCACTCTAGCCATGCTGAATTATTTACAGTGAGGCTTTCTCATGCTGCTGTGCTTTGGGTTATTTCCTTGTTTGCTCTGATTTTCTCCAGCCATTTCTGTCTCATTGTATTACACGGAAGCACAATTCCCAGGCTCCTCTGACAAAGGGCTTCTGGCCAAGTTGGCCAAGGGTGGGGATGATGTGTGTGGGAGGAAGGTAGTAGACACCAGGGTATTTCTCTCTGCATGGGCTACAGCAGGGGCATTCCAGCAGCCGACGGTCTCCTCTTTTGCTCCAACTTCTGCTGGCCAGCTCCTCCCTCCTAGGTCCCAGCTCCCACCAGGGGGCACCAGTGCCCCGCTCAAGTAGAACCACCTCCCCCCTGATCCCTCCGCCTCTGGGTCAGTAGCATTTTCCTGCCATTATTGTTCACCCGAGTTCCTTTCTCCTCTTTTGTTTCTCGGCTGTGTAAGAATAATCCTATTTTAGGGGCGCCTGGGTGGCGCAGTCGGTTAAGCGTCCGACTTCAGCCAGGTCACGATCTCGCGGTCCGTGAGTTTGAGCCCCGCGTCAGGCTCTGGGCTGATGGCTCAGAGCCTGGATGGAGCCTGTTTCCGATTCTGTGTCTCCCTCTCTCTCTGCCCCTCCCCCGTTCATGCTCTGTCTCTCTCTGTCCCCAAAATAAAAATAAACGTTGAAAAAAAAAATTTAAGAATAATCCTATTTTAGATTCTCTTTGTGTGAAACACCTAGAGATGTTTCTCTTTTCCTGACTAATATGTGCTCTGCCTAATTAACTTTCATTAATTCAAATCGACCTTTCCCTCGAGAAACGCTCTTCTTCCTGTCCAATTCAGATGCCATTTCTCTGTGGTTTAAAAAAAATAATAATTTTTTTTTAACATTTACTTATTACTGAGAGACAGAGGGAGACAGAGCATGAGCATGGGAGGGGCAGAGAGAGAGAGGGAGACACAGAATCCGAAGCAGGCTCCAGGCTCTGAGCTGTCAGCACAGAACTGGACGTGCTGCTAGATCAAACTGCTAGATCATGACCTCAGTCGAAGTCAGAGACTTAACTGACTGAGCCACCCAGGCGCCCTTCTGTGGTCTGTTTTATACATTGGCCCTTCTCAGCATTTACCATACTGCTCTGTAATTCTGGTTTCTCAGTCTCCCTTCTCTGCTAAACCCTAAAAAGGTTGAAAAGTCAGAAACGAGGTCTTATTTAACTCTGTGTTCTCAGCATTCAGTGGGTTATTGAATACCTTAGGTGTGTTAACATAACATGCGGGGCCGGGTAACTCTTAGCCATGAGGGCTGTCCTCTGCACTGCAGAATGTTAGCAGCCTCCCCGGCCAGCGCCTTAAAATGATGCCATTAGGAAAAAGAACTATGAGAAAGTTCTGAACACCATAGAAGTGCTATTAATTAGCTTCAGAATGGTGTCTCTGAAACTGTTGGAATTTATCAGTTTCAATCACAACACAGAGTGTACTGCATACTGTGAGGGTACTGATAAGCCAATTTTTAAAATACTAATACTGTTAGCAGCTAGTTTCCTGTGGTAGAAAGCTCAACTTAATGTTTATCTTCCATTATCTTAATAGTTACATCTAACTTTGTGGATGTTTTTTATACATTCAGTGAAAAGGAAAATTTAATACACTGTACACAGTAAATACTGACATGTTAATAGTTACCCAACTGATCACTTTTTAACTATCAATACAGGTACTTCATTTCAGTAGGTAATCAAATTTATCCAAAGTTTACTCATTTGAACGCTCACATTACACAAAATATACATCTGAGTTAGTAGGAATATTAAGAATTTTATAAACATTTCATAACACACTTAAAGTGTTTTCTAATGTTGGGGCACCTGGGTGGCCCAGTCGGTCATCTGACTTCAGCTCAGGTCATGATTTCATGGTTTGTGAGTTCGAGCCCTGCATCAGGCTCTAGGCTCAGAGCCTGGAGCCTGCTTTGGATTCTGTGTCTCCTTCTCTCTCTGCCCCTCCCCTGCTTGTGCTCTGTCTCTTTCTCTCTCAAAAATAAATAAACATTAAAAAAAAGATCAGATGCTTTGGGGCACCTGGGTGGCTCAGTCGGTTGAGCGTCCGACTTTGGCTCAGGTCATGATCTCATAGTTCGTGAGTTCGAGCCCCATGTCGGGCTCTGTGCTGACGGCTCAGAGCCTGGAGCCTGCTTCAGATTCTGTGTCTCCCTCTCTCTCTGCTCTTCCCCTGCTCACACGCTGTCTCTCTCTCAAAAATAAAGATTTTAAAAAATTTAAAAAATGTTTTCTAATACTGTTGAAATGTATATACTGATAACATATACTTCCATCTATCTGTCTCAATACTAATCAGCAAAATTTGATTTAAAAAATGTTCAAAGAGGGTCCAAAGGAACTGTGATTATTAGGAAAGTGACTTTCTTCTGTAAAATTATACTTTCTTTTTTAAGTATAAAAGATTTATTCCATAAAGTATGTCTTGGAAATATGTGATACAACCCATACTCTAACACTTTCCCTACTCTTAGTTCAATGAAACTATTTTAATTTATTCAGTGTAAAACAAAAGTGAGTTGGCATATATATTAAGCTGGTGCAGGCCTTTATAAATCTCTTTATCCAGGGAATTAAAGTTAAATGCATGCATACTTGGGTAGAGAATGAGATGCTCTATTTCACACCATATATTATATTGGCCTAAATCAGGTCTAGCTATACTGTAATCTGAGTACCCGAATCATGAACTTCTATCATGTCAACCAAGATGGCTATGAAAAAAGACACAGGTATGTAGCGAAGACCTTCTGATAAATATTAATTTCTAAATATTTGACAACGATAAATGCTTTACTTTATTGCCATTATGTGGAATTGTATTTCCAGTAAGTTACAGCTTAGGGATTGCTAAAAAGAAAGCCCCCTGGTAGTAAGTCTTTCTCAGATGCTGAACTTGCCCATTTTATTCTCCATCTTTCTCTTCCTGCCAGGTCTCTTCCTTCTATTATTCATTCCACTATCTTTCCCAGAACCTCGCTGAAACCAAGCCTCTGAGCAGAAGCTGGAAATTCTAGCACCCCGCATTATATGAACAGGCTCTACTCTAACGGTACAATAGGCAATGTGTTTCCCTACAGACTCTGCCCCCCAAACCATACTTAACTAATAATAGTTAATGGTTAACCATAAGTTACAACATTTCCATAGCAAAATATATCTAAGACTCAACTGTGGGTTCTAGTTCCAGGGAGGAATCTGCTTCCCACCCCCAAACCCTCACAGTCCTTAATATAAGATACTCTCCCTCTCTTCAACCTCTCACGTCCCCTCGGACATCTCAACCCCCGTGTGTACACGTCTGTCAAAGGAAGAATGTCCCTCACCCGTGGATCTGGTATCCTTAGAGTCTCTTCTGTTGAAGAATTGGGGGAGGATGCCTCAAAAAAGCCAGAGCTCTGGCTTCGTTTAAATATCCAATCACTTAAGTGTTTAAAAATGGGAAGTGTACTCGAAAAGGGAACTCTGGATGAGACTGAACCGCTGTGTCTATGGGAAAGGTGTCAATTCCATACAAGCCGTGTGATTGTCTTGGCTTGTCTTTATCTGGGTTACTAGGCTAAACCACATTCCTGTGGGTGAGACGGGGTTTCCCAGTGGGGATAGGTGCTTGCTCTGTCGGTCCCGTGGGGCGGAAGGGGTGGAGAAAATGAGGATTTGCCAAGGCGGGCCTTAGACCAAAGAGAGGAAAACCTTCCTTTGATCTCTGAAACTGGGGGTCAGGCAGGGATAGCAAGACACGCTAGAGTGGGTCTGGATGTGGGGGACAGCTGACGCAAGCTTCCCTTCACTCCAGCACCCAGCAGGGTCCCAGCCTCCGAGCCTCTCCTTCCCCTCCCTCCGCTCCCACGTTAAACCTCAGAGCTGAAAGGCCCCGGAACACTTCAGGAGAGTCACTGCCAAATTAAAGGTCTGAAGATGGCTTGTCTTGACTCCCTGTACTTCGTCCCCTGTCTGCCATCGGCAGTAACCACCAGAGTTCATGGTTAGGACTACCTAATGCGTGTAGCCAATGCCAAAACTGATGTCACCACGGAAACTGTATCTCCCTTGCACTTCCTGTTCAGAGCAGAGAAAGTTTTCCAGATGGATGGCCCTCATCTTGAAGGCACTTTGAAGGTCACTGGAGCAAAAACAATGTTTCTACTTGCTAGCGGCGGGTTTGCAGAATCTGGGGCCACGCGTCATCAGACTCACAGTCCAAAACACCGGGTGCGGGCTGCAGAGACCCCTTCCAAGGATCAATGCAGCGTGTAAATAGTGTTTGGTAAGATACACTCAATAACTGTTTATGAGAGTGCATATTTGTGGGGCGCCTGGGGGGGCTCAGTCGGTTCAGCATCCGGCTTCGGCTCAGGTCATGATCTCGCGTTCGTGGGTTCGAGGCCCACGTGGGGCTCTGTGCTGACAGCTCGGAGCCTGGAGCCAGCTTCGGATGCTGCGTCTCCCTCCCTCTCTGCCCCTCCCCGACTTGCACACACACGCCCATGCTCTCTCTCTCAAAAATAAACATTCAAAAAAAAAAAAATTTAAGCAGTGTATATTTGCATTGTATTTTCCCTGAATTTTTTTTTTCTGCTCAAGGTTTTTGTTGTTGTGTTTTGCATAAAATGAGTCTCTAAGCATAGAACCAGAGTTTATAACACTGCACGTGGGGGAAATCAGATCAACTTTCAACTCTGTTTCTTTTTTTTTTTTTAATTTTTTTTTTTAATTAAAAAAAATTTTTTTAAATGTTTATTTATTTTTGAGACAGAGAGAGACAGATCATGAACGGGGGAGGGTCAGAGAGAGAGGGAGACACAGAAT
Organism: Prionailurus viverrinus; assembly: GCF_022837055.1. Taxonomy (NCBI): domain Eukaryota; kingdom Metazoa; phylum Chordata; class Mammalia; order Carnivora; family Felidae; genus Prionailurus; species Prionailurus viverrinus. The sequence continues at coordinate 4,584,281 of NC_062561.1, forward strand.
CTGAAACAGGCTCCAGGCTCTGAGCAGTCAGCACAGAGCCCGATGCGGGGCTTGAACTCACGGACCGTGAGATCATGACCTGAGCCGAAGTCGGACGCTCAACCGACTGAGCCACCCAGGCACCCCTTTAATTTTTTTTTAATGTTTGTTTATTTTTGAGACAGAGAGAGACAGAGCATGAACGGGGGAGGGTCAGAGAGAGGGAGACACAGAATCTGAGACAGGCTCCAGGCTCTGAGCTGTCAGCACAGAGCCCGACGCAGGGCTCGAACTCACAGACCGCGAGATCATGACCTGAGCCGAAGTTGGCCACTCAACTGACTGAGCCACCCAGGTGCCCCTCAACTCTGTTTCTACCCAGCAGCCAAACAACTTTTAACTTGGGGGTCGTCACAGCAGCCCATTGTGCCATCACTGAGGACAGAGGTCCAGAAAACACTTTTTCCCTGCTCTGTTCAGCCAGGTATCCCATAGTCTCCTATTGTTTTCCATATTGACGCAGTTGCTAAAATGCCTTATATTGTCTAATTTAAATTGTCTTCTAATTGAACTGACATTTGGATATTGTGTCCCTGTAAGCCCTTCACACCTCCTGGCGGACATCCTCCTCCGGGAGACATGCTAGGCAGCAACGTGGATGACGCCACCGAGGAACAAAGCCAGTGGTTAGCGGACGACTGTTCCTGAACACAGGCCCCCTACGTCACACCTCTGCCCGTGGGACGGCACAGCCCAGGCCTGGCAGGAGCTGATCTGTGGCCACTCTGTTCGAGGAGGAGGCTATTCTGGGGAGTCCATCCTTGGGAGACATCCTTCATACCGCCGGGGCATGAAGAAGTGATGCTGGGGACTTCAGACATTGTTCTGGAACATAAAGAAAACTTCTTGCTGCTGCTGACGAAACCATATTCTCACACTCTCCCGTGGTTTGGAAATGCAAACTGGCTTCAACTGCAAGGAAAACCTCACAGAGGGACAGAGGAGCAGAACCCTGGCAAGGAAGGTTCGTGGTGGTAAACAACAAAAACCAAAAAAACAAAAAACACAGCGTGTTTCTCAGGCTTTCACTGTTGGTGCCAATTTCTCTGCAAATATTTGTCCTCCAAAAAGGGGCTCATGGGCAACTCAGAGGGCTCCCCGGTGGCTTCTTTGGAGTTTGCCATTCTTTTTACACACCAAGATTTGTGGCCGGAAGCTTCCGTGGGGTCGCATAACCTGCTGCCTCATCACTTGGTTTCCTTGTTCAGGGCACGGTTCTGGGTGCTCGCTGAGATACATCCTGTGGATACAGCCTGTCACGGTGGCTGTCCTTACCACCGACCCTCCCCACTAGTGTACTACATACAAGGAGGCAGTGAATGTAAGACACAAACCATGCTTTATCCCTTAGAATCTCCACCCCTCTGCACACCCGCCCCGGGAGCATTTTCCTTTCCTTCCATTTTCGCTTCTGACTTTCTTTCCAGTCAGGTCTGTTGTGTCAACCTGTGGGGCCTCACAGCCCGTCAAATCCACCCAAGCCTCCAACACTGGGCCTGTGGGGAGACGTGGCCGTCACTGTGGCCGTGCCACTCTTCCTCAGCTTCACTCACCCGACGTGACGTTCTGGCTCTCGCTAGCCAGAGGCTTCTGGGGGCCTAACGTGACAGGAGCATGTATCAGACTCGGGACTACTCTGGCACCACATCCTGCTGCCACGGTTTCTCCGACACAGGGCTTAATAATGTTCTAAATACATCAGATGCAGGGCATGGGTGGCTCAGTCGGGTAAACGTCTGAGTCTTGATCTCAGCTCAGTTCATGCTCTCACGGTTCGTGGGATCGAGCCCCACGTCGGGCTCCACGATGACAGCACGGAGCCTGCATGGGATTCTCTCTCTCCCCCTCTCTCTGCCCCTCTCCCCCCGCCCCCTTCTCAAAGTAAAATAACTTCAAAATACATGCATCAGAGGCTTGGCAGAGCCTAAAATGGAATGAATACTATGTTCTGTCTCTTGTGGGAAGTTTAAAACCAGTTTACGTGCTAAAACCAAAATAAAACAAAACAAAAAAACTAAAGAACAAGAAAGACTTAAGTATCTGGAACCTCAGAAAGGCAAAGTGGAGTAGCGTACAAGGTGAAACCCGGTTACTCTCCTGAGTCCAGGCAGTTGGGAAAGGAAACAGATTTGCCTTCTGGGAGCACCTGGAAGGAGCCAGGGCTGAACAGACAAGACCCAGAGAGTGTCCCTCTCAGTAGGTCCACACCTCAAACAGTCACAGCTGAAGGCAGGTTAGGCGAGAAGGGGCACTGCGCCGAGGCTCGGAATTCCTGGGCGCGGGTTCTTTGCCCTTTCGCTCCCCTTGGGAACCCGGGCCATCTGCCGCCCATCCCGACCTCAGGTTTCCCAATGTGATGCTAACGTTTCATTGAGAGTATTTCACAGGGTTGTTATGAGAAGCAAATTCACTGTGAGCAGAACATTCTCGTGGAAACATTAACCGTGCTTACAGCACGACGCCTTTCTTTTGCAAAGCACACATTGTAATGTTATAGGTTAGTACAAAAAACGTGACTAGGAAATGAAATTCCAGCTCAAAACTTCTAGATCAAAAAGAAGTGAAATACTCTGATGTAAATTCAATGGACTTAGGCCTATTATACACACATCTGGACTTAGGCAAAAGAGAGCTCACGCGGTCCACGCAGGTGCAGAAAAGGTGCCCACGTGCGTAGGTCAGTGCTTTGGGACTCACAAATGGAAGCACGTCCCGCTCCCTACAGCCATCCTGCCAATGCAAAGGTCAGTGTCAGACGGGCGTGTAGGACCAGCCATGGAGTACCTAAACGAGGGTAATTCCCAAAGGACGGATCTGGAGCCAAATATATATTAAATTCCATTATTTCCTCGTGACATCAGCTCTAACGTTTCTTCACACACACACGTGCATGATCTATACCTTAGGACTCTTCCTTACCCTGACGTGGAGGCATGAATAACAGAAGTCTCCAAATTTTGACAAGTAGTATTCTAAACGTCAAGTTAGAAGTCAGCCGTTCGGAATTTAAAACACATTTTCCTCTAGGATTTGTCTATTATCTGCCCAATCCCCTTAATTTGTAATGTAAACAGTTTCCAATAGTAATGGGACTGCTGTATTAGTAACTGAAATTATGAGTACATTCAACTTCATTAATGGGAGCAATTAATAAAAAGGATGAACCTGATTTCTTCGGCTTAGGGTCATATGGTAGGAGTGGAAAAAGCATAAAGAAGAGCTTTGCACCCTCCTTCCTAAACAAGAAAGACCCCGGCGATATTTGGAAGGAGGAGCGTCTGTCTTCGGAATTCTCTGACCTTCCTCTCTTTACACCCATCCTCCGTGAGCTGCTCCCGCCCCCCGCCCTTGACATGTTCCATTAGGTAAGAGGTTCCTTCTGCCTCTTGGCCACCTTCCTCTGATTTCTCAGTCCAGAAATGTCCTCGATGCTACGGAGACGGGCCAAAGCCAGGCCGGCCGGCGCGCGGAGATAAAACCTGCCGCCGCGTCCTTGGCCGTAACTCACTACTGCGCTAAGGTCGGGCCTGCCCTGGAGTCGGCAACCCTACCCTAGCCTGCCAGCCACATCTCGTCCTCGTGGCATCTCGACATCCCAAGCCTGTCCCGTTTGGCTGCTGTTTCCCCGGTGGCAGTGATGTCAGAGCTCAGGGCTCCGCAGCGGTCCAGCCGGGCGGTGACCTCTAAGGAAGAAGGCCTGCGAGTCTAAGCGTGCCTGGCCACAAAACAAAGCCTGCCCTTTCATTCTGTCAGGATCTGCCAAGGTAGCTGTGCAAGTGCGTGCTTCAGTGTGGCCAACAGAACTGTATGCGATTTCATTTCAAAACAACCGTGCTTCGCGTCTCCCCCGCCAAAAAACCACCTGCCAGAAGTCTGCTGGTTCGTGTCTTCTCTAATTATAATTTCAGAACTGTAACGATACAGCAATTGACTTTAGACGCCCAATAGGTCTCACCTGGACCAACTGTTCTGACGCAAGAGTTGGGGGGCAGGGGGGGGGTGGCGCGTGGCAAGTCAGGGACCACGTAAGTGGCACGGGGCCACGTGCAGGTAAGAACACCAGCAAAGTCTGTCATCCCTGGAGCGAGTGTAAATTAGAGAGAAACACGGATGGCCTCACTGGAAATGAAGTTCCTGTGATCTGTTTCAAAACTTTGTCTTTTAACAAGAAAGAACCTCTTGTGAGGCATCCATCATTCATTCATTCATTCATTCAGTAAGTGCTTCCTTGGTTCGTCCCGGCTGGCTGGTGTTGGGGGAGACACAGGGGTAGAGGCACACACGGCCTTGGCCATCGCGGACCGTTCTCCGGCCGAGGACAGAGGCACAGCTGAAGCTTGGCCAACCCGCCTTTAAACTGCGCCGGGCCACTCACGCGCGGGCTTTTTTCGAACAATACAACAGCATAAATGTATTTTCTTTTTCTCACGATTCGCTTGATAACGTTTCCTTTTCTCTGGCTTACTTCCTTGTAAGAATACGGGACATGATACATACAACATACCAAACACGTGTTGGTCAACCATGTAGTTGGCAGTCAGGCCTCTGGTCAAGAGCAGGCTGGTAGTGGGGCGCCTCGGCGACTCAGTCGGCTAAGCATCCGGCTGCAGCCAGGTCATGATCTCACGGTTCGTGGGTTTGAGCCCCGCGTCGGGCTGTCTGCTATCAGCACAGAGTCCGCTTCAGATCCTCTATCCGCCCCTCCCTGCTCCTTCCCTGCTCACTCTCTCAACAATAATAAATACAAAACATTTTTTTTAAAGAGTAGCCTATTAGTAGTTAAGTTTACAGAAATCCAAAGTTATATGCAGATTTTTGAATGTGTTAGGAGTTTGTGGCCCCTAAACCCCATGTTATTCAAGGGTTGACTGTATAATTAAATAAGCAGTTGTGGGGTGCCTGGGTGGCTCAGTTAGCTGGGCGTCCAACTCTTGGTTTCGGCTCAGGTCACGATCCCTTGGTTTCATGAGTTTGAGCCGGGTATCAGGCTCCACACTGACAGCATGGAGCCTGCTCGGGGGTCTCTCTCCTTCTCTCTCTGCCCCTCCCCCATTCACACTGTCTCTGTCTCTCTCAAAATAAATAAACTTAAAAAAAAAAAAGAAGCAATTGTAAGAAACTCTGCATTGTTATGGCACCTGAACTGGCCTTCTTCAGGAAGTGACAAGACACTAGGACCAGACACATGATTGAAGGGGAAGGGTACCGACCTGGCTGGAGGACGGCGGGCAAAGAGAGGCTAGGGCCTTGTCAGCCACGCTGAGGTTTCAGGCTTTATTCTGAGCGTCAGGGGAACCGTCAGCAGCAGGCGACCTCCAAGGACCTGGAGGCAGCAAGACTAGAGGCCGAGGAGGCAATTACGAGGCCGACAGAGCCGCCAGCGTGGGACAACCGTGGCCTCGGCTCACGATGGGGGCTGTGAGACGGGACGGTGCCGGAGACGGAACGCTATGGCCTGGTGACTGGCTGGGTGTGTGCCGTGAGGGGGAGGGAGTCGGGTGTGACTCCAGGTGACAAGCCGGGACAAACAGTCATACCGTTTACTGAACCTCTGAAGCCTGGAGGGGAGCAGATGGGGAGGGAAGACGAGGACTTTCCGATCAAGAGATGCTGCCTTTGCTTCACCCTAGTGGACACGCTCAGGCGGCCGCTGCAGATTACCCTGAGCCCAGAGTGGGCAGCAGGTCTGGGCTCGAGGCGCAGACCCCAGGTTAGCCTGTCACTTTGGAGGCGGAGCCCCACAAGAGGGGGCCGGAGAGGCACCCCTACGTGACAGCTGGAGACAAGTGGGCTGGAAGAGGGAACTGAAAAGGAAATAGCAAACAGGGTGGATGGGGCATGCGGTCTAGAGAGTCGAGTCTTTCCTTCCCGTTACACAGGTCAGCGCCTGGAGCTCCAAGAACACGGGGGCCGGTGGTATCACCTCGTGACAAAGGTCCTCACTTGCTTTTTACCGATTAGCCTTTGGCAAGAACTATCTTCTCGCCTTCAACTTGCTCACGGCGCAATTAAAACGCTCATCTTTTGATCACAAAAAATTGCGTGGAGTTACAAGTCTCAGCTCTCGGTCCCCTTGAGACCATCCGACTGTCTGCCTGTCCAACTGAAAGCGTAAACTGGGGCCTAACAGAGAATCAGGGACGGGTCCTTCAACGTGCTTACTGGTGATACGACTGTGATTACTATGCATTTTCAGGTTGAACTCCTAAAATCCGCTTGATCCTAAGCATAGCTCTCGTTCCCCTAAGTTGGCCATTAGCACCATTTCTCACTGCATCCCTGTGATGAGCGATCCGCACACAGGAACTGGGGGTTCACCGATACTGCGCGAGGCCCAAGAAACCACGTTCTACATGGGCCTGCTCTGCGGAATTACAATGCTGCCCAGGAAACAACGCAAACATAATTAGAGGGTCCTGTTCTCTAGGAATTTTGTGAACGTTAGTTAAAAGAGACAAAATCAGGACAACCCATATCCAACCTTCAACAGCGGAGTGACTGTTCATCTCCTGAGACGTCTGTGTGACTTCAAATTGCACCAAGCATAAGAATTTCGGAAGAAGTTGAAGCTTTTCTTAACTTTCTTCTTTCTCTCTACACTTAAAAACATCCTTTTTCAGGCAGCTAATTAAAACTAGGTACGTGGAATTGTTAGGTATTTCTTGTGGTCTGGGGGTTCTATAAAAGACTCACTTAAGACACGGGGATCAGGGACTGAGAAAGTTTGGGGACCCTCTGAACCACAGAGTTAAACCTATTTGCAGCTAAAGATCAATCTGGAACGCGCTCCACCCCCACCAGGCCCTTCATGACCTAATCACTGAGAGCAGCCAGTGTGAACCACCATCCGGATAGGAAGGCAAAACGGCTAAGAACTCGGGCTCTACTGATATTCCCCGTCCAGAATTCTAGCAGCACTGGGAGATTGTGAAATTATGCTATTCAACTTCAGTCCTCCTCAGGCACATTCTCTTTTATTCCACAGAACAGTCTGGAGTCGAAACCACCACGCATCTAACCAACAGGAATACGGAGGATGTGTTATTCATCCTGATCGGCCACCGAACCTATCACAGCCATCACTGGAATCGAGTTGCTTCCTCCCCAGGACCCCTCGTTATTCTGAGAGGCCGCGGGGTCCTCGATTCTAAACACACTCAGCAACTCTGAGCCTCACTTGACATTAACTGCCTTCCTCCGGCTTGCTGACAAAGAAATTCCAGTCTCAAGATTATTGGCAGACCGTAAGCACAAGGCTCGCCCCAACCCAGCTGAAAGCTTTCAACAGCTCCCCATCAGGCAGTGCCGCTCAAACTTTGCCTCTAACCCTGATAATGACAATCAGTGAGAAAGTCTACATGCCAGGCGTTCTCAACGCTCATGACCACCTTGTACCATCCCACCCATGGCGCAGATGCAAATCGGACTTTGGGCTGTTAGATCACACAGGAGCGAGTGACGGAGCCAGCGTCGGTATCAAGTAATCTGGTCACACCGCGTGAGCCCTTAACCCACTGCAAGCGCCTCTCAGCTAGTTCGCACCTTGGGGGAGGCTGTGGAAGCAAGTTACTGAAAGCAGAAAACGTAAAGCTTCGTGGCTTGTCTTTACAAGTCATGTAAATTTTGCATCCTTTTTAGAAGACATGTTTTTACTTAAAATTTTTTAATGTTTATTTAATTTTCAGAGAGAGGGAGAGAAACAGCATGAGCGAAGGAGGGGCAGAAGAGAGGGAGACACAGAATCCGAAGCGGGCTCCAGGCTCCGAGCCGTCAGCACAGAGTCCGACGCGGGGCTCGAACTCACAAACCATGACATCATGACCTGAGCCGAAGTCGGACGCTCTAACTGAGCCACCCAGGTGCCCCAGGAGGTATGTTTTTTATTTTAAAAAACCAACGCTTTCTAGCTTATACCCATTAAGGATGGCTTTTATCCAAAATACAGAACATAGCAAGTGTTGGCAAGGATGTGGAAAAATTCGAACCGCTGTGCACTTGCTGGTTGGGAATGTAAAAGGGAACAGCTGCTATGGAAAACAGGACGGAGGTTCCTCAAAAAGTTAAACACAGGATTCCCATAGGATCCAGGAACTCCACACCTAGGGATGCACCCGAAAGAACTGAACGCAAGGTCTCGAAGAGACTGTTTGCACACCTGTGTTCGTGGCATCATTATTCACAGTAGCCAAAAGGTGAAGCAACCCAGAGACCATCAACGCATGAACAGATCCACAAAGTGTGGACTCTACACAACGGAATTATCATCAGCCTTAAAAGGGGAGGTGGTTCTGCACTGTGCTGCAACACGGAAGAACCTTGAGGACCTTATGCTCAATGAAAAGGGCCGGTCAGAAAAGGTCAAATACTGTATGATTCCAATTACACTGAGGTACTCACAGCAGCCAAGTTCATCGAGACAGAAAACAGAATGGTGGTTACCAGGGATTTTGCGGGGGTGGAGGAGGAACGGGGAGTTTGTGTTTACAGGACAGAGAGTCTAAATTTGGGACGATGGAAAGGTTCTGGGGGAAAAAAAAAATGCTCTGGCTTTAAAAAAAAAAAAAAAAAGGCAAGGAGCAAGAAGCCAATTTCAAATTTACCGCTGAGCGCATTAAATTTTTCCACAATCTATTTGATTCAGGAAAATTCATAATTATCCTATACAGTTTCCAATCTCCCTGAGCACAAAGCTTCCTCAGACGTCTAGTGGGGATAACAGTCCCAGATACCTCGCAGGGTTGGGGCAAGGATTAAATAATAGTATTCACGCAGCAGGGTCTCGCACACAACAGGTGCTTGGGGGCAGCTCCTGGTTAAAATTCCATGCAAGGCCCTCGGTGACCTAGCTCCCGCCACTGTCAGCTGTGAGAGTCAGTTCAGGAAGTGACACTTCCCCAATGGCTTCCTGAAAGCGACAGGTCCCGCGGCATCTAACACACGCCATGACATAAAGTTAGGTTTGCGTGTGACTCACGCACCCCACCGGACACTCAAGCCCTCTGAAGACAGGGCCTGTCTTAGTCACCCCCAGCGACAGCATGTACAGGGTTTGGGACCTAATAACCGCTTGATAAATATTTGATGAGACATTCAGGGTCTCCTTGTAAACATTCGGTCTGGATGCCTACAAGGTAAACTTATCCACCTATGAGAGAGACTACCAAATTCTTCCCGTGATTTACCTGTACGTTGTAATATCAAAAAAGAGGCTTTCCAGCTTCTTGTCCATACATCTACCAAGAAAAAGAGAAGTCAGTCTGAAAATTGATGGGCCCGTTAAATTGAAGCCAGAGAAATTAATCCCAGCTCTTGCCTTCAGGAATCAGCCATGAAATGAAGTTTCTACGTTACTGGGGTCCTACCCTCCCAATACACACGTGTGACTGTCTATCTTCATGTAACATCCAGAGACCCGAATACCACGTCTAATCCTCAGAAGCGATGTTTACGGAAACATGCGAAGGGCCACAGGAGTCTGATCCCGTGTCTTGATCTGACATCTGACTAGGCAGTTACTGAAACAGCCTTTATGAAATGAAGGCTTCTTTGTGCGAACTTCAGAGGAAAGATGGAAAAAGGTGAAATGCTGTAGTATTGGCAGTTTTTCCTCTTCTCTTAAAAATTTTTTTAATGTTTACTTATTTTTGAGAGAAAGAGATAGAGCGTGAGTGGGGGTGGGTCAAAGAGAGAGGGAGACACAGAATCCGAAGCAGGCTTCAGGCTCCGAGCTGTCAGCACAGAGCCCCACGCGGGACTTGAACCCACGAACTGTGAGATCATGACCTGAGCCGAAGTCGGACGCTTAACCCACTGAGCCGCCCAGGTGCCCCTCTTCCTCTTCTCTTAAGTGATTACCTGGGCACCGATTTGTATCCTCCATGGAATGGTCCTTGGGGGGGAAGGGCATGGTGTGTGCAAAAGTGGCAACTCCAAATATCTGTTCCTCTGAAACCCTGACATAACAAAATCACAGCATAATTCTAAGAGCTATTTGTTACTTCGTAAGTTAGGGTTTACTATTCCCTTATCAACCCCCACCACACTGGACAAACACGTGGAATGCTTCAGCTTGAGACCATTCTTTAGTTCGCAAAATAAATGGCGTCACAACGTTATTCTGGCCTCTCGTGAGTGCTGTGCTACCTTTGGTGATATTTTTTTTAATCCCCAAAAGTAGGAAATGTAAAAAGAGAAGAACAAAAGAAAAAAGAAACCCTGCCTAATGAGAGACCTGTCACCGTCTTCTGCCTACGTCTTCTGAAGAAGAATATTGGACCTATTATCTATTATTTTCCAAGATTCTTCCTCCTACTCCCTTCAAGTATTAAACCTTGATTTCAAATTTCTTCCCCAATTGCACACACACACACACAAAGTCACAGGCGTTCCTACACTGTTCCTGAAAGAACAGGTAAAGATAAAAATTAGGAACTTCGGCCTTTGACCAAGGCCAGTACTGGGTCCCAGGGACTGCACTGGCAGGATGCCCCGCCCAGCTCTGGTGCAGATGAGAAAGCGCTCAAGCAGACATTTGTCCCCAGGCTCGTCTCAAGAATGTGCTGTTCTCTGTGGGACCAAGTGCCCTTTATGGTCATGGGCAAAATATTTACAGCCGCCTAGTTAGTGCGGCCGTACAGCTTTAGAGTCAAAAGAGGGCTTGGGGGCCCGGTCACAAGGGAGATCAAACTCTTCTGGACAATGAGATTATTAATGTCCTTCTGAAATGAATCCTAGGAGAGTTCAAAAACAAACTCAACCACCACAGGACAAAATGATCCTTACGTGTTATCTTCTAAAAGCAAGAGTAAACGCCGACGTATGGGAGACGGGAGTCACGTATTACAAGGCCATTTATTTTAACTGTATAAAAATAAACATTGCTACAGGATGGGTAAACCTCGGAAGCTACGTAAAACCTCAAAGGGCTCAGGAGAAGACGACGGGCACGAAGCCCACGTACTCTTTGGTTCTGGGGACACACTGAGATGCCCAGAGAGCAAACCCATAGGGACGAACAGCAGATTAGTGGCTGCCAGGGGCCAGGGGAAGAAGCAAGTACTGCCCCGAAATGGCCCTGAGGTTTCTTTTTGGGATGCTAAAAGCGTTTCAAAATTAGATTGTTGTGATGGCTGCATGGCTCTTTGAGTTTACTAAAAATTACTGAAGCTTCCAAATTAAAATGAGCCAATTAAAAATGGCAATTGGGGGGACTCTTGATTTCGGCTCAGGTCGTGATCTCACGGTCCGTGGGTTCGAGCCCTGTGTCGGGCTCTGTGCCGACAGCTCGGAGCCTGGAACCTGCTTTGGAGTCTGTGTCCCCCTCTCTCTCTGCCCCTCCCCCGCTCACACTCTGTCCCTCTCTGCCTCTCAAAAATAAACATTAAAAAAAAATTTTTTAATAGTAATCAAGCTGTTGAACGTAAAAAGTAAAAAGCATTAACCATAATTGCCTTGTGATTGATTAGTCTAATAAACATTTGAGGAGGATTTAGACAACAGGTCACATAACTCACAGTAAAGTGTGTATTTACTCTAAGTATTCAGGTCATGAATTTCCATCGAAAGAGCCCCAATTTATTTCCCAAATCCCCACCTCAGAAAAGTCTGCAATACGCCTCACGATTTTTCCATCCTTATCGCCAACGAGCTCCCAAAAGTCTTCCTTCTTGATGGTTTTTCTGTCACTTTTTAAAAAATTTTTTTTAATGTTTATTATTTAATTTTGAGAGAGACAGACAGACAGCCACAGAGCGTGAGTGGGGAAGAGTTAGAGAGAGAAGGAGACACAGAATCCGAAGCAGGCTCCAGGCTCTGAGCCGTCAGCACAGAGCCCGATGAAGGGCTTGAACCCACGAACCGTGAAATCATGACCTGAGCTGAAGTCAGACGCTTAACCAACCGAGCCCCCCAGGCGCCCCTCTGTCACTCTTTTTAAGGGACTTTAAAACAGACATCTTGATTTCTTAGTACCTGCCTATTTGGACTTGAGCTTTTCTCCAGGGCACGACCCTAAATTACAGAGGAGAGAAAACCTTGTTCCTGTGACTCGTAACCCTCAGAACCACGGAGAGAAGCCTTGCACAACAGGGCAATCAGGAGCTCCCTGAAGGAATTATCTTTGGGACATACCGTGGGTGTGATCCAGAAGGTAGAGGGGTTCCCCATCTAGAAGCCACGCTGTCGGGGCTGGTGAGTTCTCTGTGCACAGCCCCCTGGGTCAGATTCGGGATATGAAGACACGGTTTGCCTCGGTGGGAGGAACTGGCCGGTGTGAGCTACCGACAGAGCACCGGGGCCAGGACAGGTGCTGTGCGGCGAGGGCTGCCCCCGAAAAGGGATCTCTGCTGTCCCTAGAGTTTCAAGTCGATGTCGCTGTCCAGCCGGCTAAGCAGATAATGTTCCTGCACGCTTTGCCTGCCGTCCGTCCTTCCTTAATGGCTCCCCAGGCAAGACTGGCCATACCTTCCAAAACGAGTCACATAAACGGAGCAGCAGGTGCCCTGGGTGCCACCACCAGCTTCTACGGAAAATTCCTCCTTTCTCGCAGCCTGACTGCAGCCCCCGGGTGGCACCTTCACCTCCGGCTACACTTTCGGCTGCTCGTTTTTGCTTGACACTTTTAAATTAACGACTTAATTAAAACAAGATTTGAAGCTCCTGTCTCTGCCCAGTCCTTCCCACTTGGAAGACTCTTCCTCACCTCACGGCCACCCTTTCTCTTTCTTCCTCCCGCGTGTCTTCCCCTCGGGGAACTATTTATGTCTGACCTTAAAACGTCACCCAAATTCATCTTCCTGTTCCTGGTAGTCAGATTTCTTCACAGATGGGATTTCTGACTGTTAGGAACGATAAAGACTTTTGTTCGGTGTTTCATTTTACAAAAGAGGACCTGAGAGATCAAAGCTAAATAGCTAAGATATTTATAGGCGCTTAATTCACGGGTGCCCAACCCTGGAAGCAGTCAAGGTGTCCTTCCAGAGGTGAACGGATGAAAAAACGTGCTGCAACCAGACAATGGGCCATCACTACAGACAATGGTTTTTATGCCTATGAAAAGGAGTGCGTGCACTATTTAGCCATGAAAAATCTCAAAAGCATAATGCTAAGTGAAAGAAGCCAATCTGAAAAGGCTATGTTCTATACGATCACAACCACATGACATTCTGGAAAAGGCAAAACTATGGAAGCAGTAAAAATACCAGTGGGTACCAGGGGCTAAGGGGAAAGGACGTATGAATAGAAGGAGCACAGAGAATGTTTAGAACAGTGAGACTATTATGCATAATACTATCATGGTGGCTACACGTCATTATACATTAGTCAAAACCCACAGCCTGCACAACACCAAGGTGAACCGTCACATAAACTACGGACTTGAGTTAATACTAAGATTTGATACCATTGGCTCATTGTTTCAAATGTGCCACACTGATGTAAGACGTTCATAACAGGAAACTGTGTGCAGGGGATACGAGTATTTGGAAACGCTGCACTTCCCAATTAATTCTTCTGTGAACTTAAAACATAAAGATCTAAAAAATAAAATGTATTCATTCAAAACATAAATGAGTGGGACAGTCAGGCCAGTGACCCAGGGCTTCTACTACTTGAGAGCTTTGTACACAGCACAGAGGGTCCTTGTTCACCTAGAGAGGTGCCCAGAAACCACCCTTATGTTAATAATTCTGCTAACCTACGGTAAAGGGAGAACCACTACTATTAACAGCCTCAAAATTCAAAAATACATCCCTCCAATCAAAACCCAAACTCTGTATGTGCATAACCTTGACCAGCTGGTTTTCAAAACCACATGAAACAACAACAGCTTGGGGATGGCCTGCAATACTCCTGGGGGTCTGGGGACAGGGAACGGGGAGGGGAGGCATGCCTTGCCAATGTCAGGAGCCTCAATTCCAAAGCAAGATTAAAGTTTGATTATTACATGAAGTTGAGTGTTTTCACTGAAGAAATAAGTACTCTTGTTTGTTTGGCTTTTTTTCCCTACCTGAAGTGAGATTTTTATGACCCAAAAGGAACTAGATGAGTCACGGGAACTGCCTGAGTCTTCATGGAGGGCATGGCAAGAACTAATCACAGAGCTAATTTAAAGGGACTACAGGAAGCAAAAAAATAAAGTTACCTCATGGCCACGTCTCATGTGTTATGCTTATTCGACTCGATGGCTATATGAAAACATATTGTTTAGGAATATACTTATACGTGGAGAATCAACTTAAAAAGTTAACAAGTGGTAATCCCCAAATTCAGAATAATGGTTACCCCCTTGGTAGGGGATGGAAGCGTTTGAGGACAAGGAGGGAATATTTACAGATGGTGGCGGTATGTTATATTTCAGGTTGGGCAATTCATGTGTGTTATTTGTCAATCTTTGAATTTACACGTTACAAATATCCTTTGTATAAGTTAAATATTTAATAAAAGTTTTTTAAGAGATAAACAAGGGTTAAAAGGATGGGTCCGAAAATACTAATACAGGGGCACCTGGGTGGCTCAGTCAATTGAGCATCCGACTTTGGCTCAGGTCATGATCTCACGGTTCGTGAGTTCAAGCCCCACGTCAGGCTCTGTGCTGACAACTCAGAGCCTGGAGCCTGCTTCGGATTCTGTGTCTCCCTCCCTCTCTCTCAGAAAATAAACAACATTAAAAAAAAAAAAAAAGAAAATACTAATACAAAGAACAGATGATATAATAGAGCTAAGTAGGTGTGCCAATCGCTTGGCATCAGACAGGCCTATGTTCAAATTCCCAACATACCACTCAGCAGCCATATGACCCTGAACAAGTTACATAAGTATTCTGAGCTTCAGTTCCTGGATCCACAAAAAGAAGGAATAATAGTGTCCTTCAAGTTGTAGCTGGGTTAAATAGGGTACTGCCTGTTGAAGAGGAGTCTGACAAAGTGGATAAAAAGAGCTCGTATTTGTTGGTCATTGACCACATGCCAAGAGCCCTGGGAAGTACCTTACAGGCACGATCACAGCGAATCATCTCAAGGTCATATAGTAATAAGCAACGGAGATAGGATTTGAACCTGTAGGGAGTCTGATTCCAGAGCTAGGCTGTTAACCACCATGTGACTCTCTCTGATGAAAGTCATGTATCATTATTAATGGTGCTGTTTATGTCGTGCAACTATGGGAAATTCTAATACCCTTGGTCTACACAAATGGTAGATGTTTTGATCTGAGCAGTCTTTCCATCCCTCCCCTAAACCCATACACTGGCCTGTTAATTTGGGGTAATCTATCCAGTTCTAAGCGCCACATCTTAAGCAAACAAACTGCAGATCGGTTTGGATGGTGGTCTGCCACCCACATCATTCCAGAACAGTAGAAGAATTCTGGGATCCTACGCTTTAAAAAGACAACTAAAAAGACAACTATTAGGGAAGATATCACAGTGATTCTCTTATGCAAGAAGGAGTAGAGATTCGAACGTACACCCTTGGGTAGAATCAGTGCACAGAATGAGGTTGAGTTCATTGTGGGACAGAGAATTCACGAACAATCAAGGAAACACAACCTGCCATCTCGTAAGGTTCATGCTTCCCACAAAGGAGGGCTCAGTAGCTGAAGCCACAGACCACAAATGCTGTGCGTACTGGATTCATAAACTCTAAGGTTTCCTCCACCTTTATGCTTTTCTGATCCTGAAATATCCAGTATCTATCCTAAAAATGCAATCCTTACATAAACAGTGGAAAAACCCTGAAGGAAGGGGCACCAGCCATCTTGGATGCCCACTGGTTATCCCTTGGGAACTTGCCTTTGCTGGGACTCTTCTAACTTTGCTGAGCCAGTTTCCATGTCCTAAAGATCACACGTGGGACAGGCTCACACAATACCTGGGCTTTTAAAACAAGGACAAAGAGGAGAGATTATAACACAACAGTCACCTGTTTACCTGCATAAGCCTACGTCCAGTTGTCCAGTTTTAAATTCCAAACAACAGTTACTTAGGAAACTGATGAAGGCTGCCACAAGAATGGCAGAGTGGTACCCCTACAGTAATCCCAAGCCCAACTTAATAACTCAGTGGGAGCCCCCTGTGGGTTTTGTTGCCTGAGTCTAAAGGATTTAGTGGCAAAGCTTTTCGGAGACCTCTAGGCTTTTTTTTTCTTGTTTCTGGAACGTACGGCAAAGCAATTTGTATCTGACATAGGCTTGGGGCTTTCTTACAAAGTGACTTTCTGTGAGTCTATCTGGGGGTGGGGAAGGGAAGCTGTGAGGACCTGACATTTTAATAAGTCAGTTTAGAAACAAAATGAGGTAACAAGAGAGGAAAAATGGGAAGGTAAGTTGTTGGAAGAGCTCTGCTTTAAAGAAACCAAATGTGTTACGATAGGACTTGAGCTCAGGACAAAAATCTGCCTCCAGAAGGCCCCGTGCTCATTGAGAGACACAGGGAACGCGATGGAATTTGGGCGATATTAATGGTCCTCTCCAATGCTTATACACATTTTTAAAAATTGTCCAGGGGCGGCTGGGTGGCTCAGTTGGTTGAGCGCCCACCTCTTGATTTTGGCTCAGGTCATGATCTCACACTAGTGAGATCAAGCCCTATGTCAGGCTCCATGCTGGGTGTAGAGCCTGCTTGGGATTCTCTTTCTCTCTCCCTCTCTGGACGCACATGCATACGCTCTGTCTCTAAAAAACAACAACAACAACAACAAAAAAGTAAACAAAAACCAAAAAGACACACACAAAAAAACAATTACCCAGAAATGAAAATAAAGTGAAGGACGCCCACCTTTCAGTACCCACCCAGAGCAGGTCTAACGAGCCCACCCAAGGTTACTCCATTCTCTAGGAGAATACACCTTATTCTGATTTGCTGTTTGCTACTGACTAGGTAAGTTACAGGTTAAACGTGTAGATTCGTTTTGTCCAGGAGCGATAAAAATAATTTCTGCCCTGCAGAGAACATACTGCAAAGGTTACTGCCCTGTAGGACTTGCACGAACGAGTTTTGCCTCTAACTTAGCAAACATTTCAACAGGGCTTTCCTGGCAGAGTTGATAAATCTCTGCTCCTCTTGAAAACTGCTTGATACATTTAATCTATATTTAACCGCCAATGTGCCATTTACTCTTTCCCTCTTTATAACTTCTATTTTGTCTATGTCACAATTTTTGTCACAACTATTGGACATTTAACTACTTTATCATACGCACGTTAGTTAACGTAGCCGTCAGTTATGGGGGGTTCGGAGAATAGAATGGAAGACTCGTTTCCCTCTAAACACGAGTAGTTCCTAAAGACCGGAAAATTAACTAAAACTTAAAAAAAAAAAAAGTTTGATCACAAAATAAAGATTTCCAAATAATTTAGTCCTACTTTCCAACATATTTGATCGCTACTCACCCATACCTGGCAGCTGGTTGC
This sequence comes from Prionailurus viverrinus, assembly GCF_022837055.1. Classification (NCBI taxonomy): domain Eukaryota; kingdom Metazoa; phylum Chordata; class Mammalia; order Carnivora; family Felidae; genus Prionailurus; species Prionailurus viverrinus. The sequence continues at coordinate 4,601,726 of NC_062561.1, forward strand.
TCATTTCAAACTCCTTCACAAATCAGTTCTCTTCTTCTAGTCAATCCAACGTGCTAGTCTAATTTAGAAATCATGCCTGTTGTTGTCTCTTGAAATATACTCCCCTCTACTAATCTGCTAGTTTCTTCAGGAAGCAAACAATATTCAATGAACATTAAGTACCAGACATCGTAATAGGCAGTTCACGTGTATAACAAAGAAGAAACCAGGATTGTTTCTAAAACGAACTGCAATCTTGACTTTCTAAACACATCCTAACCCATCTAAGTGCTTATAATCTTTTTTACCTCTATTCTTGTCCTATAAGTTGTTAGTATAGATGTTATATTACATGGTCCTACTTAGTTTCTATGGCGCTTAAACAGGTTTTCTTTGCTCTACTCCCTCTCCAGATGCTATATCAAATGCCCAGACATGTAAAAAGATCTAGAACGGTCTAATTACTCTGGTCTCTGCCCTCCAATGTAATTCCAATTACCTTCATTTCACATACAAGGACACGGAGTCCTAGAGATTTATAGGGAGGTCCAAAGCCTCACAGTAGAAGGCCTAAGGTGAACCCTGACAGAGTAACAGAATCTGACCTCTTCTCTACCACACTCCACTGCCTCTCAAAACTGAGCTAGTTCTAGAAATTTCCCACATGAATTTAACCATGCATGATCCCTTGGGGGAAGCAGAGGGATGCTTAGAAAGAGTAAGTCGCTTGACCAAAGTCATAAAGCAAGTTTAAGCACTGGGACAAAAACTCAGGTCCTTCCGGCTGTAAACTGTCATCTTCAACTCTTTATTCATACATATTTAAACACCCTGCCCCCCAAATCTCTTTCCACAGCATCCTTGTCTCTTTTTCCTTTTATGTTGCCTTGTACTTGATTTCTGGTATCACATCTTGATGCTGTTTGCTCAAGTACCCTGCAGGATCTTAAAGAGAACGGATAACATCTTTTATGTTTATGTCCCTAGTGTGCGGACCAATCGACACTTATTAAACGTACGGATATCACGAAAAGGACGGTAAAAAATCTGTTCTATGTAAGTTGGACGTTTTTTTAGTGTGCTGGAGGAAGGTGCAGCTATTTTCATTTGATGTTATGTAATTTAAGACTTCATTCTATGTTATGACAAACTTTAGTTATTGACTATGTAAATATTATGAAACGGAATATAAATTCATGTATGGGGCGCCTGGGTGGCGCAGTCGGTTAAGCGTCCGACTTCAGCCAGGTCACGATCTCGCGGTCCGTGAGTTCGAGCCCCGCGTCAGGCTCTGGGCTGATGGCTCAGAGCCTGGAGCCTGTTTCCGATTCTGTGTCTCCCTCTCTCTCTGCCCCTCCCCCGTTCATGCTCTGTCTCTCTCTGTCCCAAAAATAAATTAAAACGTTGAAAAAAAAAATTTTTTTTTTTAAATAAAAAAAGAATATAAATTCATGTAAAGGTTAAAGATCATAGTGTAACGCTCCAAAGTCAAGTTTGCTTGCAACAGCCCTCTTTAGGTGAAGCCTTCGAACCCTTTGGGGGATGCCTTCATTCTCGCTGTCGTCACAAGGACCTCACTGAAGACACCAGAGGAGCACTGATGGTGACACGCCTCACCACATTTGAAGACCATAGGAAACTCTTAGGAAATTCACCCCAGACCTCCTGACATGTCCCGAAAACTCTGCATGAAGTCACCAAACCCTTTACTCAAACACAAACAAAGGCACGAAAATTAAGTTTCAGTTTTCCCTATATGGCAGCCATCCAAATCATACGAAACGGGCTTAGTTTTCAGTTATTTTCACAAATGAACACCTCAAATTTACAAATTATCATAGTACCCGAGAATATATCCCCAGTCCTATGGGGAGCACTTTTCATTAATCCAAAACCTCACTTCAGTTAACACTCAGCCTTTTCCCCCCCCTTACACCTTTCTAGCCAACTCGTTAACAGGTGTCAATATGAATCTACATTAACCAACAGAACTTCTTCCCATGTTCTCCTCACCCGCCTGTCCCCAGGGAAGTGAAACTGGGTTTTATGAGAGCAAAACCAACAAATCAATTACTTGGGAGACAGAGAAAGAGAAACCAAAATTCTAGAAAATCCACCTGATAGCTCATCAGGGCCTGAATGATTAGGAGTTGGCAGTATCACAGTAATACTCTGTTGTTCCAGACCACAAGTGTGCACAAGGGTGTGAAGAAATCAGAACCCCCTTCCATGGCTGGTGGGGATGTAAATGGTGCAGCTACTTCAGACAACAGTTTGGGAGCTGCGCAAAATATTAAATTTAGGGTTATCCAATGCCCCAGCGATTTCACGCCTAGGTGTATTCCCAAGAGACTAGACAACCTAAGTCCACACAAAACCTTGTACGTGAATGTTTATAACAACATTAGACCTAACAGTTAACATGTGGAAGCAAACTAAATATCCATCAACTGATGCAGGAAGCAACCGAATAGAACGCATCCAGAGATTTGAATATTATGTGGCCATATAAAGTACCGACACATGCCACACGGGGATGAGCCTTGAAAACACCGTCCTAAGTGAAAGAAGCCAGTCACATCAGGCCACGTACTGTAGGATGCCACATATGTGAAATGTCAAGAACAGGCAAATCCACGGAGTCTCGCAGACTGGGGGCTGGGAGAGGCTAGAAGAGGGAGAAAGGGGGAGATGGTTTTAAAAAGCTATATCGTCCGCTTCTTATGAATTGAGTCATAATTCACCCTTACAAGATGTATCGTTTTACCTCCTGTTCCAATAAACATTTTGCAGCTGTTCTCCAGATAAGAAAACCATTGTGAGCTCCTTGCACAGATGAGATCCCTGATTTATGTCTTGCAGGTGAAGCCAAGATTCCACACACCTTTGAGCAGATAGTCTACAAGTGACTCAGCCACAGTATAAACAATAGTGTTAGAAGAGGAAATCCTTGTTCCTTCCGACCTAACAGAGTAGACCAAATCAGTTCGTGGTAAAACGCTGACTATGTGGTTGAAGGACCATCGTTCTAACACTGTTACAAGTTTAGATGTAAAACAATCATCCTTTAAAAGGTCACTTGAGGGGGAGAGGTTGGATGAAGAGTCAGTAAGTCCATTTCCATGGTCCGTGAATGACTCAAACGTCCGCAGGAATCAACTGTAGCAAGTCTCTAGAGCACTGGTCCCACCTCCCCACCTACACTTCTCATCTTTCATAGGCTTGTTCTACCAGTGGTTCTCCAATGTCCCAACCACGTGTACCCCCTCCTGCAGAGCACCTGGGAGCTCTCCCCTCCGGTTCCTTCTCTGCTCTTGCAGGCCGTCGGAAAAAGAAAAGTGCCAAGGTGATCTTAGCTGCATGGACTTGACTTTTCTTCTCTCCCTTCCTTTTTTCTTCTTTCCTTCTTTCCTTTCCTTCCTTCCTTCCTTCCTTCCTTCCTTCCTTCCTTCCTTCCCTCCCCTCTTTCTCTTTCTTTTTTGGAAAAACCGTATGTTTTAGGGCACTTGGGTGGTTCAGTCAGTTGAGCCACCGACTTTGGCTCAGGTCACGATCTCGCGGTTCAGGAGCTTGAGCCCCACATCGGGCTCACTGCTGTCAGCCCGCTTCGGATCCTCTGTCCCCACCCCTCGCTCTCTGCCCCTCCCCCATTCACACTCTCTCTCAAAAACTAAAACAATAAACCTTAGAGAAAAAAAAAAACCCACGGTTTTGAATGGTGCGAAGCTCAGGGCACCCGTAAGCACGATGACGTCACTGCCTGGGTTGGCACCCATCTGGCACTATCCGCATCTCGGACCCCGCCTTGTACACCCGCAGTGTCACCGTCTTAGAATCTCCGGCCCACGAGGCCCGGCGGTGCGGCCGGCGACGCTGCTGGAGCTCGCGTAACCGGAAGGCGGCGACGATCAACGAGGCCCCGTCACGGACTCTGCTAGGGAACCTGGAGCCCCGGACGGGAAGACGGGCCTGGAAATCGAACAGCCGACAGCGTCCGTGTCCCCTGCTGCCTCCTCTCCAATCTCTGCTCCCCGTGCTTGCATAGCCCTCCTAGGCCCGCCTCGATGCCTTCCGATTCTCCGATTGCTTGTCCTCCGGGTTCAACCCGGAAACGGTGAGGGATGAGACCACCTTGACCTTCTTCATCCCTGGGCCTGCATCACCGAGCACGCCCGTGGGCGTGGACAGCCACGTTCTGCATCAGGTTGCTGCCTCCCTCCGCTCCTGGAACCTGTCTCCTGCTCTCCCCACGCTCGGGGAGCCCCTTCCCCGGGGGTCACCTCTCGCGTGGAGATGCAGCCAAGCTCAGCAGCCGCCCGGTGCCAGCAAAACCACCTGCCACCTTCTGTTGGCACGACCTCGGGTCGCCCGGGGCCCCACACCCACCGCCCAGAGCGGGGGGCTGCTCCGTCTCCCTGTCTCCAGCCCCACTAGCCTTTCCTCCCGACGCGTTTCCTCCTGCCTGCTTCCTCCCAGGTCTCCCACTCGGAGCTTTACCGCCTCGCACCAAGGTGGACCTCTCGTCCACCTGCCACGTCTCTGCTCTCCAATCCCTTCAGGGCCCGGGTGCCAGACGAAGCTTCCTGAAGTGCACCCCCACTCACAGGCCACCTCCCGCTCGACAACTTCCGACGGCTCCCTGGCTTAAATCGTAATCTCCTCCGTCTAGCCTTTGGGGCTCCCGTCGTTCCTACCCACTCTGACCTCCACCTAGTTTCAAAAACCCTAAGGAGCTCCTATGACGTGGCAAGACACGGTCGGTGGTGTTTTGAGAACAGCAGAAGAGTAAGAACTGCTCCGATCTCATGCTACTCCCATGTAAATAAAGATGCCCTTGGCCTCGGTCCCCCTGGACCACGTGGCAGTTTCTGCAGCTGCCTTGTGTTCCTTGCCTCTGTCTACACCGTTCTGCCCACGCAGAAGGTCTCCTTTGCCACGTTAACCTCTCAAAATCCTGCGAGGTCTTCAAAACGTGCCTCACGGGACACCTTCTTCCACAACCTTAATCCTCCCTTGGCTTCGCCACCACCCTAACTCCAATCACACCCTGGGGGACAAGCGCAGACGAGCTCGGTCCCCCGGAGCCCGTGGCAGGTGTGCCATTGCTAGGGGACTCGGTCCTGGGACAGGAGGGGAGCCGTGCATCCACACCCAAGTGCCCGCCACACCCAACACACACTAACGCCAGAGCTTCGGGTCTTGCCTCAGAAGACACAGGTGTTGACGAGCACGTGGGGTGAGTGGGGACAAGGTCAGAGGTAGGGCCAGAGCTGAGAAGGAAGAGGGGGCTGGAAACCAACATCCTGGAAAACACGTGCGGTTAGCGCAGGAAGGAGGAAGAGCTGGCACAGAGACCTACAGGACAGAAGCAGAGCGAGGAGAGCAGGGCAGCGGAGTCAGCAAGCAGAGCTTCGAGAAGGAGGGTCAGGGTGGCCGAGAATCAAGAGGTACCATGCAAAGGCCATGGACTTGAAGATGATGAGATCACTGGTTAAGCCGGAAAGTGCTTTCATTACTCGGGGAGAGTACATCAAGCGCAAAGGCTCTAGAAACAAACTCACGGTGAGGAAGAGGGGCAGGCATGTCCCGTGCCCTTGCCAAGCCACCGGAAGAGGAGGGTGGAGGGATACGGGGCGAGGACCGTTGACGGAGCCGGCTGGGAGCCAGAGCCAGCCAGGGCTGCTCAGAAAAGCAGTCACCCGCCAGCTGAGAGCTCTGACTGCTTCACCTGAGTCCAGGAGGGACTCACGCACCACCGAGGCAGGGATGATCCTGCAGCGGAAAGAGAGGTCTGCTTTTGTCTCTTACTGCCCCCTGTCTTTGGACAGTGGAGGAATTAACGGGCTCTGGAAGCCTGGAGGTGCGTGCCCAGTGACAGTACAGGTGACAGCGCTGGGAAAAGAGGAGGCTCCTGCCGGGGTGTCATAGCACAGAACTCGGTGTTTGCTGGAGCAGCCTCCTACAGGAAAGGGAGGAACAAAGGGCTCCTTGTGGATTCTGCTTCGTTTGTGGAAACCCGCACCTACACATCGGACCCCCGCGAAGGCTCTTTCCACTCAACAGCATGTGAAGTATGACTCTGCAGAAATGAAATCGCTTGCTTGATAAATTCGCCAGAGAGAACTTCCTCAGGACATATAAAAGCCATATGCCCCACTATTTCCTATCCTAGCTCTTGGTAATGCTTTCTTTTCCTCCCAGTTCCCACTGGTTCTGGTGCCCGTCTCGGACACGCTGCTTTGTGGAGGACTCCTCTCCAAAACCTGTATTTTCCATGCGGCGGATTAACGTGCCCGCTACGTTGCTCACCTTTCCATCCGCCTTCTGCAACTTCAGGCTGAGAAATCCCGGAAGGTGATATCTCTCCGGCTGTTGGGGCTGGCACCGTGGCATGACTTAGAACCTGATGACACCCTAAAATCATTTCTGCTGGAATCTTCTATCAGAGTGCACTGCTGAAGTTCTATTTGTGTTTTCTGAGACTTTGGGGGAGCCCGTCATTGGTTTGGCAGAGTCTTTGTTGTTACCTCTCCCACACCTGCTTCTGTTTGAAGACTGTTCCCAGCTCCGGCAACCATATGACATGGAGCTTGGTATAGCCTTGTCATACCTTGAATTTCTATCATTAATCACACTATTAATTTCTGATTGCTGGTGTGGCATCTAATTTCCCTGTGGTTACTCCCCCACTTTCTAATTTTCCACTCTTAGCTTGTAGTTAATTCTATGTTATGAGAGCAGATGGGTAGAGGAAGAGGACTTCCTCTCCATGCCCACAGGTAAATTTTTTTCAATGTTTATTTAATTTTGAGAGAGAGAAAGCGCGTGCGTGCGTGCAGGGAGGGAGACACAGAATCCAAAGCGGGCTCCAGGCTCCGAGCTGTCAGCACAGAGTCCGATGCAGGGCTCGAACTCACGAGCTGCGAGATCATGACCTGAGCTGAAGTCAGACGCGTTAACTGACTGAGCCACCCAGGTGCCCCGCCCACCGGTGAGTTTTAACATCCACATTTCCCCATGTGGTGGTAGTGATGGTTAATTTTATGTGTCAACTTGGCTGGGCCATGGTGGCCAATTGTTTGGTCAAGCACTAGTCTAGATGTTGCTGTGAGGTATTTTTTAGATGTAATTAACAGTTAAATCAGTAGACTTTGCATAAGCAGATTACCCTCCATGAGGCAGGTGGGCCTTATCCAATCAGTAGATGGCCTTAAAAGACCAAGGTCCCTACAAAGGAAGGAATCTGGCTTCACAATTGCCTTGATTCAAGACCACGACGTCAACTCCTGCTGGAATCCCCATGCTGCTGAGCTAACCTACAAATTTTGGACCCACCAGGGCCCACAACTGCATGAACTGATTCCTTAAAACCAATCATTCATTCATTCTTCCATTCATTTTCTCTCTACACATACATACATACACACATACGTACGTACAATTGGTTGTGTTTCTCTAAAGAGCCTTGATAAATCCAGGTTATTAGATACTTTGAATAAAATTCATCCTACAATCTTTTAAATACCATGCCTATTAAGTTAAAACCAATGATCTGCTTAAGGTTTCTGAAATGAGACCATGTTAAAAGACTTGATATACAGAACTACCAATAATCATGATGCCAAGAAGTATAGAAGTCTGCTAATGGATTTTAAATTATAGGAGCAATTATTTCTAGAGGTAATAACAAAGTCGTAACTTCATTTCAAGTCTCAGTCTCTTAATCCTCTATACTGGTTTATTTCTTACTGAATGGATCTCCAGGTAGCTTCAGAAAAAGTATAGCCTTGAATTAGGAAAATCTAAATTACAGGCCCCTAAAAATCACGCTCATGGCAGAATGTTGCCAATAAATAAAATCCCTCGTGAAAGAAAATCTTTGCTAAAGCAATAGAATTTTACTGAGTGCCTACCACATGCATTGGGAACTATTATAAACAAAAGCATTTATTGTATAGTCTTTTGTAATAGAAACGAACATCCACTCAGTGCCACAAACACATGTCACAGTGAGATACACTGGTCGCCATTATTAGGAAAGGCTTATACTGAGTTACATAAAGAGGGTAAATGCGCACATCGGTAGTAAGTACAATTATAGAATAGGTCTCCTGGAGAATCAAAACATAACGCTACATGAATCAAAGACTGATTCCCACTGTCTGCCCTTAAAGGCATTCACGATTCCATGAGGTAACAACTAACGTTATCTTCTCCAATCCTGTAATAGCAAAGCACTGGCCACTTTCTGTGGATTCCGCGACTTGACCTTAAACTCAGAACCCTAACCAAACAATGGATTCTCCTTTCACTCTGATCTTCGTGAAGATAACTAAAGAATATTTCATTTTAAATACAACAGACTGGGCCCACTGCACCTTTCCAAGTCTGCAAAAGGACACTAAACAGATCACACCACAGAAGATAACAATTTTATTTTAGGCCCCGGTGCTCCGCAGAAGAGCTCGGACCGTGACATTATCAGCGCTTTGAACTTTGTCCCTACACAGAAGGCAAAAACCCACCAGTATGACTTGAAAGTCCGTGCTGTTGCCTGGCATTAAGTTAATATATAACAACAATCACACATCAGAGAGAAAAACAACTCGGCAAGTTAAATATACACTCTAGGAAAACCAAGAGCGGCAACAACAAGAAAGTGACAACCTGTGCAATCCGGTCGGCCCTATTTGTAGGCCTTTCCTCTGCACTTTCCCATATATGTGAGGACTTCTGCTTGTGACCAGGCGGTTCTGACTGCGGACAGCGGGGCTCACCTCTGATCCACCCCACAGGCGGGTTCTGTTGAACTCAGCGGTGGTGATTTCCAGAGAAAGGCTCTCCGGCCACCCAGGTTCAGGTGGAACCGAAGATTCCTCCCGGAGAGAACGTTCTGCGTGGAATTTCAACATCCAGGTGACCTGAACGCTAATTTCTCAAAACGAGTCATTCTCTGAGCCCTGCCACCAGACAGCTACTCAAAATCAGCCATTCAAACATCTGTGTCAGCGCATATCACAAATACAGAAATCCACAGAGCTCCAGCCACTCGCCATTTAACACTTAATTGTTAAACTGAGTGTTACTTCTCACCACAATCCTGCCAGAAAAAAAAAAAAAAAGAGAGAGCTTCTGGGTGACTTTTAGCAAGTTATCTTATCTCACTCAGCTTCAGGCTTATTTGCACGCTGGGAGGAATGATGCCTGCCTGGTGCGCTGTGTACAAGGTGAACCAATACACAAAAGCCTAGGTAGCACCATTTCATGAGAAGCTTGCGTGATTTAAAACACACACACAGGGGCGCCTGGGTGGCGCAGTCGGTTAAGCGTCCGACTTCAGCCAGGTCACGATCTCGCGGTCCGGGAGTTCGAGCCCCGCGTCAGGCTCTGGGCTGATGGCTCAGAGCCTGGAGCCTGTTTCCGATTCTGTGTCTCCCTCTCTCTCTGCCCCTCCCCCGTTCATGCTCTGTCTCTCTTTGTCCCAAAAATAAATAAACGTTGAAAAAAAAAAATTTAAACACACACACACACACACACACACACACACACAGAGCAAAATCAGGACTAGAATGAACTCTCCAAAATTCTGACCCCAGCGTACAAAGGAACACAGGTCACCCCTCTCCCTCTCTCGGCCCAGGTGTGCTGACAGGTAAGCCCACTCTTACTAGTCAGTGGAGAACATTATCAGGTAATGAGAGCCTTGCCTTGCAGCTCTTTGACAACTTTCCACGCAGAAAGAGTTCCAACGTCTGGATCTTACGCTCTTTCGTGTCCTAAGTTTAAGGAGTGATGAACCCTGGTCAAGTGTTTCTAATTCTACCATCAATCTGGTTTTGTTTTGATGGCAGGTTTCCATATCCTGAAGGAACTTTATATCCATTATCTTTGACCAATTGATGCTCAGTTTATGTGATTTTATATCTGAAACATTCAGCCCTCTGCTCAAACAACCTCCACAGGCAAATGAAAAAAAAAACTAGACGAAAAAATTTAGACTCCGTAAGACAGTACCTGAGAGAGCACTAGAAATAATAGTAATAACTCCAAAAAAAGGCTTTATTTATTACCCTTACAGCCTTAAAGTCATGCATGTGCGTGGCAATCTTTCTCTATCTTTTCCGGTGAGTTATCAACAGTAAGGAATACACGGGAGTATGTCTTTCTTCAGAAGCTTCACACGCTCCGATCCCAAATGTGGCAATAAAAATAACAGTTCCTGCTGTGTGCCTCTAATCCTCTTTAAGTACCAACCCCACCACAGACAACAATACCATGATGGTCACTGCGGTAATTCTTTTGGGTTTCACTGGGTTTGGTTGAATGGACTAGGCTTTGTTTAACGGGCCTGATTAATGAAGTAGAACAACACAGGGAGTTTTCTAATGCTGATAAAATCTGCACAGCTTAATGTTTAACTCTATTAGAAACACAAAAAATCACCAGACATGAAGGTATAAAAATAAATTCAGAGAGAGAGCTACAGTGGGATAAATACGTAACTACAAGGTCACAGCATCACAGCCCTGCTCATCTCATCTTAAAAAAAATTCTTTTTAATGTTCATTTATTTTTGAGACAGAGAAACACAGCGTGAGTGGGGGAGGGGCAGAGAAAGGAAGACAGAATCTGAAGCAGGCTCCAGGCTCTGAGCCGTCAGCACAGAGCCCAACGCGGGGCTCGAACTCACCAACTGCGAGATCATGATCTAAGCGGAAGTCGGATGCTCAACCGACTGAGCCACCCAGGCGCCCCACTAATCTCATCCTTAAAGTACAGGTGGTGGAAAGGACCCTTCTCAGCTCAGACTCTCTGCCTATCTAGAAATAGATTTGCATCTCACCTAACCAGGCCCCCTTCCCAATGTAAGATTCTTGTTACCAAAAAAACAAAAACAAAAAAAAAACCCCAAAAACCCCTAAGAGGAATTTTCCACAGGGGTGTTAATAATTTCAACAAAACTGTCCACCCAAACATTTGCTAAGTGCCACATACAAGGTGCGGATGATGATAAATAGGAAGAATGCAATTACTTAGCATTCGGCACTTGACCAAATGCCAGGTCCTGTGCTGAGAGTTTCTCACTGAGTATCTCTCTGAATCCTCAAAGGGCCCTAAGAAGCAGGTACTCATTCCTGTGTGACCGGGGAGGAAGTGGGAGACTAACATGGCTGGTGAGTGCCTGAACTTGAATCCCTGTTGTCTGACTCCGGAGCCTGTGCTTTTAGGCACTTCCGCAAGCACTTCAGTCGAGGAAAAGTTACGGTCTTTAGCAACAGCTTCCAAAGACATTCCAAAGAAATGACGGAAAAAAAGAACACTCTTTTGTCAAAGTATTTAGTACGGAAAAAATTTAGCCAATCAGCTATTAAGCAAAATTTAAGGCTTTTAACCAAATCATCTATTGTTTTAAATAAATATCAGAACATGATTAATACCAGATAAATATGAAATACAAATATTAAACTATGGCTCAAACCAGATTCATTCTTTAAAACGAGCTTAAGCCAGTAGTTATAATAGTCATTATGTCCTGAGTGCCTACCAGCCCAAAGTATTGGCTAACTAATTAATATTTTACTGTAACCCTCACACCAGTTTCCATATTACATATGAGAGCACAGACTGAGACCCAGGAGTGCTGCCCCCCAAGTTCTCTTTTAACCACACTTAGGTCTGTGTTTGAAATAACGTACATAGTCCTACGAAACTATGTATACCAAAAAAAATAAATAAAATAAAACGTGTATACCAATACGAAGAACACACACACAGAGACACTCATAAATACTAGGAAACCTTGAAAAAGATTATTTTCCAGAGCCTTTACCACCCTCAAAAAGCTCACAATCAGTAGACAAATGGAGGTGTGAAACACTGGAGACTATAACAACCTAGTACATAATTAAGGACACTAATGGGCCTTAAACATTAATGACTGAAGTCCAGGAATGAAACCAGCTTCACAGGCAAGAGGAATCAGAGAGACCATCAGGAAGCAGCTGGGATCCAAACATACAAGCCATGAACGATGAAAAAGAGTGACTGGAAGGAAGGACAATGTGAAGGGGGTCCTTTCTTTTAGGAATTAAAAAAAAAAAAGGTAAGGAAAATTACTTCTGCACAAAGTCTCCCCAAAAAACAGAATAGGAGGGAACATTAACAAACTCATTCTATAAGGCCAGCATCACCCTGGCAAGAGAACCAGAAAAAAAATACCACAAGAGTAGAAAAGCACAAACTAATATCTCTTACGAACACAGATTTAAAAAAATCCTGAACATGGGGCGCCTGGGTGGCTCAGTCGGTTGAGCGTCTGACTTCGGCTCAGGTCATGATCTTGTGGTCTGTGGGTTCGAGCCCCGCGTCGGGCTCTGTGCTGACAGCTCAGAGCCTGGAGCCTGTTTCGGATTCTGTGTCTCCCTCTCTCTCTTCCCCTCCCCTGCTCATGCTCTGTCTCTCTCTGTCTCAAAAATAAATAAAAACATTTTTTAAAAATTTTTAAATAAATAAATAAATAAATCCTGAACAAAATACTAACAAACCAAATCCAGCAACATATAAAAATGATTATAAACCATGACCAAGCAGAATTTCTCCCAGAAATTCAAGGTTGGTTTAGCATTCAAAAATCAGTTACTGTACTACACCATATCAACAGAGGACAAAAAACACATTTAAAAAAAATGTTTTAATGTTTATTTTTGAGAGAGAGAGAAAGAGTACGAGTGTGAGAGGGCAGAGAGAGAGGGGGGGGGGACACCGAATTCATAACAGTCCAGGCTCTGAGCTGTCAGCACAGAGCCCAACAACACAGCCTCCAACTCACAAACCATGACTTCATAACCTGAGCCCAAGTTGGAAGCTTCACCCACTGAGCCACCCGGGCGCCCCAAAAAACACATGATTATCTCAACCGAAGAAAAACATTTGAAAAATTAAACTTCCCTTCACGATAAAAGCACTCAGCAAATGAGAAGAGAACTTCCCCAACTTGACAAAGCACATCGACTGGAAACCCACAAGCTAATCACCATACTTCATGGTGAAAGGCTGGATGCTTTCCCCGCAAGACCAGGAACCAGGCAGGATGACTGCTGTCACCACTTGTACTCAACACTGTACTGGAGGTTCTAGCCAGGGCAATCAGACGAGAAAGTAAAATAAAAGACATCTAGATTGACAAGGAAAAAGTAATACTAACTCTATTTGCAAAAAAACCCCAAAAAACCAAAAAACAAAAAACCATGATCTTATATGTACAAAGTCCTAACGATAACACTAAAAAACTATGGGACTAATAAACATTTCAGGAAGGCTGTAGGATAAAAGATAAATATTTTTAAAAATTAATTGCATTCCTATACATTTGCAATGAATAATCCAAAATGGAAATAAAGAAAGCAATTCTATTTGCAGTAGCATCAAAAAGAATAAAATACTTAGGGATTAATTTAACAAAAAAAGTGTAAAGCTTATCCTCTGAAAACTACAAAATGTTATTAAAGGAAATTAAAGATCTCAATTAGTGGATTTATGGACTGGAAACTTAATATTGTTAAAAGAGCAACGTTCTCCATTATCAATCTATAGATTTAATGCAATTCCTGTCAAAACTCAGCTGAGTGCTTGAATAAATTGGCAAGCAGATCCTACAATTCGTATTAAAATCAAGGGACACAGAATAGCCAATACAATCTTGAAAAAGAACAAAGTTAGTCAGCTTACACTTTATAGTTTCAAAACTTACTATAAAGCTATGCTAATCAATGTAGTGTAGTCCTGGCATAAGGACAGACCCATACATCAGTGGAACGGAGATTCCAGAAATAAACTTTCACATTCATGGTCAATTCATTTTCAACAAAGGTGCCGAGACCATTGACTGGGGAAGGAATTGTCTTTTCGATACATGCAAAAAAACGCAACTGGATCCTTCTTTCATACATATACAAACTTAAGTAAAAATGAAGCATAGGTCTAAATTTAATAGCTAAAGCTACAAAACTCTTAAGATGAAGATATACAAATATATTTCATAACCTTGAATTAGGCAGTCTTTTTTTTTTCCAGTTTATTCATCTAGTTTTGAGAGAGAGAGAGAGAGAGAGAGAGAGAGAGAGGGAGAGAGGGAGGGAGCACGTGAGCAGAGGAGGGGCAGAAAATCCCGTGTCAACAAGGAGCCCAACACAGGACTCAATCCCACAAACTGTGAGACCATGACCTGAGCTTGACCATGATCAAGAGTCGGACGCTTAACCCACTGAGCCACCCAGGCGCCCCTGACAATCACTTTTTTAGATATAACACTCAAAGCACAAACAAGAGAAAAAAATAGGTAAGTTGGATTTCATCAAAGTTAAAAACTTTGATGCAAAAGACACTACACTAAATAAATGAAACCACAACCTACAGATTGGGAGGAGGTATTTGCAAATCACATATCTGATAAAAGTCTAGTATCCAGAATATGAAAAAACTCTTACAACAACAAAACAGCACACAACCCAATTAAAAAAATGGGCAAAGAGCCTGAATATATATTTTTCCAAAGTTATACAAATAGCCAACAACCATATGAAAAGGTGTTTAACATCATTATACATCAGGAAAATGCAAATGAAAACCAAATGAGGAAGAGGATTCTGGGAATATGGTGGAATAGGAAGCAGCAGAAATCTGTCTCCCCACAAGCGCGCGGGTGGAATGTGTCTGATATAGCCATTTTGGAATTCTGGACGCCACTGAAAGCATCCAACTTCCAGGGGAAGACTTGGATGGTAAATTGCCATGGTGAATTTTGGTCAGTTTCAGCGGTTAGCACAACAGCGGCTATCCATCCCTACTCCCAGCCACGTAGCAGGCAAGTGTGTTTGGATTCCTTCAGCAGCTTGCACACAGCTTGCAGGAGTCAGGATGGGCAAAAAGGACTCTGTCCTCCAAATATCAGGGATCTGTGCTCTGATTGCTAGTTGCCGTTTCTGATCAAGAGGTGCAAAGAGGCAGGTGGCCATTGTGACCGCACCTCACCCACACTGTTGCAAGCCCTTCCCCCCCTGCCGGAAGTGATTTTCAGGAGGTTTAAAAGAACCCGTATTCCGTTCTCCCCTAGCTTCTTTTTTCCTTTTGGGGAGCCAGACATTAAACACTAAGACATTCAAAAACACCTGCGTATGCAGGGAAAATTAGAAAATAACCATGTGTGCCCACAGAAAGGCTCAGAAAAGACCTAAGAAGTTGTTAAGTTTACGCCAAGGGCCTGTCCTCGGCACGATAAGCAAAACAATAACCAAAGAAAAGCCAACTCTGAGGAAGGGACAGGATCTGATTTCCAGAGTTACCACATTATTCCATTCAAATGTCCAATGTTCATTAAAAAAACAAACAACAACAACAACAACAAAAACCCAAGGCATACAAAGAAGCAGTAAAGTATGGCCCATTCAAAGGAAAAAAAATAAATCAACAGAAAACGTCCCCTAAAAAGACCTGATGGCAGGTCTATCAGACAAAGACTTTAAAGTAACTGTCTTAAGGATGCTCCAAGTAAAGGGAAGATACGGAAAAAGTAAAGAAAATAATGTGAACAAAATGGAAATATCACTAAGGACAGACAAAACAAAAAAGACACCAAAAAGAAATTCGGCAGCTGAAAATTAAAAGAACTGAAATGAAAAATTCACTAGAGGGATTTAAAGGCAGAGATATGAGCAAGCAGAAGAAGAAACAGCAAACTTGAAGACAGGACAAGGGAAATTATAGTCTGAGGAAGAGAAAGTGAAAAGACTGAGGAAAAGCAACCAGAACCTGAGAGACTTATGGGACACCATCAAATGGACCAACATATGCCTCATGGGAGTCTCAGAAGAGAAAGATAAAGGGGAAAGAATACTGGGAGAAAAAAATGGCTCAAAAGTTCCCTAATTGGATGAATATAAATATCCATGAAGAATAGCAAACTCCAAGTAAGATGAACTCAAAGACTGACACTGAGACACATTATAATCAAAAAGCAAGAGAGAAGCAAATCGTCGTACAGAATGGACCCTTAACAAAATCATCAGCAGATTTCTCCACAGAGGCTCTGCAGGCCAGAGGACAATGACCAATATATATCAGTGTGCTAAAAGAAACCTATCAACCAAGAATCCCATATCCAGCAAACTGGCCCTTCAAAAGTATGGGAGAAAATAAGACATTTCCAGGTGAACATAAACCGAGGGAGTTCGTGATCCCTACCCCTGCCCCGCAAGAAATGCTCAAGGGATCCCAGCAAGATGAAATGGGACACTAGGCAGTGATTCAAAACCACATGGAGAAATGCAGATCTCAATAAAGGTAAATACACGGGCAATTACGGAAGAGAGTATTGCTACCTATATAACTTTGGTTTGTAACTCCAAATCTTGTCTGTATATAATTTAAGAGGCTAATGCATTTAAAAGAATAATTAGTTTATATTTTGGGGTTCGCAGTATATAATGATGTAATTTTGTAGTAACGACCAAAAGGGGTGGGGACAGACCTATAAAGGAGCAGAGATTTTATGTTATTAAGATGGTATAAATTCAAACTAGAGGGTTGCCTGAGTGGCTCAGTCGGTTAAGCATTTGACTTCAGCTCATGATCTCATGGCTCATGAGTCTGAGCCCCATGTTGGGCTCTGTGCTGACAGCTCAGAGCCTGGAGCCTGCTTCGGATTCTGTGTCTCCCATTCTCTCTGCCCCTCCCCCACTCATGTGCATGCGCGCGCGTGCTCTCTCTCTCTCTCTCTCTCTCAAAAATAAATAAAAACATTTTTAAAAATTTTAAATTCAAATTAGAGTGTTATCACTTCATGATGTTAAATGTAATCCCTATGGTAACCACACACACACACACACAAAATAGCTACAGAATATACACAAAAGGAAATGTGAAAAGCATTTAAACATTTCACTACAAAAATTCAACTATATTCAAAAGAAGACAATAAGCAAGGAAGTGAGGGACAAAAAAAATGCTATAAGGCATATAGAAAACAAACAGCTCAATGCTTAGGTTCTTACTTAGTAATTATTTTAAACGTAAATGTGCTAAATTCTCCAATCCAAAGACTGAGATCAGGGGTGCCTGGATGACTCAGTGGGTTAAGCCTCCGACTTTGGCTCAGGTCATGATCTCATGGTTCATGGGTTTGAGCCCCGCATCAGGCTCTCTGCTGTCAGCACAGGGCCCACTTTGGTTCCTCTGTCCCCCTCTCTCTCTGCTCCTCTCCCACTCACGCTGTCTCACACACTCTCTCTCTCAAAAATAAAACATTAAAGAAAAAAGACTGAGATTGGCACAAAAGATAAAAACACATAATCGAGGGGCGCCTGGGTGGCGCAGTCGGTTAAGCGTCCAACTTCAGGCAGGTCACGATCTCGTGGTCTGTGAGTTCGAGCCCCGCGTCGGGCTCTGGGCTGATGGCTCAGAGCCTGGAGCCTGTTTCCGATTCTGTGTCTCCCTCTCTCTGACCCTCCCCCGTTCATGCTCTGTCTCTCTCTGTCCCAAAAATAAATAAAAAATGTTGAAAAAAAAATTAAAAAAAAAAAACAAAAAAACCCACATAATCGAGTAACTATATGCTATCTACAAGAGACTCACTTTATATCCAAAGACACAGACTGAAAGTGAAAGAATGGGAAAAGATATTCCATGCAAATAGTAACTAAGAGAACAGGGTTGGTTATACTAATGTCAGACATAATAGACTTGAAATATATGAATGTCACGGGCACCTGGGTGGCTCAGTTGGCTAAGCATTCAACTCGATTTCAGCTCAGGTCATGATCTCACAGTTTGTGAGTTCGAGCCCTACATCAGGGTCCACACTGACAATGTGAAGCCTGCCTGAGATTCTCTCTCTCTCTCTCTCTCTCTCTCTCTCTCTCTGCCCAACCCCCACTCAGGAACTTGCTCTCACACACACACACTCTCTCTCTCTCTCTCTCTCTCTCTCTCTCTCAAAATAAATTTACTCAAAACATAAATATGTGAAGGTTACAAGAAACAAAGGACATCATATATTAATAAAACATTCAATACAGCAAGAAGATACAACAATTATAAACATTTACACACTTAATGACAGACCATCAAAACGTATGAAGGAAGCAAACATAAATTATTGAGACTTCATCAAAGCAAAACACTTCTGCCCAGCAAAGAAAACTATCAAAACTAAAAGACAACTTACTGAATGGGAGAAGATATTTGCAAATGATATATCTGATAGAGTTAGTATCCAAAATATATAAAGAACTTATACAACTCAACACCAAAAGCACAAATGATCCAATAAAAAAAAAAAAAATGGGCAGAAGACAGGAGCAGACATTTCTCCAAAGAAGACAGGCAGGTGGCCATCAGACACATAAAAACATGCTCAATATCACTCATCAGCAGAGAAATGACATCAACAACACAGTGACATAACACCTCACACCTGTCAGAATGGCTAAAATCTAAAACTCAAGACACAGTAAGTGTTGGCAAGGAAGTGGAGAAAAATGAACCCTTGTGCACTGTTGGTGGGAATGCAAACTGGTGCAGCCGCTGTGCAGAACAGTATGGAGGTTCCTGAAAAAATTAAAAATAGAATTACCACATGATCCAGCAATTCCACTACTGGATATTTACAACAGCCAAATGATGGAAGCAGCCCAAGTGTCCGTAGATAGATGAATGGATAAAGAAGAAGTGGTGTGTGTGTATATATATATATACACACACACACACACACACACACACACACACACACACACACTGGAATATTATTCAGCAGGAAAAAAAAAAGAATGAAACCCTGCCATTTGCAACAGCACAGATAGATCTAGAGAGTATAATGCTAAGAGAACTAAGTCAGAGGAAGACAAATTCCATATGATTTCACTCATGGGTAATTTAAGAGACAAAACAAACAAAGAAAAAAGGAAGAGACAAACCAAAAAACCGACTCTTACCTATAGAGAACGAATTGATGATTACCAGAGGGGAGGTGCAGGGGGAGGGGGGTGAAATACGTGATGGGGCTTAAGAGCACACTTAGCACGATGAGCACTGAGTAATATACAGAGTTGTTGAATCATTATATTGTACACCTGAAACTAATATCACACTGTATGTTAATCACTCTGCACTGAAACAAGTAATTTTGGTAATTTGAAATCACAAAACAAACATATACATATATACACACACACACACACATATATACACCCATATACACATATAATATACATATGAAAGAGAAACTGCCAGAATTGGAGAGAGAGAGAGTTTCACAATAATAGTCGAAGACTTCAATACCCCACTCATTGCAATGCGCAGAACAACCAGAAGCGAGGAAACAGAATTTAAACACCACAGTAAACCAACTAGGTATGACAGACATAAAACACTTCCTCTAACAACAGCACACACATTCTTCTCAAGGGCACACGGGACATTTTCCAGGACAGACTGAATGGTAGGTCATAAATTAAGTCTCATCGGATTTAAAAAGATAGCTTTCGTACAAAATATCTTCTCTGAACACAACCAGACGAAGTTAGAAATTATTCAGCAATTTCACTCATACACCCGAAAGAACTGAAAGCAAGGTTTCAAAGAGACATTTGTACACCCATGCTTGTAGCGGCATTATTCACAGTAGTCAAAGGTGGACGTAACCCAAATGTCCATCGATAGAAAAATGCACGAAGAAAATGTGGCAGGGGCACCTGGGTGGCTCAGTTAAGCTTCCGACTTCGGCTCGTGATCTCGCAGTTGGTGGTTCGAGCCCCGCGTCGACAGCTCAGAGCCTGGAGCCTGCTTGGGATTCTGGGTCTCCTCCTCTCTCTGCCCCTCCCCGGCTCATTCTCTCTCTCTCCCCCTCTCAAAAATGAATAAACATTTAAAAAATTAAAAAAGAAAATGTGGCCTATACATACCATGGCATAGTAGTCTTAAAAAGGAAGGGAATTCCAGGCATGCCTGGGTGACTCAGTCGGTTAAGCGCCCAACCTCAGCTCAGGTCATGATGTCACGGTTAGTGAGTTTGAGCCCCGCGTCGGGCTCTGTGCTGACAGCTCGGAGCCTGGAGCCTGTTTCGGATTCTGTGTCTCCCTCTCCGTCTGACCTTCCCCTGTTCATGCTCTGTCTCTCTCGGTCTCAAAAATAAATAAACGTTAAAAAATTAAAAAAAAAAATAAAAAATAAAAATGAAATGGCGAAAATGGAACATTTTGATATGTGAACTTCATCACAACTTTTAACAATACACACAGGTGCTGGTGAGGAAGGGGAGAGGCTGGAATCCTCCTACGTTGCTGGGAAGAAATGGTGCCGCCTCCGCGCAACGGTCTGACGGTTCCTCAAGAGGCGGCACGGGGTTGCCACACATCCAAGCAACGTCAGGTGCAGGTGTACACGCACGGGAAAGAAAAACCTAGGTCCACGCAGACACGTGGACACAGATGTTCAGAGCAGCGCCACCCACAAGAGCCAAGACGTATAGACCCCGATCGGGCATAAGCTAGTGAGTAAACACAACGTGGTCTATGCGTGCGATGGAATCTCATTCGCCACCGAAGAGAAACGGAATCAGCTACACGCGAACACGCACAAACCCTGAGATGCGATGCAGGGTGAAAAAAGCTAACACAAAAGGCCACATAGTGTAGGATTCCTTTTACGTGAAGTGTCTAGAAAAGGCAAATCTGCAGTGACAGAGTTTACAGGAGTCACTGCCCAGTCCTGGGAGTCTGGGGGGAAATGGGGTACAGCCCTCCTTTCTGGGGTGATGACAAGATTCTGAAATGGACCGTCTGCAATATTCGGACATGTGACTCTGTGACTATATTGAAAACAAGTGAATTTTAAACTTTGAACGAACTGCACGGGATGCCAATCATATTTCAATAAAACTGTTTTACATGACTTCACTCACCCGAGGACGTTAAGAGACAAAGCAGATGAACATAAGGGAAACACAAATAATATCAAAACAGGAAGGGGGACAAAAGAGAAGAGACTCTTAAATATGGACAACAAACAGAGGGCTGCTGGAGGGGTTGTGGGGGGGGGGTGCTGGGCTAAATGGGGAAGGGGCGCTAAGGAATCTACTCCTGAAATCATTGTGGCACCATATGCTAACTAATTTGGATGTAAATTTTTTTTAAAAAAATTTGCAGTAGGGGCGCCTGGGTGGCGCAGTCAGTTAAGCGGCCGACTTCAGCCAGGTCACGATCTCGCGGTCCGTGAGTTTGAGCCCCGCGTCGGGCTCTGGGCTGATGGCTCGGAGCCTGGAGCCTGTTTCCGATTCTGTGTCTCCCTCTCTCTCTGCCCCTCCCCCGTTCATGCTCTGTCTCTCTCTGTCCCAAAAATAAATACACGTTGAAAAAAAAAAATTAAAAAAAAAAATTTGTAGCAAAATAAAATAAAAATAAAACTTTTTTAAAAGGAGGCTAATTGCTCTGCTGTGGTGTCAGTTCATTCTTCATCTGGACAAAAGGTAGTAACACAGGAATGGTACAGTCATCTCAGCTCAGATGACTTGGGTCAGGCAGAACGCATCAGGCAGAACGCATCTGCTTGGGTCATAAGTGAAACTTTCGGGTCCTCAATATGCGCATATTATTTATATGGATGATAATGCCTCCCTAGCAATGCCTGGCACACAGTAAGCTCATTTATTATGGCACTTGTTATTAGCAGTACTTTTAATAATTGTGTGATAGTAACATCATAATCGTATAGGAAAAACAGCTCTTACTATAAGAAGACACATGTATGTTCCTCACAAGTATCAAAGTGATCTCTAGTTCAGGGCGCCTGGGTGGCTCAGTCGCTTTAAGCGCTGGACTTTGGCTCAGGTCATGATCTCACAGTTCGTGGGTTCGAGCCCTGCATTGGGCACTGTGCGGCCAGCTCAGAGCTTGGAGCCTGCTTCAGATTCTGTCTCCTTCTCTCTCTGCCCCCCCCCCCCACTCGCGCTCTGTCTCTGTCTCTCTCAAAAATAAACACAAAAAACATTTTTAAAAAAAGATCTCTAGGGGCGCCTGGGTGGTTCACTCTGTTGAGCGTCCTACTTCGGCTCAGGTCATGATCTCGCAGTCCATGAGTTCGAGCCCCACGTCGGGCCCTGTGCCGACAGCTCGGAGCCTGGAGTCTGCTTCCGATTCTGTGTCTCCCTCTCTCTCTGCCCCTCCCCGGCTCATGCTCTGTCTCTCTCACTCTCAAAAACGAATAAATGTTAAAAAAAAAAAAAAATTAAAGAAAAAAAGATCTTTATTCGTGGCGCCCATAAAGCAGTTCAATAATTCAATAAACATGATTGCTCACTGCTGTTAATTCAATTTTTTAAGAGCATGTTCGGGTGGCAGAGCACTGGCTTTGGGTTGAATTTTATAGTGCTCGTACCCTGTTTGGCCTACACAGGGAATTTTTTAAAACGTGAATTCATTTGCACTATTTAAGAAGAGAGAGATTTCACTCAAAAATGCAGATTTCTAGATTCTCTCGGGAACAGGCGGGTTTGCTAACACTGGGCCATGTTCCTTTCCGGACCCTATCATTTGGACCTAGGAGGTCTCCCTCCAAACTGCATAGCTCCTCTGCTACCTGCCTGGCCCAAACAGCACAAGCACTTGCAACATCTGGGCTGTCGCAAACTGGAGACTTGGAGATAAATCAGCCATAGCTGTCAATCTTCCGGAGCTCACAGACTAGCATGTTACGATGAAAACAGCCATAATAAATAGCTGGGGTCACTTAATATCAGCCAAATCCATTTTACAGAAAGGGAAACAATTTTATAGAAAGGGACACAAGCCTCAAAGAAGTGACATGATTTACCTAAGGGAAACCGTATCAGCCAGACTAATACGTCCAAATTATTATGAAAGTATCTGAACCCTTATGTAAATATCTCTAAGCATTTAAGGTAACAGTTAAAAGTAATGGTGAATCGGGGAAGTTATGTTCATGACCACCATGCTTTGATTAACTAAGAAATAACAAACAAGTTAAATGGACAAATAACCCGTTCAACTTCTTTTTACACAAGGAGGAAAGGAGGCACGTTAATAAAATGATACAAAATGAAGCACGAGTGGGGCGCCTGGGTGGCTCAGTCGGTTAAAGCGTCCGACTCCGGCTCGGGTCATGATCTTGCAGTTTGTGAGTTCGAGCCGCGCGTCGGGCTCCGTGCCGACAGCTCAGAGCCTGGAGCCTGCTTCAGACTCTGTCTCTCTCTCTCTCTCTCTCTCTGTTCCTCCCCCACTCACACTCTGCCTCTCTCTCCTTCAAAAATGAATAAACATTAAAAAAACGTTAAAAAAAAACAAAAAAAACGAAGCACGAGCTTGTTATGTTACCAATTAATAGCTTATCAACCAAACACCTATCATTCATTGTGATATATGGAGCTTCTTTAGAAAATTACCAGACTCTATTTTCACAGAAAGCACAGTAATTAAAGAGCCCCAAGGTGAGAGAGGGAAGACTGAGGATCATTTCTAGGAACCACGCCAGGTTCCTGTGTGCTTAATCTGTCCTTGGACTGACCTGGCCCCATTAATCAAAGCAACTGGTTTTCTGGGAAAATAACATGTTTTCGTGATCTGAAAAACAGATATTAAAGGGAAACTATGATGTCATGGGGGAAAAAAAAACCAAAGACTACGAATAAATTTAGCTGTATTTTCTCATTTTCTGTGGTGTCCCATGAAAAGTAAGAGACCAAGGTCTTTGTTGCCTTCTGTAATCATACCTGGTTAAACAGGTTGAACGAATAGGTGTTTACAAAATGACATGAAGTCACTTCAGTACTGACACCGATACTAGATGTTTGCATTTAAGTTCAACACGACCTACACAGACATTCTTCATAAAGTTGAGTTATTAAAAAAAAACGATGTAAATAAATTTTTTCCATTATATGTGGAAGCTTCTATTTTTTTTAAGTTTATTCATTTATTTGGCGGGGGGGGGGGGGGACAAGGAGGGGCAGGGAGAAGAAGAGAGAGTGAATCCCACGCAGGCTCCGCACAGTCAACGCAGAGCCTGACGTGGGGCTCGAGCCCACAAACCTGGAGATCATGACCTGAGCCAAAGTCAAGAGTTGGAGGCACAACCAACTGAGCCACCCCGGGGCCCCTGGAAGCTTCTATTTCTTAAGAAATAAAGCACAAAGATAAATACGAAGTTCAAGAAATTTATATCTGGCCTCTATCTTTACATCAGGCTTAAGAGAAAAGTACACCAGGGGCTCAGCAAACCCTGCCCCCTTGCACCCACCTCAGTGCCTGGCACACAGGTAACATGCAAGAAATACCAGGTTTTCAATTAAAGTGACTATGTAACCATGTACTAAAACATACTTTTCCTGCAAAGCATTTTTAATATTATTTTTCAAGTTTAGGTTGTAGCATGTGAAACCAAAATAATCAAGGCTGAATTTACTCTTACATTCCCTAGAAATCAGTCTTAGCCATTGGGATTTCTGGGTTTTCCTTCCGTGGGAGAATAAAGGATACTTAAGTCCATGCTTCTCTAATTTATTTTTATATCCTCAGGGACTAGCACCATCTCCGGAATAGAGGAATTACTCAGAAAATGTCTTAGAATAAATTAGTAATCTAGCTTTTTATAGCAACGATCCTTTCTCTGCTCTGGATCTAATGAAAGTAGTGATTAAATAAGCACTCTAAACAATAAGTTAGTTAACTCATAAATACTCCTCAACAAGAAGCAATCCGAGCAAACTTGAAATAAACCCTTTTCTTTCAGTCCTGGGTGACAGCTTTAGCTGCCTTACCTCCGATTTTCAGATCAAGATTGGTTTTCGTTAAGACTTTCTAATTCTAAACAACGGTTGGATGAAATGGCCCTCTGGTAACTTACATTTGCAACAGCGAAGAGAAACCCTCCTCTCTCCTTGAATGGTAGTCAGGGTTACCTTAAATTGGCAGTATAGACTCGGTCTCCTTATTTTTGCCCGACCACGACTTCAAATCCTCTGCTGTCTAGTTCTCATTCCCCTTCCGTTACCAGGGAAAAAAAGAAAGAAGGAAAGAAAACAGAAACAAAAAACAACCACTACCAATGCCACCACAACACTTCATTTCAGGAGTAACAGCATCAAATCAACAGGATGAGACATTTAGAGCGTCCTCCACCTACAACAGCAGAGTATATATTCTGTCCAAGACTACCTGGAACGTATATGAAGACGGACAATATTCTGGGCAGTAAAGCAATCCTCAAAACAAGTGTAAAAACTAGAATCATATAGAAGGTAGCCTCCAAAGAAAACGGAATGAAGTACGAATCACTAACAGAAAGATGCCAGGAACATCTCCAACCATTTGTAAAGTAAACAACATGCAGGTAAATAACCCACAGGTCAAGGAGGAAGTCAAAGGGAAATTTTAAAAAATACATTTAGCTGAATGAAAATGAAAATGAAACATATCATTGTAGGACACACCTAAAGCAGTGCTCTGAGGGAAATCTGTAGCATGAAACGAACACATTAAAAAAAGAAGAAACTTCTAAAGTCAGTAATGTAAACTCCCATCTCAAGTTAAGCCCGATAAAAGCAGAAGAAAGAAAATAACGAAGGTAAGACAGGTAAAAAGAAATTGAAAACAGAAAAACGGAGAAAATCAATTAGACCAAGAGCTGGTTCTTTGTAGAATAGTACTAAAATTTACAAATCTCTAACAAGACTGACAAAACAAAAAAAAGATGGTGACACAATATACCAACATTAGTGGGGCGCCTGGGTGGCGCAGTCGGTTAAGCGTCCGACTTCAGCCAGGTCACGATCTCGCGGTCCGGGAGTTCGAGCCCCGCGTCAGGCTCTGGGCTGATGGCTCAGAGCCTGGAGCCTGTTTCTGATTCTGTGTCTCCCTCTCTCTCTGCCCCTCCCCCGTTCATGCTCTGTCTCTCTCTGTCCCAAAAATAAATAAACGTTGAAAAAAAAAATTAAAAAAAAAAAAAAAAAACAATATACCAACATTAGTAATGAAACAAGATATGACTATAGACCCACCCCCAGACATCAAAAGGACAATAATGGAGTATTATAAACAACTCTGTACCCATAAATTTGGCAATTTAGACAAAATGGACCATTTGTTCAAAAAATACAAACCAAAATTCACACAATATGAAACAAGTAACTTCAATAGCCCTTACCCATTAAGGAAACTGAATTTGCAATTTCAAAATTACCAAAAAAGAAATCTCCAGGCTCAGACAGTCTCACTGACTCTACCAAATGTTTAAGAAAGAATTAACCCCAATTCTACACAATTTCTTCCAGGAAATAGAAGAGGAGGAAACACTTCTCTACAGGAAATAGAAGAGGAGGAAATACTGTTTCATGAAGTGATTATTACCCTGAAACCAACACCAGATAAAGATAGTACCCCTTCCCACAAAAAAAACACAACTACAGACCAATATCCCTCATGAATATGGACACAAGAATGATTAAAAAAATGGAACTCAGCAATATATAAAAATAACTATGCACATGAACAAGTGGGGCTTATATGCATTTGGGTCTATTCCAGGAATCCAGGAGTTTTTCAATATTTGCAAATTAAGCAACATACTTCATCATATCAGCGAGCTAAAAACAAAATCACATGATTACATCACCTGACACAGAAAAAGCATATGGTAAAATTCAACACCCATTATCATTTGAAAAATCCCAAAACACAGGAATAGAGGGAAACTTCTTCAAGCTGATAAAGAGCATCAAACGGAAACCTACAGCTAACGGTGAAAGACAGAATGCCTTTCTCCTGGGATCAGAAACAAGAGGCTAGGGCTCTGACCACTCTTGTTCAACACAGCGCGAGAAGTGCTACCCGGCGCAGTAAGGCAAGAAAAGGAAATAAATGGCATGTACGTAGACTGGAAAAGCAGATATTAAACCATCTGTGTTTGCAGATGACACAACGGTCTTCATAGACATATTCCCAACGGTTCCTTGGGATCCCAAGGAATCTACCAAAAAATTCCTAGAACTAATGGATGAGCTCTGTAAGGTTGCAGGATACCATACACCAGAGGTTGCAGGATAAATATACCAACACACCAAACCTATATACTAGCAATGAACACATGGCCATCGAAAGAAAAAATACAATACCATTATGGACCTTGAAGGTATTAGGCTAGGTGAAATAAGTCAGAGAAAGGCAAACACTATACGATTTGCCTCACATGTGAAGTCTAACAACAACAAAATGAACAAACAAAACACACACATAGAAACACAGAACAGTTTGTTGCTTACCACAAGGGAAGGGGGTTGGGGGGGGCGCAAAATGGGTGAAGGAGGTCAAATGTATGGTGATGGATGGTACTAGACTTTTAGCAGCGATCACTTGGTAGTGCATACAGATGTCCAACTATAATGTCGTATACTTGAAACTTACGGAATATTATACACTAATTTTATCTCAATAAAAAACACAATACTATTTACAATCACTCAAAAAGCGAAGTACTTAGGTATAAATCTAAATCATGAATAGGAATTACATGCTGAAGACTACATATGATGATGAAATTAATGGAAAGACACACTGTGATTACTGATTGAAAGACTCAACACTAAAGATGCTGATTCTCCCAAAATTGCAGCAAGATTTTTTGTAGATATGAGATTATTCTAAAATTTATATAGAAAGGAAAAGGAGCTAGGATAGCTAAGACAATTTTGAAAAAGAATACAGTGAGAGGAATCAGACCATCCAATTTCAAAACTCATAGCTATATGAATCAAGACTGATACCAGCTGAGGTATAGACAATAGCTCAGTGGGACAGAAAAGAGAACTCAGAGAAGGACCTACACAAATATGCCCAGTGATTTTTGATAAAGGTGCAAAGCAACTGAATGGAAGAGAGGGAGTCTTTTCAACAAAAAAGTGCTGGACCAATTAGACATCCACAGACGGGGGAAAGAAACAGAAAAGAAACAAACAAAAAAACACCAAAATCATGACGTAAATCTCATACCCTACACAAAAACTCAAAAGAAGCATAAACTTAAATTTAAAATGTAAAACCATAAAACTAAAAAAAAAAAAAAAAGAAGAAGAAGAAGAAGAAAATCTTTAGGATCTAGGGCCAGGCAAAGAGTTATTATTCTTAGGCTTGACAGGAAAAGCGTGACCCGTAAAAGGGAAAACAAATCAAGAAATTAGACCTCATCAAAATAAAAACTTTTGTTCTGCAAAGGACCTGGTCAAAAGCTAAAGGGGCAAACAAGTCAGAGAACATATTTGCAAGCCACATGTCTAAAGAAGGACTGGTATCTTCAGAGAATTATGCTGAGTGAGAAAAGCAAACCCAAACATACTATGTCCCAATTTTATAATATTTTTTAAATGACAGAATTGTATGGGGGATAAATTAGTGGTTGCTGGGGGTAATGGAAGGAGTGGGGACACGAGGGAAGTGGGTGTGGCCATAGAAGGACTTGAGGGATCCTTGTGGGGTAGGGAAATGTCTCTAGCTTGACTGTACCAATGTCAATATCCTAGTTGTGATGTTGTACAATGATATGTAAATATCACTGCACTACACCGTGCATGTGAATCTACAATTATTTCAGGATGGAAAGTGCAATTTAAAAAGTTAATAAACAAGAATTTAAAACTTCACGAACACAATTACACGTTGCCTTAGCTCTCAAATCCCCACTCTTCTTCAGCAAACTCCTGCCTCTTCTGTGTCGATGTTCACTTTGAGGAACCTTACTCCAGCTAATGACAATCATCTATGCGCCTCTGTCTTCCACACAACAGATCGGCAGGATTTCGGTCTGCCTTTTTCTTGAATATTCCCAAGTGGATGTTCAGCAGGCGAGTCTAGGACCAATACCACAGGTGTGTGCGAATTCCGGGACAGACTACCCGGTCAGTGGTGGCCACTTGCCTGTTAGGCCATCGGTAATCACCAGCCTTCTCTACATCACTTCCTTTGAAACCATTCACCTAACCCTTGGAACATTTCCACTCTTACCTGCATCACGCTGTGGAAGAAATAAGAGGCACCGAGGTCACAGGACCACACATCAGACACCCCAGTGAGAGGGCCTTCCGGTCACCGATCCTTCTTGCGCTGTCCTCCGCATGGACGCGGCAGATGCCGTCAGATGGCCCTGAGGGTCCTGACATGGGGGTCGGTAACTACTTCACCATCTTCCTTCCACCTCTCGCCAAACGGCAGCACTGAATGCACGAGGCGGCCAACAGGCAAGGTTTCCCAAGCGCCTTTGCACTCAGGTAGCACAAGAGTCTCCTTTTTGGGAATCTGGAACCGTCCAGATCTCCTAGTGAGCAGTTAGCGAGTGGGTGGTCCCAACACAAATCTGAATTTCTCGCTCCTCTGAGGAGATAGCTATAGGATTCTCCCAATGAGGAAACAGCTTCCCAACTAAAAATCCATGCGAAGTGTGTTCCACAACTAATTCTTTCTGAATCCTGCAGGGATGAGGTTAGACAAGGAAGAGAAAGATTCACAGCCAGGCACGTGTAATAACTGGTCACCGCATGATCCAGCTCTGTTTTCTTTTTTTAAAGTTTATTTATTTATTTTGAGAGAGAGAGCATGTGCATGCATCCCCCCCCCCCCGCCCCAACGCGGAGGAGGGGCAGAGGGAGGGAGAGAGAGAATCCCAAGCAGGCGCTATGCTTAGTGGGGAGCCTGACGACATGAGGGGACATCTACAGTCCCACGCTTACCTGACTGAGCCCCCCAGGCACCCCGGTCCCGGTCTCTTTAAACAATCGCATAAAAAAACACCCTTCTGTTTGGAGAAAACAGTAATAAAGACACATGCTTTCAAGAGTCTTGTGGGTTTTTTAAATCTTCACCCACTACCGACTAAAGGGCTCGCCGGGTCTTTCCAGGTGACCAGGAAGTACACACAGAAGGTGGCTGTCCCAGTTCAGTCTGACAAGGGGCCGGGAACCGTCCTGCTGAACCAGGTCCCCTTTCACAAGGATCTTTATCCCGGACTGATCTGCACGGATACCCTCTATCTTTGTCTCAGAGGAAAAGTGTTCCAAGCGACACAAAGTGTTCTTAAAAATCCGCAGCCCGCACTGTGTAGAGGGTAAGACCTGGCCTCTACAGAGACAACTTTCCAGGAAAGCCTAGAAAACAGTACCGTCCTACTGACAGTAGGCCACTCCTGTCTTCCCTTACAGATTCTTCATCCCAGCAGGAAAGAAAAACTAAGAGATTGCTGGTATCTGCCCATAAAAATGAAAAAAGGGTATTAAACTCCTATAGCACGGAAACCACAATCATCTCCTTGAACAATTCCAATTCAGTAGTCCAGCATGCACCGAAATTTAATAAACCGCCCTGCCTTAGAATAATTGTCACATGGGGTTTGATTTAATTAATCTCAGCAGGCTTGAAAACAGCCCCCAGGAAGTCAATGGGATAAACTCCCTTCAGACGTGCTAGAATGAAAATGTGAATTAGCTAAGCTACCAAGTCAATATTTTAGGTAGTGGTGGGGATTTTAGTTATATGCTTTGACCTACCCACCTGACTGTAAGCGCTGACCTTGTAAAGCTAGATCGTTCTTGCTTCTGGGTACCCCTTGACGGCTTCTGGGTCAGCACCCATTCAGGGTGAGCACCATGGATGAGGGGTCAGATTAGAAATAAAGATTAGGAGAGGTGCTGGGCAGCTCAGTCCGTTGAGTGTCCAAGTCTTGATCTGGGCTCAGGTCATGACCTCACGGTTCGCGGGTTTGAGCCCCACTTTGGGCTCTGAGCTAAGCCTGCTTGGGATTCTCTCTCCGCCTCTCTCTCAAAATACATAAACTTAAAAATAAATAAAGATTAGGAAGAGCAGAAAGAGTTCTTGCTTCCTCCTATGAGATTCTGCTATGTTAGAAGGAAGGCAGACAGCATTCTCTGAGCCCTGGGTATTTTTCCTCCTTTCGAGTGGAGTTAAGAGAACCATGGATGGGGGCGCCTGGATGGCGCAGTCGGTTAAGCGTCCGACTTCAGCCAGGTCACGATCTCGCGGTCTGTGAGTTCAAGCCCCACGTCGGGCTCTGGGCTGATGGCTCAGAGCCTGGAGCCTGTTTCCGATTCTGTGTCTCCCTCTCTCTCTGCCCCTCCCTGTTCATGCTCTGTCTCTCTCTGTCCCAAAAATAAATAAACGTTGAAAAAAAAAATTTAAAAAAAAAAAAAAAAAGAGAACCATGGATGATGTTCCTCGCGGAAACCCAGAGAGCGGAAGCAAGCACGCATACCCTCTCACTCCTCCTGAGCCCCACTGCCCTGGAAGAAGATTCTAGCTCAGAAAGGAAAGCCTGGAGGAAGGTGACCTTCATCATTCTCCTCCCATCCAAGAGTGAGGTCTACTGAGAAAAGGAGAGACTGGCAGGGGGAGGGAGGGGTGAGCCCCGCCCATGCTACAATTAACACTCCACAGAGGCTGTGAGCCTGTACTTGGCCCCAGTGCCTCACCCTGGCCTCCGCTGCCACCTGCATTTATGAATGAATGGTCCCTATGTCTCAAGGAGCAGGACACCGTCATTATCCGTGAGCCACGCAGAAGCACAAGACGCTCTGCCCGGCGCACGGCATTTCCAAAGCCGGGTCTGGAGCCGGTGTCGGCCTCCACCCGGCTCGACGTTGGACAGGGCTGTTTATACCCACGCCGGGGGGGTAAGGACAGCAGGTGACAGTATGAAGCTAACCCAGTCAGCCTGATTCCCCAAACTGCAAGTTTATAAATCACTCCTCACCCACACCTTGCCATGACTTGTGACTTGTCATGAAAAAAAACTAAATGAAGCTGCCACTCTTCCTTGTTCACAATGCCACTGTTTCATTTGCTTAGTGAGGCCGGGCGTCGAAGACTGGAACTTGACGGTAATTAAGAAGCTCGCTCCGGGTCACACTGGTACGAGAGAGCACAGCACTGTGGTTCCATCACACACAGCGCTCTACGCGCACACAAACACACACGTACGTAACGCACTTGCACATCACACATGGCGATCAGGGACCGATGGGAGCGGGCACATACGGGCAAGCAGCCGATCCTTTTCTAGGAAGCAGAGGACACGGCAGTTCTGGAAAAGCGGCCTAGGGACACACAGAGAGAGACGCTCTGATGCCAGAGCCGAACTGGATTTGGTGAAGCGAGTAGGCTTTGGTAAGATGAGCCAAGCAATCACTGGGGAGTTTAGGTTTGTGTTACAAAAGTCAAAGGTAGCAAAAGCAGAGAAAACAGGTCTCGCAGATTTTAAGAACACACCATGTTGAAGAACATTCTGCGTACCCTTCCCGGTGTTTCTTGGATCGTTAGCCTCAAACGTCTGAAACCTAAATGTACTTCTCACCGTCCTCATTTTAAACTATATAATTCTGTTGAATATAACTAAAGCCGCAGATATTAATATATCCCCGCCTTCTTTGCTGTTTTCGATGAGGGTTCGGGGGATGTTATTTCAGAAGGACCCATGGAACATTTAAGCAAGGGCAAGTCTTTTGAAGGCCTGTATTTCTAAAGCCTATTCAGTCCGCGGGTAACTGGAGTGATAATGGGAAGACCACACAATGGAGCCTAGTCTTTACCATAATACTGAGCTGCTTGTGTGCTGGCTATACAAAAGTTTCCCCAGTGGTAGATTTTCACTCGGTAATCGGGCAGCAGAACAAATATAGCGAATCAATTATTTC
Source organism: Prionailurus viverrinus (assembly GCF_022837055.1). NCBI lineage: Eukaryota > Metazoa > Chordata > Mammalia > Carnivora > Felidae > Prionailurus > Prionailurus viverrinus. The sequence goes on from NC_062561.1 coordinate 4,634,457, forward strand.
CATTTGAAACACACACTTAAATGTCCCGGGGCCGACCTAAGAGTAAACACCAATTACTTGCATATCCTGCTCAGAAAACAAACCCAAACACATAATCTAACTTTTCCACAGAAAGAGAACAAATATCTACACTCGAGATTAGGAATTCACCTACTTCTCCTTTCCTTATTTAGTTTGGCCATCCTCCTAGGACTGACTCTGGACTAAAAGATACTACAAACCCACAGAGTTCAAGCCGCATCGCAGATTTCATTCGGAGGGTACTACCTGTGGACCACTCACTCAAGCCTCCTGGTCCCCGGCAAACTACATTTAAAAAAAAATTTGTTTTTAATGTTTATTTTATTTTTGAGAGAGACTGAGACAGAATATGAGTGGGTTAGGGGCAGAGAGAGAGAGAGAGAGAGAGACAGAATCCAAAGCAGGCTCCAGGCTCTGAGCTGTCAGCACAGAGCCTGATGCGGGGCTCGAACTTATGAACTGCAAGATGATGACCTGAGCCGAAGCCAGACGCTTAACTAACTGACTGAGCCACCCAGGCACCCTGCGGGTGAACTACATTTTAATAACTTGTCAGGATATATTAGAATAATTGTTGCATGGGGTTTGGTTTAATTAATCTCAGCAGGGTTCAAGGAAGGCCCATGAAGTCAACATGAAAAATGTCCTTCACATGTTCTATTATTGAAAGTTGAGGAACTATGTCACCAAAAAAGACAGTGACCGGGAAGGCTGCAGATATAAATCAAAACCCAAATACTTTACACGTGCTGATAGAGATGTTTGTCCCACCACGGTAGGAAAAGAAGGGATAGACAGACTTGCTAGGTTGGGGGGTGTGGTGCAAAGCAGATGTTCATCAATAGCTGCAGAATTACTAAAACAACCAACGAAGGTTGAATGATCATGCATGACGAGACAGGGAATGCGAAAGACTCTACATCCTTTCAAGCGATGGTTAGAAATACATAATTTATAACATAATGGCATTTAGATCCTACAAAACAGATCGGCTACCAAAAAGAGACCAAGTCTGAAGATTTATTCCAGGTCTGAAAACTGGCATTTAGGTACAAACGATATATTAGAGTGGATACAGAATACACTGGATTCAGATCCCAACCCAGCGGCTTGCCACCTGCATTAACCTCGGGAAGGCATTACCCTGTGTGTTTCAGCTGCCATATCTGAAACACGTAGACAGTAATGGTACCCAACTCTCAAGTCATTCCCGTCCATGTTGCAAAGCATTGCTACTTCATGACCGGAGGGTCTGGATAGATTCCAAAAACTCACGTTTTTCCAGACAGAGATGGGAAAACGGTGCCAGGTGCTGGGAAGGCTGCGGTGGGGAGGGCATGCTGTGTTTACAGCGCGACCCTTATATCCTTACCAAGAGGGGGCTTAGAGAATCAGATGTGGAGATCCACAGCATTGGGCTCTGGCGCCTCTCAACTCTGAGAACAAAAGACAGGACGGCCAGGAGATCTCCCAACCAATATGCATTCAACAATCAACGAGTGTTCGTCATCAAACGACTGAAACAACTGCCTTTCTCTTCCTGCCATAAAACCATCAGTGCCCGTGCCAGCAGATGTATACCAAGCACTTACCACACGCCAGGCCCTCTGCTAAGCAAGAATGGACTCATTTTACCCTCACAACAGCCAGTCACAGGGGTTCCCACACTCCGCTGTGCGTGGGAAGCTTCCAAGAATTCCCATACCTAGGTCACACCCAAAACCAATCACGATCTTTGGGAGTGGGAGTAGGCATCGGCTTTTTTCAAAGACCCCTGGGTAATTCCAACGTGCAGCAAAGTTTGAAATGCCTACCTAAGGGCTGGCCTACCTATTGCCTACATTTCTCAGATAAGGCAACTGAGGCACAGACAGGTGTTACAGAAATAATACGAATTACTGGCATGCAACGCAATGACGCAGGGGGGCCGAAGAAATTGTGAGGATGTACATACGCTGGGCGAAGAAATGCAGGACGTGAGGGCAGCTGTCGACCTGACAAAAATCCTACGCAATCCAACCAGGCAGACACAGAGCTACCTTTTGTTGAAACAGTTATCACGGAACCATGAAGGCTAACTGTTTAGGAGCGTCTAGAAAGCACGTGTTCTAGAATAATCGTTCTCAAACTCTGGCCTTCTGAAACTCTCAGCACGTCTGACTGAGAGCCCTAGAATTTGCTCTTCTAACAGATCCCCGAGTGAGGGAGAACCCCTGTTCTAGACACACCGTAACAGGCATAAATGAGACGCTGGGAGCCACAACTAAGCAGAAGTGTTTGAGAGTTCCTAGGGGCACCGAGCTGCAGTCTGTTTCCCCACCTCTGCTTATTCAATCCGGCCAAGTCTGTCTTTATGCCTCCCTCTGCCAGCTCCTTCCCTAAGCTGTTCACCCCATTCAGCCCAGGCTGTAGTTAACTCTTAAAACAGAGGCTTCCTCCAGGAAGCCTTCCTGGATCCTAGGCCTCTCATGTGCTCCCCAAAAACCCTGCCCCTAAACTGATCGCTACACCTGCTATACGTTTCAAGACTCTCCTTTCACACATCTACCCTCTCCCGCTGGACAGGAAGGTGAGCCTCCTCGAGGACAGGAGCTGTTTCCGAGGACTCTCTCCACCTGCGGCATCCAGCACGAGGCCCGGCACATAAAAGGTGCCAAGTGTGCGCCTGCAGGCCCGCCGTCCCGCCGTCCCGCCAGGAAGGCTGGAAACGGAGCAAAGCTGTGAAGTAGAAGCTGGTTTTCTCATAGCTACAGACGGTCCCAATGTATACACTGGATGTGTTTCAAAGTCCACGTGTAAGTTGTCTTTAGGACTCAGGGCTCATTCACTTCTGCAGCATATGCGGTGGTTAAGCACTAGAGCCTGACCTCAGAAATCTGTTTAATGTGACCGAACTGTAAGTTTAACACTCAAGTACAAGACTGCTCACTGTTTAGATTATATAGAATGATAATCTCTATGAAAGACTGTGATCAAAGTTCCGGTACCAGGAGCACATCTCATTCCTGGCCTCCTGCCCCTCTGTTTTAAAACAATAAAATCTTGGACTCCCTCCCCTTGCACCTGTCCTATGGGATAAGGAAAGTTCCCAGTTTCCCACTTGCCTCCCTCCTCCAACAGTTTCCAGTCTGATCATTTCAGCCCTATATTCTCCTCTTCTCCAAGGACAGCTTGCCAACCTTAGAAGCAAACTCCATCACGATGGGATGTTAACGGGGGCTGGGGGGAAAGGCTGGCTGCCCCCTTCTTCCAGATTAGCCATGCAGAGTCCTCTCGGGACTCCCCAGTCTGGCTGATTCCAGACAGCGAGGACAGGAGGCAGGGGAACGTTCCAGTCCAGAGCTGGCAGGCGAGCGTGGAAGATATTTTCAGTCAGGCACATGGTCCCTGAAATTACAAGGCTGAGTTCTCATTTCTTCCACAATGACACAGAGTGGTCCTACTGCAGGGAAACGGTGGAGGCTGTATCTGACCAAGAAATCAGGTCCTTTGAGGTCCTGATTAGATGAGGTAACAGTCCTACGTCTGGGCCATTTGAACATGAAGACCACAGGATGGGGCATCGCCTGTGTCCACAACTGTGGACATCCGACCACGGCAAACTGCCACCGCCCTGTATTAGAAACATACACAATTGTCTTTTCATTCCGGACACTGCCACAGCTCCCCGGTGCCCTCTCAGGCGGTGAGAAAGCACCGCGTGCTTCACCCGACGTGAAGCAGAGAAGTTCCGGAAGGCCCTGGAACTTCTGTGAGCCCCGGCCCCCCACCCTCGTGCCGCACCTGCACTCCGCAAGCAGGAACCATCACTTTGTAGAAGCCTCTGCAAACAGTGCTGCCTGAGGGAGTCACAAGCCACAGGGCAGACAGACAAAAGGAAGCGGACGCCCGGATTTCCTGGGCCAGGCAGCCCTGTGCTCCGGTCTCACTCTGGTCACTTACTATGGGGCTCTGGCCATGACAACGTCCCTGACCTCCATCCTCTCAACTGTGAAAGGGGACCAGGAAAACCTCACTTGCTGTTCAGCTGTGACAATCCTCACCTGAACCACAGAACACAGACAACAATTTGAGTGACCATTCCCTGGATTCTCCCAAGGAGGGACCTAACCACCCTTCTCATTCTAGAAGCCTCAGAGGGAAGTTAATTACATACAACGTATACCTTAGGGCATTAGGGTTTAATTCTGTCAAGAGGGACGGATACAGAATGAGCTGAGTTGAGCATTATGGGTAAAGAATACCCTCCAGGTTTCCTGAGGGTTCCTGGGGGAAGGGATTAAAGGGACAGGAAGGACCCAGGAATCAGGAGGGCATGGGTGTAAGTCCCGGTCCAAGAGAAGGGGGGGTGGGCTTGTCAGAGGCAATACAAAAACAGAAACTAACCCGACAGGCTCTCCCCCTTCGCTTCTGTTTCATTTGAGATGCAGGATGGAGGAAATCATGTGAGCACTTTGTGCCTAATGCATTTCTCTCTGCAAATGGAAAATACAATTAAACATTACAGTTACTGATCTTTAAACTGCCGTGTATAATATGACTCGCCTCTAGGAAGCAGTGTACGTTTGGTGTTCGCTCTTGGTGTTTTGAAAATAACAAAATTACTTCTTTCTAAGACATCTGAATTGATAACTTCCGTTGATTTTATGATCCCACGTATGCCATCACGTATCTCAAAAGCAAACATTTTTAAGGGTTTGGCTTTCAGACAAAACACACACACACACACACACACACACACACACACACACAGAAAACCCCTGACAATTTCCATTCTAAATGAATCTTTCCAAAGCCTCTTAGCTCAGGAAAGGAAAAGGAAAGACGGTTCATTGTTTTCAGCAGCAAGAAGAGAGGTCAACCCACCAAGCCGCAGGGCCAGGCATGGAGAGCCTTGGACCCGAAGTCAACTGATCTGGGATCTAAAGCCAGTTCTACCGTCTTGCTGCTTTCCCTTGGACGCGTCACTTTTTCTCTGGGTCCCAGTTTCCTCACCTGTGGAATGTCAGATCCCTTCCTGCCATCAGAGGATAAAACTTTACCTACCACTCTGCTTCAGTATCACCAAAAAAATATTTGCCTCCAACTTTCAGGAAGGTGAAGACCAACAAGACAGTATTTGAACAAGGCTTTAAGGTTATATAATGAACTAGAAATAAACAAGACTCATAAAATCACTGGGTTATCAGGGACTCTAGAGGCCTGGCCAGCTAGCTGAAAGTGGAATTGAACTCTCAATGCACAGGAGACAGTTGGCAATGGTCTTTTCTTTCTCCTCGAGTTCCTGTAGCTAAGGGGGCCAGGGTGTTCTCTTAAGGAAGCAGGCTGAAAGTGAGCTTGAAATGACAGTCAGCCTGGTCAGTGTCCCCAGTCTTGCTGAAGGGCATTAGGCATCAGGTTTTCCCCATATACTGTTCTACAGGTAGAGATAGTTTGCCCTCAACTGTTACCAATTGCAGACTAAATAAAGCATGCAACTGATGACCTGGTTTCCAAAGCCAAATTCCAGCCCATGTCTGAGTTCAAAAGTTCCTACCACACGGAAGCTCAGCGCCTGGTGAGGAGGGGTCCACCACTACGTAGCCATGAGAAACTGGGCCTGATACTTCTCTCAGCCTCTCTGGTCTCATCTGTAAAATGAGGACAGTAATAATATCTATGTTCCAAGGAGGAGAGGAGGATCTGTGAGTTATTATTGCATGTAAAGCCCTCAAAAGGGTGCCTGGCCCATGTTAAGTGTTTTGGTAAGTGCTACCTAACATTCGTATTGATATCAATGGTAACATAATTCTAGAACTATGTATACGATACTAGAGCAGACAGGAAGATCCTGAAATCCAGAGCACTCCTGGGGAGACACAGCTGTCCCCTACCTCCACCTCCTGACCCCTTCAGGGGTCTGAAATAAAGAAGTCTGCAAGGTAACGGACGACTGATTGGAAAAGAGGAAAAGGAACCTACGGATGGTGATGGCATAGAAGAATCACAACCAAAGACAGTGAAACGAGGGATGCTGTGAGGACAGCAGCAGGCTGTGCTGGCAAAAAGCACCTGTCAAGGAGAAAGAAGTAGGTAAAAAGCAAGAAAGCACCATGTGGGAGAAACTCACGATACAGAATCAGGATGCCCACGCCTGCGTAGCACAAATGAAAAAGTGGATAATCAAACTGGGTGGACAGATGATGGCAAATGTGGGGGCCGAAGGAGGTAGATGAAAATTACAATATGTATAAGAAACAGTCACATAAAACTCTAAAGCATGTGGGGGCAGAGAACAAGGTTCAGCAGCGGGAGGAGTGCATAATTAACAGACAGCAAGAGAACAATGGAGTGAGGAGGTTTGCAAATTGGGGGACGTGAAGAAAAAAGGTGCATTTGTTAAGAAAGGTGGAAATACAAAACGGGAGTGAGATTTCTGTGCCTGTTGGCAAAGGAGAGCAAAGAACTGGGACTCTTGGAGGGGGGTTATGGGGAAGAAAACAGGCAACACAGAAAACGAGGTGGGGTGCAGAGAAAACGGGGGGGGGGGGCTGATTTTGATTTTGGATAGCCCTGGTCATAAATGCTAAGTAAATTCAAATTACTGTTCTAACATTATCATCCAACGCTGGAAAGCAACTAACCTGGAGAGTTCTTGTTTGCTTTGGTTTGGTTTGCTTTTTCGCACTTGGAGGGAGGGGAGATTTGCTCAGGCTCTGTAACTTTGCACAGTCAGATGGGTGGCCCGCCAGCACAGGTCACCTGAGTTCCCCCTGACGCGGGCAGCAGTGGCGGCTCCTACCTTCCCGGGGCTGGTATGCAAATTCCCTCACCACGTCAACCACGAACGGAACCAAACCGACGCCAGCAACTCCCTCCGATCCACAGACGACAGACGCCGGGTCCCACCGCTCTTTCCCCTGAAATGAGCCCCAGCTGGGACCCAGGGAGAAACTCGCTTCCAAAACCAAGTTCTCCGACCGCATCCCTTCCAGGGCCGCCGGCCGCAGCAGCCCCGGGCGGGCGCTCGCCGCACCGGTCACGCTGCCGGAGGGAGCCGAGCCGGGGAGGGAACACCGGCCCCACCAGGCTCCCCGAACCTTTGTCCGAGCGCCCCGCGCAACCTCGCAGGCCAGGCCCAGCGAGTCGGGAGCGCGAGGTAAAGTTTCAGGGTAATCCCCGAAAGGGTCGTGCAGGAGCCGGCCTCTTCCACGAGCACCGCCGGCACGCGCTTCCCCCCGGGCCACGCCGCTGGCGAGCCCGGGGAGCGCCGAGCAACCGCCGCAGGGCACCAACAGGTGGGCAGCGCGGGCGGCCCGACGAGCGGCCAGGAGGACTGAGCGGGGCGTCCCCGGACTACGAAAGCCATCGCCTGGGGCTAATTCCTCTCCCGGGGCCCCAGCTAACAGCCCTGGACGCCGGCCCCGCGCCCACCCCGCAGAGCCGCACGCCCGGGTGCAGCCTCACCTCGCGTGGGCCCCGCTCGGCGGAGCCTCCAGAGCCAGCGGATCCAACACGTCCCTGCGAACACGGGGCCGGTCCCGGTCCCGCCGAGCTCCGAGCACGCCGGGCTCCCCGGGAGCCTCTGCACCCGTGCGCTGACTCCGGGCTGGCGGCGGGCGGGGCTGCCCCGGGAGAAAGCGCGCTGCCGAATCCCGCCGGCGCCGCAGCCTCCAGGCTCCCCGGGCCACGCCCCCAGCCCGCCCGGCCACGCCCCCAGCCCAGCTCTCCCTCGACGCCCGCGGACGGGCCATCCCTCCAACCCAAGCCACGCCCCCGACCGGCCCTGACCACGCCCCCAGCGCGGGTCTCTGTCCACTCGGGCCACGCCCCCGGCCAGGCTCTCCCTCCGCCACCCTCTCAGGCCACGCCCCCCGCCCAGCGACCCCCTGCTAAGGCTGCCGTTGCCCACAGCCCGGCGGTCCCCACCCTCCTCCCGGCCATTCCCAACCCCCCAACAGCATCCCCCACCCCCATCAGGATCACCCCCCACCCCTGCTTCGGCCCTCCTACACTTCTCCCCCACCCCAGCTTTTCTTCCTCTCAGCTACACCCCCAGCCCGGCTCCTTTCCTACCACCCCCAGCGACGCCCCCATATCACTACCCCAGCCCCCCCAGCCTCGCCCAGGGCGGGAGGAGCCGCCGCGTCGCCGGGGCAACCGCCCCCCCCCTCCCGTCCACTCGCCCCACCTCTGCCTGGGCGTGGAGCGAAGGCACCGTGGCTGCGCGCATTTCCGAGCAAGGGAAACACTAGGTGAGGATTTTTAAACCTACCCTTTTCCCCAGGAACTACGACAAGTCTTATGTGTGCCGTTCAGTGAACCCACTCAAAGCACGACCACCTTTTTCTGTGTGGCTCACGGGCTAATCATTAATTCGCATGAGAACCACAGAGGGTCCTATTTGAGGACCCCAAATAGTCTGTGAATGTTTACATGCAACTGATGAAACTTATAAAGTAAACATGCCCTTTCGAAAGCTGCCAGGTTTTAGGTGATTCATTTGAATGGTTACTATGCGCCAGCACTACTGTAAACATGGATTACTTCTGTCATCAAGGAACAATAACAACTATTTTTAAACTAAGGAACATAAAATGGGGGCACCCGGGTGGCTCAGTCCGACTTCGGCTCAGGTCGTGATCTCAGAGCTCCTGAGTTCGAGCCCCGCCTAGGGCTCTGTGCTGATGGCTCGGAGCCTGGAGCCTGCTTCGGATTCTGTGTCTCCCTCTCTCTCTGCCCCTAACCCGCTCACATTCTGTCTCTGTCTCTCTCAAGGATAAATAAACATTAATTAAAAAAAAAAAAAGAACATAAAATGATGAAATTACCGAATGAAGAGTCAAAATTAACTTTATACTCTTTTAAATAGTGAAAAAAATTGTAATATCAAATGGTGGATACATGTCATAGACATTTGTCAAAACCCACACCAAGAGTGAACTCAAATGTAAACTCGTTCCTCATAATGTATAAATATTGACTCATCAGTTGTAAGAGATGTACCACACTGATGTAAGATGTCAATGGTAGGAGAAGTTGGGGGGGGGGGGAGTATATGAGAACTTTCCACTCAAACTGCTCTAAAAAAGTCTATTAATTAGGGGCGCCTGGGTGGCGCAGTCGGTTAAGCGTCCGACTTCAGCCAGGTCACGATCTCGCGGTCCGGGAGCTCGAGCCCCGCGTCGGGCTCTGGGCTGATGGCTCGGAGCCTGGAGCCTGTTTCCGATTCTGTGTCTCCCTCTCTCTCTGCCCCTCCCCCGTTCATGCTCTGTCTCTCTCTGTCCCAAAAATAAATAAACGTTGAAAAAAAAATTAAAAAAAAGTCTATTAATTAAAGCACACACACCAAAATATTAATGGCAATTAACTCTGAGTGGTGGAAATGTGGACAAATTTTAAATTTTTTGTTTGAAACTTTATTGAAATCCCCAAATTTTCAGCAATGAGCACATATTTTTAAGGCAGAAAAAATATTACATAAATAAACTGTGGAAAATTTTAGAGACAGCATGAGAGGCTAATATCAAATATTCCACTTATTTCTATTTTGCATAACTTTAAAAAATCTGCCTGAAGCCCTTACGAGTGTTAAAAATTACATCTATTTTAGTATTAAAAAAAAAAAAAGAATCTCAAGGGTGAACTTTTTTTAATGATCTCTTTAGAATTAGCACAAACCTGGGGAGAACATTTTTATTTTTCTTTACAAAAAATCTGGGTTTCAAACAATCACTTCTGCCTGCTTGGAAATCACTATTAATATTTACACGCGACACTTTTTCTAGTGGAGAAAAACATACTCGAAATCCCGTTCTTGGGGGAAATAGTCCCTGGCCCCCAGATACTTGGATCTCTGCAGAGTTCGAGGTATCTGCTGTCCTGATACCTGGGATCGTAGGCAAGCCTTTTGCCTGAGTTTCAGTTTCCTTCTCAGGGAAAAGGGAAGAAAGCTCACTCTCTGGATTGGTTGGAAAATACCCAACTTTAGCCCATAGAAGAATCCTGGTATCTTAGCACGTACAGGTGCTTGATATTTATGAGTTCCTGTCCTTTAAAACATACATTTTTTAGTGTTTTAATGAGAGTCTTGAGCTCCTGGATGTAAAAGATACTAACCTATTGGAGCAAGGCAGGATGTTTCAAGAGAAACGTCATCCATGTGACATGGAGTGGGGATTGGGCCCTTGACCATCACTAGCTAGAAGCATTAAGTGGATAAATCACTAAACTTCTCTGCATCTCATTTTTCTAACTGGTTAAATGAGAGATTTGGACCAGTGATCTCTCAGCTTCCTTCAGCTTCCATCACTGCATGGGGAATGTCAGTGTGGCTTCTGAGTAAAAAGGTTTAAATCTCCTCCAGTGACCTTTCTCTCGGCCTGCAGGACCAGCCATCACTCACCACCCTGCAAACAAAGCTGACATCTGCCTTTTACCCTCCCCACAAAAGACCGAGTCCCAAGGTTTCTTTGAATTGTTTTCCTCTCTGTGATCTCCTTGGACCAGACTAGCCGCTTATATTCTAACTGCCAATCCATAGCTTTGACCAAAGATTCATGGTAACATCACTGGTGCTTTCTGCAGGATAATGTCCAGGGACAGAAAGTACCATTTTCCACCAAGTTTAAGGTGCACTTTTTTCCCCCACATAATTACGTCTCCAAAAGTATAATGTGTGTTTCTGTTAATATTTATTGAGCGCTTAATATGCTGTGTCGTTTACATTCAATATCTCCTTAGAGCCTCAAAGCAGCCCCCAAGGTGCTATTATCATTCTTGTTTTATAGATGGGAAAACAAAGTTCAGAGAAGGGGAATGCATTGCTTATGGTAGGTCCCCCAGCCAGTAAAAAATGATGGGGCCAGGTTTGATTTCATGCTGCTTTTAAACTCTGTGGAGGCGGCTGTATTGAGGCTTCGTCCAGGGTTCTGAAGAAGAATTACTGTCTTCGGTCCCCTGACAGTCCCCACTCCTCAGGGGTTTTTCAGGAGAGGGGATAAGGGAGGAAAGTGTTCCAGACTGAATGTTTATCCCCTGTCCGTCTCCCCCACGCCTCCCCCTGTAGTCTCATATGTTGGAGCCCCCATTCCCAGTAAGATGGGTTGAGGAGGTAGGACCTTTGGCAGGAGAGAGGGTTTAGATGAAGTTATGAAGGAGGGGCCCCATGATGGGATTAGTGCCTTAATAAGAAGAGAATTCTGGGTCTTACCTTCTCCTTCTGCCTCTCCCTTGGGAGGACACAGCAAGAAGGTGGCCAGCTGCAAGCCAGGAAGTGGGAGCTCAGCAGACACCAAATCTGGTGGCTTATCTTGGACCTCCCAGCCTCCAGAAATGTAAAACATAAATTCCTGTTGTTTAAGCCGCCCAGTGTGGTCTTTTGTCATGGCGGCCAAGCTGACTAATACAGAAAGGAAACTCCTTTCTCCTTGTTTTAGATACTTTTTCTTTAAGGATCTTCCAAAAAGTAACCCTTCTGGCCTCGGGCCCCACCTTCTACTGCCCAAGAAGTGGGAGAAATCCATTGGTCCACCTAATTTATTAATAATTTATTAAAAGCACAGGATTCACTCTTTTCGAACCTCTCCACCCAGACTACTCCAGAGCCAGAATGTCACCTGGACAGGATACCTGATGGTTGTCATCTGACTTCAAGGCGGCAGGGGCGGGGGGGCGGGGTGCAGGAAGAACATGCAGATAATATTAGTAAGAACTCTTCGCACAGACCCAAAGTCACAGTCTCTACCAGACTTTATCAGGAACATCACTGACATTTTTGTCCTCATCTGTCAGTCTCCTGCATCTTGTTTCTTAATTGGTTGTGAAGGCAGAAAGGGAAGGAAAGAGGGCTCGGCTGGCCCACAGTTGTCCCTGGGGTGGAAGATAAAGCCTGAAAGAGCATTGGCCTCTTCTACCCCAGCGCTGCAGCTTTGAGAAAATTGTCGAACCTCTCTGTGACCTTCTCCTTCTCTGTGACACACTCTGGTAAAGATCAAGTGTGATAATATATGTAAAGTCCTAGCTTACTTCCTGGCACATGGTAAAATGCAAATAAAATGGTGGCTGTCATCATTGGTCAGAATGGATAAGAAAGATTTGCTGTCGTTAATTTTACAGTTTATCAGAGCAGACGTCTCTCTAATTTAAGCTTTCTAGGATGACAGAATAATCTTTGGTAGGGGCGCCTGGGTGGCTTAGTTAAGCGTCTGACTTTGGCTCGGGTCATGATCTCGTGGTTCGTGAGTTCGAGCCCCACGTCGGGCTCTGTGCTGACAGCTCAGAGCCTGGAACCTGCTTTGGATTCTGTGTCTCCCTCTCTCTCTGCCCCTTCTCCACTCATGCTCTATCTCTCTCTCTCTCTCTCAAAAATAAATAAACCTTAATAAAAAATTAAAGAAAAAAAGAATGATGTTTGGTATGTGTCACATTATTTGGGCACATAAGTACCTATTTGGGGGAGGGTAAGGAGTGCCCAACTGATTCGGACAGAGAAAGAAAGGAATTTTCCCTATTCTTTGCCCAGGGGCCGGCTCCAGCATCGGTCTAGGGTGCCCTCCCTGTGTGCTCAGCCAAAAGGATGCTGGAGGAAATCCGAAGGATCTGGAGAAAATATGATGGGCCAGGTGGCCATAAGGAAGAGAGGAGAATGGGCAGTAAAACCATGTCCCCAGCTTCCTTACTGGCCAACCAGAATCTGCACAAAGCCATTAGCGTGAGGGGTGAGTGGCTGTCTGCAACAGCCCGATTCCCACGTGGTTCTGAAAGCTCTTCAAGACCCCTCTGCCCCTCTCCCAACCGTGAATCTGGGTTTCCGGGGTGTATGTCGACCTGACTGAGGAGGACAGTTTCCAAGAGCAGTTCTCCACAAACGCAGCCTCTCTCTCCGCCTCAGCCAAGCAACTCCTGAAACCCCGTCTTATTACATTGCCATGATTGAGCCCCTCCTCTGTCAATGTTTGCTTCATCGCTCTGGCCCCTTCATTGTGTCACAACGCGCCCTTGATCCTCCACGCGATGCGATCTCTACCTTGGTGATGGGGCCCTGGCTGCGGAGGCAGGCAGCTGCCATTGCGCCCCCTTTCACCTTTCACTAGCTGGGCGGCCTTGGGTAAGCTCTCCTGAACCTCAGTTTCTTCATCTGTAATGTAGAAATAATAATGCGTGCCCTGTCGTGGTAGGGATCACATGAGACAGATCTCTGCGAAGACTTTAGAACCGCCAGACCTACGGAGAGTATGTAATATGAACGGCTGCTAAGAGTACACACACAGGCAAACCCAGACCTGCCTGGTGACCTCCAGAGTCTTGCTCAAGGCTCACCTCAAGTTCACGTCTTTGAAGTCTTCCCTGACTTCCCTAGGTGGGGTTTGTTACTTTCCATTCTGTGGGACCCTAAGACCTTAGACACACTTCTGTTTTAGTGCTAACCAAAGACATTATGAGAGCCCTGAGGCAGTGTGTGTGTGTGTGTGTGTGTGTGTGTGTGTGTGTATTTATATATATAATTTTTTAATTAATAGTATTTTTTAGAGCAGGTTTTGGTGTATAGAAAAATTAAACAGAAAGTTCAGAGAGTCCCCACATACCTCCTTATTCTTACTGGGAACAGTTTCTCTCCTTGTTAATAAACATGTGGTATCAGTGTGCTACGTTTCTTACAATTGATGAGCCCATATTGACACATTGTTATTAACTGAAGCCCATAGTTAATGGCAGGGTTCACTCTTCCAATTCAACACTTCTGTGGGTTTTAATAAGGCAGAATGTCATGTCTGTACCACCACAGTTTCACCCAGAATAGTTTCACAGCCCTAAACATCCCCTGTGTTCCACGTGTTCATTCCTCCCTTCTAACTGCTCTCTCCACCATCTCCACAGTTTCGCCTCTTCTAAAATGTCATACAGTTGGAGTCATACAGTATTTAGCCTTGGCGAACATTAATTACCCCAAGACTTCAGACACAAATGTGTTTCAGCACTGATCAAAGACATTATGACCTCCTTAAGGGCAGACATTTTTTTCTTTTACTTTATTTATTTCCTTTGGGATCTCCCACATTACTAGGTACATAGTAAGTACTCGGTCTTCGACAGTATAATAATAATAATAATAATAATAATACACTTTAGATGTTAGTATATGCTTTAAAGCATATTAGAAACATAAAGAATGAAATTTTTTTTAAAAAACCAGTTTCTAAATTCAGGGTTCTGACAGTCCAGGCAGGCATCCAATTCTTTTTGGCTCATTTTTATAAGTCCTATTAAAACAATAATTCTTTTCAACTCCAAAATTCTAAGCAAACTCCTAATAACCACCATAGCCCACAACTATAATTTTGAGATGAATCATGTGACCAGTTTTGAATTTCAGCTCTGACCAAACACTTCCAGCTTAAAACCCAAGTTAATTCTTTTTTCTTCCCCCCACCAACTTCAAAAGTAAAGGAGAACAAATGAGAGAGAACAAGATGATTCACTGTTCACTTAGAAGCAGACTTTGAATAACGAGGAGCAAGTTAAGGAGACAGTTATACTAAATGTTAACAGAGGGCTACTTCCCAGACCAGAATATTAACTGAGGAATATTCACAGTAAGTCTCTAGATCTGGGTAGCGAGGGAAAATGAATAAATGAATGTGCCAGGGAAAGGAACTATGACAAGAGAATCATACTCCTAGAGTTTAAGAAAACGGCAGTAAAGGCATCCACTGACCAAAGTCAATTAGACTCCAGGGTTCCGGCACCTGCTTGGACTTACTGTATTGCTGGAGACATACAAACTGCCCCCTGAACACTTTGCAGAATTAAACTGGAAATGTTTACAAGTAATAAAATGGAAATGTCTCACCATCATTGTGAGAGCTGCCGGTCCCTGCATCGGAGTAGACTTCGATCTCTACCTACGTCTTTTCGTTCAGGGTGAGAGCACAGGTTTGGTAGAAGACAACTGAATTTGGACCCCACCCCTGCCACTTAGTAACTAAGTGACTTAGAGCAAGTTACTTTATATCTCTTAGCCTTAAATATTTAAAAAATTGAGGTATAACTTAGATATGGTACAGTACATAAATCTTACATGTATAGTGGGTGAGTGTGTGTGTGTGTGACAGACCCCAAGATGACCCACCATGATGCCTGCCTCTTGATGTTTCTGTCTTTATGTAAGTCACTCTACCGCTACAGACAGAATCTGCGATTTCCACCCAACCAATGGAATATGGCATGAGTGATAGGATATTTTATTATATAAAGACCCCATTCTAACAGACACTCATTGTTGGCTTGGTGAAGCAAAGTGGCCCCGTTGGAGAGGCCCATGTGGCAAGGAACTGTGAGCAACCTCTAGGACCTGGGTGGGGGCAGGCATTCTCCAGCCGATCGCCACACAAAAGCTGGGGCTGTCTGTCATACTGTTGCACGGAAGTAAGTTCTGCCAACAACTTGAACGAGCTTGGGAGCAAGTTCTTCCCCACTCAAGCTTCTAGATCACAACACAGCCCAGCCACACCTTGATTGCAACTCAGAGCCAAGGACCCATCTGAGCTGTGCCCAGACTTTTGATCCATGGAAACTGAGAGAAAATACCTAAGTGTTGTTTTAACCCACTTAAGTTGGTGGTGATTTGTTTTCATATCACAGAAAACGATTGCAGTATCAGTGTAACCACAAGGCTGATCAAAAGATAGTAAATCTCTAGCGCCTCATGTGCCCTCCCCGTTAGCAATGCCCACTACCCCAAGGACAGAGATGATTCTAACCACCATCACCATAAGTTACTTCTGTTTGTTTTTGAACGTCATATAAGTGGGATCATGCAGTATGCATTCTTTTGTGTCTGATTTCTTTTTTTTTTTTTTTAATTTTTTTTTTCAACGTTTATTTATTTTTGGGACAGAGAGAGACAGAGCATGAACGGGGGAGGGGCAGAGAGAGAGGGAGACACAGAATCGGAAACAGGCTCCAGGCTCTGAGCCATCAGCCCAGAGCCTGACGCGGGGCTCGAACTCCCGGACCGTGAGATCGTGACCTGGCTGAAGTCGGACACTTAACCGACTGCGCCACCCAGGCGCCCCCTGATTTCTTTTCTTAACACTGTGCCTGTGAGCTTCATCCACGGTCCATGTAACTAACAGTAGTTCATTCTTTTCTATTGCTGTGTAGTATCCCACTGTTTGAACATACGAAGTCCTGTTCATGGTGAACAATTAGGTTGTTGCTATTATTGGTTAGTACGCTTCCAGGAACATTGTTGAATGTGCCTATACTAGAAAAAAAAATTATACCCAGGAGTGGAATTGCTAGCACAGAGTTTGCATATGTTTACCTTGTTTCATACTGACAAATATTTTTAAAGGTTTACGTATTTATTTTCTTTAATGTTTTTATTTTATTTTTGAGAGAGAGAGACAGAGCACGAGTGGGGGAGGTGCAGAGAGAGAGAGGGAGACACAGAATGGGAAGCAGGCTCCAGGCTCCGAGCTGTCAGCACAGAGCCCGACATGGGGCTCGAACTCACAGACAGTGAAATCATGACCTGAGCTGAAGTCGGACACTCAACCGACTGGGCCACCCAGGCACCCCTACATATTTATTTATTTATTGAAAAAAATTTTTTGACATTTATTTATTTTTGAGAGAGAGACAGAGTGTGAGCGGGGGAGGGGCAGAGAGAGCGAGAGAGACAGAGACAGAGACAGAGACAATCTGCAGCAGGCTCCAGGCTCTGAGCTATCAGCACAGAGCCTGATGCGGGGCTCGAACCCACGAGCCGCAAGATGATGATCTGAGCTGAAGTCGGACACCCAACCGACGGAGCCACCCAGGTGCCCCAGGTTTATTTACTTTTGAGAGAGCGTGAACAGGGGAGGGACAGAGAGAGAGAGAGGGAGAGAGTATCCAAGACTGGCTCCATGCTGGCAGCAGTGAGCTCAATGTGGGGGTGGAACTCATGAACCGTGAGATCGTGACCTGACCTGAAGCGGGACGCTCAACTGACCGAACCACCCAGGTGCCCCCAAACATTTTTTCAAAGTGGTTGTCTCAGTTTACATTCCCACAAGTGACATAACAGACTTCTGGGTGCTCCGCCGCCCTCATTAATACTTGGTATCGTGTTAGCCTCAGAAGAATAGGGGTAACAAGAGGATCCACCACCTAGCGTTGTGAACATCAAGTGAGAACATATGCAAATGTCCTCATAAAACTGAACTTGCTCGATTAATAGCAGACATTTATTTCCTCATTGGCTTCCAGATCACACAGGTAGAAGTGGCTGGGCCGAGATTCAAACCCCAAGGGAGAAATTCCAAACGCCACTCTCTTTCCACCACACCTTCTTCCACTAGGCCACTTCCCAGACACTTTTAGTGGGCATCAATCCCCACAAATAGTTCAAAATGATCTCTTTTTCTTAGACCCCATTCTCCTCCACAGATCCCCAGGAAGTATGTGTTCTTTCTACGTGACATAAAACACGAATAGAATTGCAGGCCCACAGTGTGGAGGGTGTCTGCGATTTCTTTTAGAGAAAATGCCCACACTCTTTATTGCCATTTTCTGTGGCGCGTTCCCTCCACCAAATACCTTCTGTCGAAAGTGGTCTTGGCTGCCTTTGTGGATTGCTTCGTCTAAAGAGCTTACTTTACGGTTGGTCCTAAATTGTCAGCTTCTTCACTTTCCTGCCCCACACTAACAGACTACTTGCTCTATTATTTCCTCCTTGCCTACACGACAAGAACAAGTTGCATCCATAAATGAAGGCAATGAAATGGAAGGTGAGGATTGGGCGGGTGGCAGCGAGGGAGAAGCTGGTGAGGCGGGCCATGCAGCCCAAAGACAGGACAGTAGGTGGACGGTGTGGCTCCCACATCAGAGGCTCCAGGACCACACAAGAGCCTGTCTGGAAATCCACACGGCTGGTCTAGCATCCAGGCTCATTTGCCAAAGGGCTGACGTGTTTGTAACGCGCTGGAATGTTTCTTCTAATGTTGATTTCGTGTTTGTGGACGAAACACTGCAGATGGAATAAAATCAGAGTGAGGACAATGTCTAGGGAGGATGCCCCAGTCTCAACTCAGAGAACATGATTAGACATGAGAACAGATGTAATACAGATTTTTCTTCTCACACACACACATATTCAGGATGGTCCTTTGATTTGCACATCACCCTTATCACATTCAACTACACCGTGTGTGGAAATTCGGAAAAGTTAGCAATGAAAAGAGTATTACAATTTAAGGGCAAAAGTGAGAAGGAACGCAGAGAACCGACACTAGGCCCCGAACCCGGGGGAAGAGACAAAACTGTTTCAAGACCTGTAACTTTCTCCAGGACAGGGGCAGGGAGAGGCTCAGAGGCAGCGGAGTCCTAACCGCATCCTCCGCAGAGTCCCGCAGTGTCACCTGCGCCTTTGGATGGCAGGCTCTGCTCTCCGCCTGTGCTGGCTGTTTCAGACAGGTTCACCAACCTTTCAAAACTAGGTCTTCCCCGAGAGCTGAATCATGACTCTCCAGCAACACACCCTTCTCTTCTCTCTGCTGCCCTCACGCCGGGCCACGTATAGCAACTGAGTTAGTCACGCATTGCATATGTAATGCTTAGTCCTATTAAAAACTATAAGGGTAGAAAAAATAGTGACGTCTGGTAATGTCCATTTAATACTTACTACGTGCCAGGTTCTGTTTTAAGCATTTTACATGTTTTTACGCCTTTGATTCTCGGCATAAACCCTATGGGGTGGGAACTGCTGATGTTCCCACTTTACAGATGAGGAAACCAAGGCCTCACCAGGGAGGCTGGAGACTTACCCAGGAAGACACATAGCTGGAATGTGAAATCAGACAGTTGACCTCCAGACCCCACCCTCTTACCACAATGTGCCTCAGCAATGGACATTAACTTCTAGGAAGTTAAACAGAACAAAACACCACAGAATCAGAGACTAAATATGAAAAATCCGTCAAAGGAAATTAGATGTTCAGCAGACTACCAGAACACAAAGGTTTGGTGCTCACTAAGGAAGCACCTACTAAAGAAACAATAAGTAGAGGGGCACCTAGGTGGCTCAGTCGGTTAAGTGTCGACTCTTGATTTCAGCCCAGGTCATAATCTCCTGGTTGTGGATCGAGCCTGCCTCGGGCTCAGTGCTGGCAACACAGAGCCTGCTTGGGATTCTCTTTCTCCCTCTCTTTCTGCCCCTCCCCTGCTAGTGTCCATGCACGAGGGCTCTCTCTCTCTCAAAAATAAATAAATAAATAAATAAACAAACAACTAGAAACGTACATGGGAATAAGTAAAGGCGTATTAGGAATGGTAAGATAAATAATAAACAGACACGTGATGTCATTTATTAAAATTATGGAATAATCCGGGATTCACTGTATATACATGCACAATTTGACACATTTTTTATGCAAAGGAAAAGATAAAACAAGCTTTGTTTATACATAACATGATCTCTTATTTAGAGAATCTGGTGTATTCTACAAAACTAAAGACTACTAGAACGAATCAGTAAGTTTAGGAAGGTTGAGTACCCTGGATCAATATACAATTAACAGTTTCATTTCCATACACTATCAACAAATCAGATTAAAATTAAAATTTAAAACATCTATATGATTTCTTCTTTTTTTTGTTTAATTCCAGGGTAGTTAACACACAGTGTTATATTAGTTTCAGGGGTACAATACACGGATTCAACAATTCTATACATTACTCAGTGCTCATCATCATAAGTGTGCTCTTATCATGTATTTCCCATGAATACATGCCCATCACGTATTTCACCCCCCTCCCCCCGCACCTCCCCTCTGGCAACCATCAGTTTGTTCTCTATAGTTAAAAGTCTGTTTTTTGGTTTCTCTTTTTTTCCCCCTTGTTCATTTGTTTTGCTTCGTAAACTCCACATGCATGAAATCAAGTGATATTTGTCTTTCTCTAACTTGTTTCGCTCAGCACTCTGCTCTAGATCCATCCATGTTGTTGCAAATGGCAAGATTTCATTCTTTTTTATGGCTAAGTAATATTCCTTTTATATACATCACATCTTCTTTATCCATTCATCTATCAATGGGCACTTGGGCTGCTTCCAAAATTTGGCTACTGTAAATAATGCTGCAATAAGCATAGGGGTGTATATATCCTTCCAAATTAATGTTTTTGTATTCCATGGGTAAATATCCAGTAGTGTGATTACTGGATCATATGGGAGTTCTATTTTCAATTTTTTGAGGAACCTCGTAGTGTTTTCCACAGTGGCTGCACCAGTTTGCATTCCCACCAACAATGCACAAGCATTCCTTTTCCTCCACATCCTCACAAATACTTGTTTCTTATGTTTTTTTTTTTTTTTATTTTAGCCATTCTGACAGGTGTGAGGTGATATCTCATTGTGGTTTCGATTTGCATTTCTCTGATGATGAGTCATAATGAGTGTCTTTTCATGTATCTGTTGGCCATCTGTCTGTCTTCTTTGGAGAAATGTCTGTTCCTGTTCTCTCCCCATTTCTTTCTCTTTCTCTTTCTCTCTTTCTTTCTTTCTTTCTTTCTTATTAAGGGAGCCTGTTTTATTGTTTCATAAACTGATGTGTGGCAAAATTCTTTGGTCATTAATTTATTCAGCAATTGTTAAGTGAGCATTTACTCTGTAGTAAGTATTGAAATCTACTCTCTAATTTGATTATAATTTTTCCCACATAAATTTATTTTATTTTTTGTGTGTTTTACTTATTTTTTTATTTTTTAAAATTTACATCCAACTTAGCATATAGCGCAACAATTTCAGGAGTAGATTCCTTAGTGCCCCTTACCCATTTAGCCCACCCCCCACACACACAACCCCTCCAGTAACCCTCAGTTTGTTCTCCAGATTTATGAGTCTCTTCTGTTTTGTCCCCCTCCCTGTTTTTATATTATTTTTGTTTCCCTTGCATTATGTTCATCTGTTTTGTCTCTTAAAGTGCTCATATGAGGGAAGTCATATGATTTTTGTCTTTCTCTAATTTCACTTAGCATAATACCCTCCAGTTCCATCCATGTAGTTGCAAATGGCAAGATTTCATTCTTCTTGATTGCCGAGTAAAACTCCATTGTGTGTGTATATATATATATATGTGTGTATATATATATATATATATATATATATATGTGTGTGTATATATATATATATATATATATATATATATATACCACATTTTCTTTATCCATTCATCCATCAATGGACATCTGGGCTCTTTCCATACTCTGGCTATTGTTGATAGTGCTGCTATAAACATGGGGGTGCAAGTGTCCCTTCGAAACAGCACACCTGTATCCCTTGAATAAATGCCTAGTAGTGCAATCGCTGGGCCGTAGGGTAGTTCTATTTTTGAGGAACCTCCATACTGTTTTCCAGAGTGGCTGCACCAGCTTGCATTCCCATCCCCATTTCTAATTGCATTGTTTGGGTTTTTTCTGGTGTTGAAATGTATGAGTTCTTTATATATTTTGGATACTAATACTTTATTAGATATGTCATCTTCTGTCGTTCAGTAGGTTATCTTTTACTTTTGTTGATAGTTTCCTTTGTTGTGCAGAAGCTTTTTATTTTGATGTAGTCCCAATAATTTATTTTTGACTTTGTTTCCCTTCCCTCAGGAGACATATTTTAAGAGATGTCATTATGGCTGATATCAGAGAAATTACTGCCTGTGTTCTCTTCTGGGATTTTTATGGTTTCAGTTCTCCCATTTAGATCCTTAATCCATTTTGAGTTTATTCTTGTGTGTTTCTTACAAAAAGTCATCCGGTTTCATTCTTTTGCATGTAGCGGTCCAGTTTTCCCAACACCATTTATTGTTGAAGAGACTGTCTTTTCCCATTCCATATTCTTGCCTCCCTTCTGGAAGATTAATTGACCACAAAATAGTGAGTTTATTTCTGGGCATTTTATGCTGCTCCATTGATTTATGTGTTTATTTTTTGTGCCAGTACCATTCTATTTTGATTACTACATTTTGTAATTTAACTTGAAATCCCTCCGACTTTTCTTTTTCAAAATTGTTTTGGCTATTCAGGGTCTTTTGTGGTTCCATACAAATTTTAGGATTGTTTGTTCTAGTTCTGTGACAAATGCTATTTGTATTTTGATAGGGATTGCATTAAATGTATACATTGCTTCGGGTAGTATGGACATTTTTTACAATATCCATTCTCCCCATCCATGAGCATGGAATATCTTTCCATTTGTTCATGTCATCTTGAATTTCTTTCACCCGCATTTTATAGTTTTCAGAATACAGGTCTTTCATCTCCTTGGTTAAGTTTATTCCTGGGTATTTTATTCTTTTTTGGTGCAATTGTAAATGGGATTGTTTTAATTTCTCTTTCTGCTGCTTAAAATTATTAGTGTATAGAAATGAAGTGGATTTCTGT